>NC_080840.1:58871193-59177526 GCF_030435755.1 Ochotona princeps
TAGTTTCTCTGACTCAGCTTGGCTTAGCCCCTCACCTGTCCCGGCCTCTGCCTTAGACACTGTGGCTTAGCGTTCCTGGCCCATGCAGACCAGTAGGTGCAAGAGCCTAGCTTGGCAAGGAGTTGTTTTAAAGAATAAGAGTTAATAAAGAATGGGTCCTGGCACAATGGTTCAGTGGCTAAATTCTCACCTTGCAAGCACTGGCACTGGTTTATGTCTTAGTTGCTCTACTTTCCATCCAGCTCCCATGTGGGCAGGGCCACTGCTTGTGGCCTGGGAAATCAGTTGAAGATGGCCCAAAGCCTTGGGACACTGCATCTGCTTGGGAGACCCAGAAGAAGCTCCTGGCTCCTGGCTTCTGGTTTCAGATTGACTTAGCTCTGACCCTTGTGGCCACCTGGGGACTAAGCCAGCAGATGGAAGATCTTTGTGTCTGCTTCTCTATGTGTATCTCCCTTTCCAATAAAAACAGAGCTAATAAATAAATAAAGCATGATGGTACTTCAATTTGTGAAAATATGCAATCAGAATTCAAGTTTAGAGGCCAGCATTGTGGGGCAGAGGGTTAAGCCAATATCTGCTTTGCCAGTTTCCTGTTTCAGAGCACTGATTTGAGTCCCAGCTATTCCACTTGCCATGCAGCTCCCTGCTAATGAGCCTGTGAAGGCATAGGATGATGGCTCAAGTGCTCTTCCAACCATGGGAGACCCAGATGGAATTCCAGGCTCCTGGCTTTAACCTGGCCCTCCCCTGGGCCTTGTGGCCAAATGGAGTGAACTAGTAGGGGCTCTGTTTCTCTGTTTCTTCACCTTTCAAATAAACAAATTGTTTTATTTTAAAAAATCTTATTTTGGTGCAAAAATTTTTTGAGCAGTTGGTGTTTGGTGTAGTTGCTTAGTTGCAACTTGGGATGCCCAATTTGTGTCTCTGGCCCTCTGCTTTCTTTTTTTTTTTTTTAAAGATTTATTTTATTTTTATTACAAAGTCAGATATACTGAGAGGAGGAGAGATAGAGAGGAAGTGGAGCTGCCAGGATTAGAACCAGCAGCCATATGGGATCAAGGCGAGGACCTTAGCTACTAGGCCACGCCGCCAAGCCCTGCCCCTCTGCTTTCTAGCGGCATCCTACCCATGCACATCATTAGGGTAGCGGATGGTGACCCAGCGATGCAGGTCCCAGCCACTTCTGTGGAAGACCTGAAATGATTTCCCAGCATCCAGCTCCAGCCTGGCGCAGCCCTGTTGCAAGCATTTGGGGAGTGATGGAGAATCTCCTTCTGTGCCTCCATCTGTCTCTGCCTCTCATGTAGAACAAAAATTAAAGTTGAAATCTGTGCATGGTGGGTTCTTCAAGAAGTTCGTGGAAAATATGTATCATGAAGTCATTGATTTGAAACCTGTTTTGCACCATAACCAACTTATCTTTTAATCTCATTTCCATGGTGTTTTTGGAGAAGACTTATACCCAACCATTACATCATTGCAGTACCTGGAGACATGTTAGAAATGTAGGGTCCCTGGCCTGGTTCCAGATCTGCTGAAGCAGAGTGTGTGCATATGCACATGACCCTTAGGAGCTTGCTGTGCACATTTGAGAAATTATCTTTAAACAGCGTCTAACATGGATTAGGTAGAATGGGTATCAGGTAGGATTTTGGAGTAGTTCTGGTTTATGTTGGTCAGGCCTCTAATGTTTGTTGTTTGTGTCCAGTAAGCAGTAGTGTGATCTCAGCCATGCCACTCATCACCTGCCCCTGGGGCTTTAGCTTTCTTGTCAATGACACAGCAAGCTGGAAATGAGCAATTTCAGAGGCATTTTACTGCCTCTGATTGTTGAATTTTGTGTTGCTTATTCAAGTCGCATGTTACTGAGAATGGAGTTAAAAGACCAAAATTTCTTCTGGTACCTGGCTAGGGTGAAGGCCTTGGGAAAATGTCCATGAACATTCCTTGTGATGCAAGGTGACTGTGCCAGGATGTTTAGATTTACAACCCCTGTGTATTATCCTTTGACATAATTACCTCATACACCACACATCAGAGTAAGAAATTCGAAATGATTCATCTTCTCACAGGTGGTCAGTAGCCACAAACTGGGCTGTAAGACAGCTTTGATTTTTATAGGCCAGGAAAATGAAGGATGGTGCTGCCCTTAAACATTCTCATGATTTCTAATCCAGGTTTCCAGTATCTTTATTCCATGAACCAAGTACAGGCCCAACCCTTTGGGGTCAGGTTTTTCACTTTTATTTGAAAGGCAGAGAGATGTGGCAGCGGCAGGA
The DNA here is from genome assembly GCF_030435755.1 of Ochotona princeps. NCBI lineage: Eukaryota > Metazoa > Chordata > Mammalia > Lagomorpha > Ochotonidae > Ochotona > Ochotona princeps. Next base: position 58,873,476 of record NC_080840.1, read on the forward strand.
AGGAGGAGGTGGTGGAGAGAGAGGGGACAGAGGAAAAAAAGAGGGAGTTCTCTTTCCCACTGATTTACAATAGCAGAGTTAAGGTCAGGCTGAAACCAGGACCTGGTAACTCAGCTGAGGTCTCCTGTGTGGATGCCAGGGACCGAAACATTTGAGCCATCACCTGCTGCTTCCCAGAGAAGGCATTAGTAGGAAGTAGGAAGCCAGAATAGGAAGCAGAGCTGGGACTGAAACTCGAACCCACTATGAGTGGTGTATCTCAAGAGACATCTAAACTTCTGTGCTAAAAACTCACACCACTTCCTCCAATATGTAATATTCTTGACCAAGTAAAAAAAGCATTAATTATTTGAAGCACAGACATACAGAAAGAGGAAGGGAGAAACAGATCTCCCATCTGATGGTTAACTTCCTAAATAGCTGTAATGGTTAGGGCTGGTCCAGGCCAAAGCTAGGAGCTTGGAACTCCATCCAGGTCTTTCAAGTGGGTGGCAGGGGCACAGACAATAGTCATCTTATGCTGTCTTCACAGGCATATTTGAAGAGAGATGGTTCAAAAGTGGAGCAGCCAGGACCCCAAGTGGCACCGATGCCAATATCTAAGGCAGTGGCCTAAACTACTGTGCCACAGGGCTGGTCCCTATTGACTCATCTTGATTTGACCCTAAATCATCTATTCATAACTGAATTGCACTGTTTCCCACTCCCACAGACAAATGCGTATTGTGAAGTCCTGTCTCAAAGTGGCTGCATTTGGAGAGCAGACTTGCAAGAAGACACTAGGGGGAAGTAAGGTCTTGGGCGTGGGTTCCATATTTAAGATGTCTGGTGTCTTTATCAGAAGAGGAAGAGACTAGAGTCCTGGATCTCCCTTTACCCTCAGACAAGAAGCCCAGTAAGGCCTCAGCCAGGAACACTGCCCCTAAGCCAGGAAGAGGTCTTACCAGAAACAGACCCTAAAGGCAACCTGATCCTAGATGTCAGCCTCCAGGACTGTGAGGAGGAAAATGCTGAAGCTACCCAGCCTGGGACATTTGAAAAAAAATTATTGTACATATTTAAGAGTTAGAGAATGAGAGGCAGGCCAATCAGTCTTTTGTGGATTTGCTCTCCAAATGACCTTAACAGCTTGGTCAGGTTGAAGCCAGGAGCCTGAAATTCCATCTGGTGCTCACACATGAGTGGCAGGAGTATGAGCCCTTGGGCCGATTCCTGCTACTTTCCCAAGTGCATTTTCAGGGAGTTAGATTGGGAATAGGGCAGCCAGGACTCCAGCAGGAGGCTAACATTGTAGGTTGTGGCTTAACCCTCGGTGCCACAATGCTGGCCTCCCAGCCTGTGATATTTGGTAAGAGCCTGAGCAAATGCATACCTCATCTTTCTTGCTTTCTAGCTGCTCCTATTGGGTGCCTGTTTTTGCCCATATATATATATGCCCAGGACCTGTTACTTTTCAGATCTTTGATCCTAGATCCTCTTAGGATTACTTCCTTTGTATGGCTGATGTCAGTCTTCCTTGGTTTTCACAGCCCTATTCAAATGGCATCCTTTCTAGAAAGCCACCTAAAGTGTCTCCTGCAAATCCATGGCCATTTGGAGCCTGAGAGTGTGGCTTTATTTGGAAATGAAATATAAAGACCATTGTCTTGTGTCTTTAGAAGGGAAGAGAAGCACAGAGATGCTGGGGAGGTCACGGAGCTGACTGGGGTGAAGCTGCTGCCAGTCAAGGTTGCCAGGAGCCAGCAGCAGCTGAGATGGACAAGGAAGGGGTTCCCTTTGTCGTGGCTTTGGAAGGAGCATGGCCCTGCTGATGGCAGTTTTGGACTTTTGCCTCCACAAGTGGGAAGGAATCACTTCCCTCTGTCTTAAACCATGGAGCCTGGTAATTACTGCAGGCAGTTCATAGGCCCTCTCTGCTCCTCTGGGAGGAGTTCTGTACCTCCACCTGTACTATCCCTCCTTACTGAGTGTTGACAATGACTGAAGCCCAAACCAAGACTGAGTCCTGGAGCAGAGAATCTCTGAGCCAACCAAGCAGTCCTCATGGAGCCTTGCACATAGCCCTCAGAAATCTGAAATGGATGGTAAGTTATCTAAGGGAAACAGTACTTTTCCTGAGGACAAGTGTGGCAGAGCCAGTCTGATTCAATTTACATGGAAGAGTGTATCTGAGGATGAGAAGTTTTCATGTAGTGAACTACTGCTTGCTTCTGCAGTTATTTGTGAAAATATAGTGTCCAGTAGAAAGGAAACAAGACTGGGAATATAGGACTTTGGGATGTGAGTCCAGGTCCTGCTTGTTACTGGGCAGGATATCTACAGGCAGCTACTGAGATTCATTGTCAATATTAAAGTGAGGAGTGGGCATTGTGGTATAGTAGGTTAAACTGCTCCTTGGGATGACCACACTCCACATTGGAGTGCCTGGGATTGAGTTCCACCTTTACTTCTGGTCTAGGGGCCTGCTAATGCACATCCTGGGAAGCAGCAAGTGATGGCCCCAGCCAACCATACAGGAGTTTGGGTTGCAGTCCTTTACTTCGGGCTGTCCCAACTCTAGATGTTATAGGAAGTTGGAGTGAACCAATGAATGAAAGAACTGTCTCTTCTCAGTCTGACTCTGACCTTTTTAAAAGTTATATATTTTACTTGAAAGAGTTACGCACACACACACAGAAAGAAAGAGAAGGTCTGCCATTTACTGGTTCACTCCCCAAATGGCCACAATGGATGGAGCTGGGCTGATCCAAAGCTGGGAGCCAGAAGCTTCTTCTAGATCTCCCACATGGGTTCAGGAGCTCAAGATCTTGGACCATCCTCTGCTGCTTTCCCAGACCACAGGCAGGGAGCAGGATAGGAGGTGGAGCGATGCCCATATGGGATGTCAATGCTGCAGACAGAAGAATAGCTTGCTACATCATTATGCAACCCTCATCCCTGCCTCTCTCTCTGCCTTTCAAGCAAAAATAAGCAACATTAAAAAATTAGCAGGGGTCACCATTGTAGCACAGAAAGTTCAGCCTGAGGCCCTGACATCCTGTAGCAGAGTGATGATTGGAGTCCTAGCTGCTCCAATTCAGAGCTAACTCCCTGTTAAAGCTCTTGGGAAAGATAGTAGATGATGGTCCAAGTGCTTGGGCCCCTGCCATCCACATGGGACATGTAGGTGGAGTTCCTGGCTTTGTCCTGGACCAGGCTTGACTGGACTTGACTGGTTTGGAAAACAAACCATGGACTGTGGGTCTTTCTCTGAAGTTAAAGGAAATGGTGACTCACCTGTCTACTGGACTCAGGTGGACTCCTAGTGGGAGCCCTGGAGTCCTTCTCACTCAGTTGAGATAGCACACGGAGTAGGAGACAGGCAAGTCTCCAACCTTGCAGAAACCCACCAATGAGCCCACGGAATGGAACAGATCACTAGACCAAGGGCCGAACCATTGCCAAAGACACAATAAGAATGTTGTAAACCACGTGGAACACTTTCCTGAAGTGGCTCTTAATATTTATTTGAAAGGCAGATTTATAGAGGGAAGAAGAGCTAGAAAGATCTTTCATCTGCTGATTCATTTTCCAAATGGACCCAATGGCCAGAGCAGAGCTGATCTGAGCCAGTAGGTTTTTCCGGGTCTCCCAGGTAGGTGTAGGGTCCCAAGGCCTTGGGTCATCCTGTTACTTTCCCAGGCCATAAGCAGGGAGCTTGTGGGAAGTGGAGCAGCTGGGACACGAACTGGTGCCCATATAGGATCCAGGAGCTTGCAGGGTTTGGATCAGCCAGTTAAGCCAGTTTTTCAGGGCCTGACATGGCTCTTTGAAGTTTATTTTGAAGAATGTGGTGAAGAACGTTAGTAGTTACGCTTGGATAGGGACAGTTTCTAATAACATTTATTAGGGCTTAGGTTGTAGGATCATGCTATATTATAGATTATTTAAAATGTATGATTGTGGATTCTCAAGGCAAATGGATGAGGTAGAGCTGCCCAGGAAGGCATTGATGAATTGGCAGCTTTTACTGGAAGAGTGAAATGGAGGAAGGTGTCTGTGATGTCAGGAAGACATTGACAACCTAGTCTCGAACCTTAGAGTACTAATGGTTAACCGTGGGAGTCCTAGATGCTTGTCAGGGATGGGAGGGGAGAAACATGTAATGGATGCTGTAGAGCCAAGGCACAAGATAACTTTAAAATGCCCTTGCCCTAAGTGGGTGCCTGAAAACGCTTTACAACTAAACATAATATACAAATGAGGGAACCTGGTGTACTAACATTTTGAAATGGAAACCTGTTTTACTTTCTCCAAAAAGGAAAGTGCTTTGTGGAGAGAGTCTGTGGTTGTGGTATGGAGTATGTTTTTCAAGTTGTGCTTTGCTGGGTTAGGAAGAGCTGTGTCTTTAAATGATTTGACGGGACATTTTTTAAGCAACTCAGCACTTGGCAGCTCTCATCTTGACGAGCAGGAGCAGGTGGGTGGCTCAGGCTTCTCAACCTTGAGGAGATGACCCTAAATGACTTAGTGTTTTCCTGAGAGCTGCAAGAGAAAATAAGGGTTAACTCAAGCCCTTGGGAAAGCTACCTCCATTCCTCTGGTGGAGGAGAGAAGAATGTGTGACAGGCAGAAGCCAGGCAGCAGGAAAGCACTGTGACAGAGGCGTGGAGGAGCAGTCTGCAACGAGTCCCTGAGGCTTGGGGGCAGCTGGAAAGGGTGGTTTCTGTTTCAGAGGAATTAAACCCACCCAGGAGTCAGTGCGTACACCATCAGGAATACTTGAGAGTCTGGAATGTGAGATCTTTCTGTCTTACTACAATTAGGCAAGAGACCTACCACACGGAGGGAATACACCTGCACAGGGGACTGAAGCCTTGTCTAAACTTTGGCAGGTGCTACATGCTTTGAAAATTATGCAACTTTTCTGAAAACTGTTTCAACATGTAGCCATTTGATGTCATCTTTTGCTTTTTCCACTGATTCTGTTTTCTTCATAGGTGTCTGTCTCTCTCTCTCCTGCTTCCTCTAATCTCTGTCCCTGCCAGTGCGGGTAAAGTTTCTGGCACCTGACTTGTTTGCCAGGAAAAAAGACAACTGTGGGTGAAGGAGAAAGCACTTTCCTGCTTGCTCTGCTGTCCCAGGATCCTGCACTCTTGAGCAGGCAGAGAGAGCTGTGAGCTACACAAGCATTTCTTCTGTCTGGGAAAGGGGGGTGGCCCACCTCAGGCCCAGCTTTTTAGGGTGGGTAGGCTCAGGGGTCTCAAGTTCTATAATTTGAGGTTTGCTAAACTTTCTTAACCTCTTGTCAAGTTAACCATTTGCTTAACATTTTGCACTGTAGATCAACCCAAAATCAGGCACTGTAAAAGTGAGACTTGGGAATCTTAGAAATTGCGAATTAAGAAACAAAGACTCATATTGCTTTTAAAGAGAGCAGGGAAGCTGGTGCTTATGTTAGTGAACTGTATTCTTTTAATACAAAAATGGCAAAAAATCTTTGGGGAAATTTCTGCTGGAGTTGAAGGGGTTGTGTGACTAATGGAAGATAAAGTATGCACAGATTTAGTAAAAATACCCAGAAGCCAGCAGCTTGGTCACCTCTGGATGTTTATCTCGTGTTCTGGACACGGTGTGAGGATCTGTTCCACACTCCTGTGGTCAGAGGATGGAGTTCTGAGCTCTTTATTTAGAGGAGCATTAAGCCTGTGACTATAAAGTAAGCTAAAAAAAAATCACATAAATTAGAAAACACAAAGGAAGGGGGAGGAAGGAAAGAAGGAATTGTTTTAGAATTATATCTATGAATGAAATAAAATCTGTTCTCTCTATATTAATAAAAAGTATGAAACAACCACAGCAATTAGAAGAACAGACTTCTGGAATCACTCACTCTTGCTGTATTAACTTGGACAAGTTACTTAACCTGTATGACAATTGCCCATTCTTGGAGCATAACAATAGACCTGACCTCAGTTGGTTGTTGTGACATGCTTTTCACATATATGCCCCAACATTTGTTGTAGGTGATTCTGATACACCATCAAAATCTTTACCCCTTAGTGTTCCTGAACTGAGTAAATTCTGGAACAGAAATACAAGCAGATAGGAGAGTCTGCTTCTGCAAGGCTATCTGGCCACATTATGAATGAAAACATGAGTGAGCAACAATGTAATCATGGAGAACCAGCCTGTTGCTAAGCTTCTTAACAGTCAAAAATGTTTTGAGAGACTGACATACCTGATACACCAAGTTCCTATCAATGATGTACATTAATTAAAAGAATTTTGGGGAAGGAGCATTGTGCTTGATCTAAGAGGCTTTTATTAATAGAGTTGGGGCAGATGTTTTCATTCAGACTTGCCAGATCACTGTTGGTTATAACTGAAGCTTTATTGAGTCAGTTTTCTCTATTTCCATCTTTTTTTGGTTTTCTGACACCTTCCATAATTCTGCTTTCTTGAATGCTTCTGTTGTAACTTGTTGTGCATGATGAGTCTGGCTTGGACCTAAGCTGAAAATGATGTCCTGATATTTATACACTAAAATCACATTTTTATGAGTTTTCATACTTTAGCAACTGACTTAAATAGGAAAAATAAATAATTCAAGGAAGGGATGCATCCATTTTGTGGTCTTTATTCTAGATTGTTTAATGAGCCTTTCCCTGATCAATAATCTTCCTCTGGAATATCCTGGATGCCCTGGCTTGTAGCAATATGACAATCTGGCAGGACAGAACAAAAATGAGTTGAGTATTTCAGCTGAGTTTTCCAGGAGTTTCATTCACAGTACTAGAGAGTGAGAATGGAAGAGAATTGGAGCATACAGCTTCTCATTATCCCTTTGTTATACCTTCCATTCAGCAAATGTTGGTAGAAGTTTCTTTATGCTGCCTGGCAGAAGGTGAGGAAGGAGTGTTCCCCAGGTACTGTGAGAAGCTGTAAGGTCATGGGAAAAGATTCAGGACATGGACTTAGATGGTCTGGGTTCCCCATCACATTCCACCATCTGAGCCTTAAACTCCTTATGCAAATAAACTGTTTTTGAAAAGTTGTGTTATCTAGATTTATTTGTTTGAAAAGCTTACAATCCATACTTGCATGCATGCAAGCAAGTTTACTACCCAAATGGTTGTAATGGCCATCACTGAAACCAGGAACCTGTAGCTCCATCTGGTCTCTTACATCTGGGCTGACCAAATGGTTGTCAGAGACCCAAGTACTTGAGCCTCATTGGCTGCCGTCTAGGTACATAGGAGCAGGAACCTGAATTGGAAGTAGAACTGGGACTTGAATTAGGTGTTCCGATTTGGATTATAGAAGTTTGAGCATAGCTCAATGTACCTCTAAGTGAAAATAGTACCAGTTTTTGGGGGAATCTCAACTGAACTTGAGCTGTGGTCATGCAACAAGGTAGAGGAATCCACCATGGTGGGAGGGTTTGGGGAGGGGTGGGAGAACCCAAGTATCTATGTAACTGTGTCACATAATACAATGTAATTAATGAAGTTAAATAATAAATAATTAAAAAAATAGTACCAGTTTTGTCTGTAATATAGTGTGATTGTGGTTAAGTGAGAACAGGATAAAGTACAAAATAAATATTCCAAGTATGCCTTAAAAAGTTGACATCCTTACAACGCAGCTTTTTTTAGACCATATGAAAGATAGGAATTAGGTTTCAAGAGTACAGCATAGTACATCTGCTCTGCTCCTCCCAGGGTAGCTGAAAAGTGTGTACTATAGAACAAAATCCTTGAATGAGGGTAGCATAGACATGAGCCCAGTCTAGCCATCCTTTTGTCTCTCCAACCTCAAAATGTCAACACTAGACTCATCATATCTTGACCTTGGCTCTATGCCACCACTTGCCCTTTGTGGTCCTCCCTGGCCTTTTGAAGTCAACACAAAGAAGATGGCCCTGTCCCTTTCACAATGTTGTCTTTAGCTGTACTGTCAGGGACAGATTGGGCAAGAACAGACAAGCCTCTGGTGTTTTATGATCCTTCCACTTGTTGGATCAATACTGTGATTACCAAGCTGACCAAGAATGGAGACTGTTTAGGTTTGCACTTCAATACTGCAGATTGTTGAATAGAATTCAAAGGTGAGAGAGAACTGGATTTGGGACTAGATTGTCCAGACTCTAGCCCAGGGTTTTTATTTACAGTTTGTGAGGCTTTATGAAAATTACCTCACTCATTTGTGCCTCAGTTGCCTATCTGGAGAAAAGGTCTAGTCATGGCTACCATGTTCATGTTACAGGGCTATATATGGGTCATATGGAAGGTATGTTGAATATGTCATTACGGAAGTTCTGATGCACAGAACACAAAAAAATTTGGACTATTTTTCTGTTGAAGTTGAAAGAATGCTAGAATTTATAGAGCTGGGGTCAGGAGTTGGTGGTAGAAATGAAGCCCAGACTCCGTGATGTGGAACCCTGCCATCTTAACTGCTAGGCTAATAGCTTCTCTTATGTACTTTAGATCATTTCTAGATTACTTTTATTACCAGTTGTTACAAATTCTAGTAGGTATGGTTGTTACATTACTCGGAGTGTAGCAAAAATGTGCATATTCAGTTCAGATGCAATTAAAATCCATCATTGAGTCCATGAGTGTGGAATCTATTATAGACACAGACAACTAAATCTTTGTAACAATCCAGTGGGGTGGACATTATTATTTCCATTTTTTCTGAGAAGTTGAGTAAATTGGCCAAGATTATGCACTGCCAAGTGACTTTTGCAGGATTCAAATCCAGGTCAGACTGACTTCCAAACTTGTTTCTCACATGATACTTACTACTTCAGTAGTAGAACAAATGTATATTTTGACTCTAAGCTGTGCATTAGTGATTTCTCCGCTTTAGATATACCTCAATAAAACTCAAAATCAAACAGCACAAAATCCAATCTTCCTCTGTTTGTCCAAGTAGGAGTTTCTGTATTGCAGAAAGGCGAGCCAAAGCTCATCTCACGTATCAGATTCAAAGTTAAAGGTTCTTCAGACAACACACCTAAGTGGGTGTTTAATCCTGGAGTATTAGGAGAATGCCAGTTGATGGAGCTGCCATGAGATTCTGCAGGCACATAAACATCCATCGTGGTAGCCCGAAGCCAAAACAAGTGGCGTCAGCAGGCTGCTGAACCCACTAAAGGGCTGCATGGTCATGAGCACTTTGCATCTGGTCTGGCCAGAGCGAAAACTCATGAGGGTTTGCTGAGAACTACTCATGAGAAATGCAGAGAACTCGTGAAAGAGTGTGCTAAGTAGAAACCCAAAGGCAATTCTCTACGTGTTTTGTCTTTAGGGATCTATGACAAAAGTGAGGAATGTATTTTGGACCTGTTTGGGAACATGGATAATTTCGTGGTTTTCATTTCAGAGTTGTATTTTAAAACTGGGTGCTGGATTGCAGGAAGACAATATAGCCATTTGGTGTGACTTGCTATAAAACTTAGCTAGTGCTGCTTAAAAATAGTTCCAAACCAAATTAGCTCAAGGCACCTGCTAGAGCTTAGTATGTTTTCAGATAGACTTGTTTGCTGTCAGCCAAAAAAAAAAAAAAAAAACCCTACCCAATAAAACCTTCCGCCCACAGTTTGTTATAAAACCAAACACTGCTAATGCATTTCCGAGCAACTTCTACATCAAATCATCCAGATTAAGAAAAATTACATTTGACATCTTGAAAAAATGAGGCAAATTATTTGCTATTAGATTCTGAGTCAGGGGAGGGAGAAAGGTAGGAAAGATTAGGAATTTATCAATACCTTTGTGAAAGTTTTTCTAATTCCTGGTCAGAGGAAGATCTTCTGTCTGTGGAATCACTCCCCAAGTGTGTGCCACAGCCGGAGCTGAGCTGATCTAAAGTCAGGAACTTCTTCCAGGTCTGCCATGCGGGTGCATGGTACCAAGGCTTTGGGCCGTCTTTGACTGCTTTCCCAGGCCACAGGCAGGGAGCTGGATGTGGAGTGGGGAAGCTGCGATTAGAACCAGTGTACATGTGGAATCCTTGTGTATGTAACACGAGGACTTTACCCACTAGGCTACTGCACTGGCCTGGAATGCTAGGTTTGATTAGACTGTCAAACCACCCTGTTATATTGTTTGAAATGTGTTTGGATATCTATTTCAAGTGATCTGGATATTTTTCCATTTACCAAAGATATTTAGCAATAATAACAGCAACAAAAAACCACTTTTTGGGGATTTTTTTGGAGGGTGGGGCAAAATCAAATGTTGCCAATTACTCTTAGGGTGCTGAGACCTGGCCTGACACTGGCAGTTAAACTGGTTTCTGTAGTGCTGTGTAATGATTGGGGCTTTGCCCTAAACTTTACTGGCTCTCTGCCTGCCTTTGGGAAAGTCGCCCATCTGCTTCATTCTGCCTATGTGTATAATGGCAAAGTGGCTCAGAGGAACTGTTTTACCATCATGGAAAAAGAAAAACAGCACTGATTCACACTGCCTTCCTGAATAATTTTGAATAATTTAACTTCCTAAGCACTACAGGTTTTTGACATCAAATTTATCTGAATATAGTCCTGAAGAAAGTGACTATAATAATAGCAGGGATAACAATGATGACTGTTACCAATTAAGAGTTTGGCACTGAAATAGATATTTTATATGCAGTTTTGATACTTAGTAACAGCCCTAGAAATAGCTATTGGTTGAATCTCATAAATGGAGAAAAAGGTTTTTAGCGTAGCCCTTAAAAAATGAATTTGAATTCACAGTAGCTCAATTCAAAACAAGACTATTCCCACACTACAAAAGGAGAAGGCAAAGGAGACATTTTTTCCAGGAAATGACCCACACAGTGGTAAGTATGCTTTGCTCTTTCTGGGACTTGAGACTTAACAGAAGTTCTCTACAACAAATTTAATTCTAAATGAATAAATACAGATCAAAATCTTAAATTCGCATGACATCCAAAACAGGTGCACCTAAATCCACAGAGTAGCAGAGTAACAAAAGCTGCCTTATCTGTTTGCCAAAAAGACTGGTCATATATAACCGTTTTTAGTATGTGAGTTCTCTATTGAGTAATTCACTTTTGCCATGGAAATCTTAAAATAAACCCTTCTTAATGATGTGAAGACTCACTGATTCTCTTTTCACTGAACTGCTAGCACTGTAATTTTTACTAAGTACCTAAGGGTCTCACAAATGCTAATTCCAGAGAATTTTGGTTTATCACAAAGAATTCGTGTGAATTATCATAAAATAGGATTCCACGTGTCCTACAAGTAGTTGAAGTGAAACTAATTCATCAAATGAACACAAGTCTGTCAGCACAGTTGATCCTTGAGCTGTCTTATTGATAACAATGCTTGCTTAAACCCTTGGAACTATTTATCTACCATGTTGAGGCTCTCAGATGAGACCGAGACATAGCACTGCTATTCTGTATTGTTTATCTTGCAGTATTTAGGTTGTTAGTTCACTGACTCTGGACTTTTATATCCCTTTTCCTTAACAGAGGAATCAAACTTTTGGCAGGGTTTTTTTTTTTTTTTTACTTGTGACTAAATCAGAACACCTGGGTAACCAATCAATTTATCAATTTCTTTGGCTATTGATCATTCATATAGCCAAGTCATGTGCCAAGAATTTGGAGAAATCTCCCATTCGCTCATGAATATTAAGCAAACCTTCAACTAGTTGTACCAGGATTGAACATAATCCTATCATGACTGGTCTGAGGTTATATGGGCTTGTCTCCTGTGTGCAGTGTATTAAAGATGCAGAGGATGCAGTGGCAATGCATTTCTCAAGGTAAATGTAATCCTCAGGTCTCCTGTGGCTGAAGTCTCTCTTCACTGTCACAAAGCTGATACTTACCTTTTCTATTTGAAATCATGCTTAGCAGACAGCTGGACTGGAAGTAGAACAGCCAGGACTTGAACTCACACTTATATGGGATGCTGGCATCATAGGCAGCAACTAACCCATTGTGCCACAACTCTGTGTCCTGTTTTCTATTATAGCTATGACAGCACTTTAAAAAATTCATAAAACTTGAATTAGCAGATAATATATAACAAACGTCCTTGCATCAAAATAAGATTTTCATACTACAGATTTTGAACATCAATTTTTCATGTACATAGATTTCAATTTTTTTTTTACCAAAATAAACTTTAAATTTCTGTGACCCTTTTGAAGTACTCGTATTTGTATTATTCATGCATTCATTCAAAAAAGTTTAACAGGCACCTGTTGAATACTAGGTACTCATCAACTCCAGAGAATGCAAAGACAATTAGGACAAGACCCTGGGAATCAAGTTTCAGTGGGTAAAGCAGGAAGTGTGTGACAACCACTATGTTAGCAGCAGACAGCACAGCCATGTGATAAATAGAATGTAATACAAGGATGTGGAGGAACTCATCAGGAAGGGTGCAGAATCAAGTGGCTAGTAAGGCATGGCTTCAGAAGGATGGATAAAAGGAAGTCATCGAGAGAGCCAGGCAGACGATGTCCATGGAGGGTCAGAGTTATAACCTTGGATGGAGAACACATAGGGACTGAAGAACTATAAACCCCCTCCCTCACTTTCCTGTCTTTTCACTCTCCAAGGCTGTCCCTTTTTAGCTAACCCAACCACAGGTTAAGAGATGAAGAAGCTCATTGATTTGGTTTTTACAAGTTGGCTTTGTGGGAGCAGATGACAAGGGGTGAGTGAATATAAGGAGGGGATAAATAGAAGGTTCTCTGTTGTGTACATGTATATGCATGTACACATTTAAGTGTTTATATGAATATGCATGTATATATATAAAATAGTCTCTCTATATCCACCCTTGTTTTTCACCCAGCTAAACATGGGTAATTAACATAGGGAACACAATATCCCCTGAGTTAACATATCAGGGATTCTATGAGATGGTCATTTTTTTATTGAATTATTACATATGGCTATCGTTTTTCCCACTGAAATAAGGTCTTTGTACTTTCTACTTGTTGGACTTCCTATTTGGTGAAGTGTTAAGTCTTTTATTGTGGTTTAAGTCTAGATTTTGTCTTAAAAGTGAAGAAAGATGGGAGAGGGAAGGAGGAGGGGAATGTCAGTCATTGTGTTAGAATTATGTCTAATCGGTTAAATATCAAAAATTAAAATAAGAACTGGAAAAAATCTCATGTCATCAATACTGATGTCATCAAGCTGCTCACACTGCCAGTTGAAACCTAAAATGGGAATATTCACTGGTGTTCTTCATGTAAAGTAATAATCTGTGGAGGAGGAATGGGGAAATAGATGCTTTATTCATCTAAAATATAGCAGCTACACATTCTAATTCTACAGCTCTCCATGCGACTGAATTTGTTATTGTAATTGCCTTAGTTCAGCACCATTTTTCCTCATCCTCTGCTAGCACTGCAGCTGGTGCTATCAGCTGAGTATTTGTGTACCTTCAAAATGCATGTTTTAAAAGATTTATTTATCAAAGGCAGAGTTAGAGAGAGAGAAGACTTGCATTGGTTGGCTCATGCCCAAATGATTTTAACTGTAGATGTGGACTAGGAGCTTCATCAGAATCTACCACATGGGTACATTAGCCCAAGTCTGTTCTCAGGTGCAAAATAGGGAGCTAGATTGGGAGTTAATACCTGGGACATGAATTGGTGCCCACATGGGATCCCATTGCTTGGAGGATGAGGATCAGCCGGTTGGTTGAGCCATTGTGCTGAGCCCACGAAGTCATATTTTGAGCCTGCTCTTCCATGTGGTGGATTAGGAGGTGGCATCTTTGATACTTGGTTAGGACTGGATGAGGTTATGAGGGTTCAGTCCTGTGACTGGACTTGTGACTCTTGAGAGGGGTGGGTTTGCCTCAGCTCCCTGCTTTTTGGCACGTGAGAATATAACTGAAAGTCAACAGTTGGCCTGCAAGAGAGCCCTCACAAGGACCTGGTTGTGCTGATCCATAACTGTCTATCTTCTGTAACTGTGAGAAATACATTTTTGTTGTTCATAAACCAGCCAATATGTGGTTCTGTTAGAGTAGCCTGAAATGACCAAGACAGAGAGGATGCTTAAGATAGTGAGGTGACCTAACCTTCATTATAACATCTGAGTCCTTTGTCTTTATCAAGTTGCAGTAGTTTTTCACTGACTTGAGCTGTGTATGGGCCAACAAAGAACTAAAATGTTAGTGAAACTCTTTCAGACATAGTTGGCCGTGCCCCTATTATGTGGCAGCGATTTAATTTTCTCTTGGTGTTAGGGATCCATCACCCTGACCAGCTGAAGGAGCTTCTTCCTCTGCATGCTAGTTCACAAGCAAGAGAATTTCAGGGAGGCCTCTAGAGGACAACCTCAGAATTCATCAGAACAGTGAGTGTTTCCTGCTAAAGCCATGCTTGCTTTAAGTGTGAAGACCTTTGAACCCAGCCTACTGAAAGTCATGCTGAGAGTACACAGTTTCCTTAAGTTGGGGAAACAAGACAAAAGCATTCACTAGATGAAACTGAGAGGGACTATTTCTACTCCTTTGCTTTGGTTCCTGGGCTTATATATGCTACCTCTGCAGTAAAACACCTAGAGGAAACTGGTTTGACACCTTCAATTGCCTTTGTAATGGAACCAATACTTGCTGTGTGTAGCTTCACAGCTGTGTAGTAGGTAGCCATTAGAACGTGTCCTAACCTTTTTAACATGTCAGTTATTTTTGGATGGTAAGATCAGTGAATGACAGGACTTGAAGAATTGGGATTTTTGAGTACAGATGCAGAGGCTCATGACCATTCTTTGCCTCAAAGTATTTGCAGAGATACGAAAGTGCAACAGCAGATCGTAAGGTAGATGGTTGCTACAGGGTTATGACGTGTGAGAAGGCACACTTAAGGGCCTGGTCATGGGATGGGAGGTATTGGAGTGACTCTTGGACCCTGTAGAGGAAGTTACTGGATTCTTTCAGATTGCGGAATGAACTATTTAATCTCTAAGGAAACATTCATTTCTGTAGTTCCAGTGCCTTGCGTAGTCCCTTGCAATGATAAATCATACACTTTTTTGTTTGAAACATTTAATTAGAAAGTTGATGCTATGTATTGTGCCATTTACCACAGTGTATTCATGGCACTTACCCATTGCTCCCTGAATTATTCCCAAATGAAATTGTGTTCTTAGATGATGGATCCTCCTCAATATATTTCACATGTATTTTGATCAGGTCCTTCTGTCTTTGGTACAATGTAGAGCTAGGTAAAGGAATCTGGGGCCACTTAAATAAGAATTGGTTCATATTCTGCTATTTAATTTTCATCATTCAAATTCCTCACACTTGGTTTGTTGCCAATATTTTTTCTTTTACATTTATCTATTTGAAGTCGAAGTTGGAGAGAGAGACTGAGACCAGGACCTCCATTTACTGATTCATTCCCCAACTGGACATAGTGACCAGGGCTGAGCCTAGCTGAAGCCAAGAGCCTGGAGCTTCATCCAGGCTTCACCTTTGGGGGCAGGGCCCCAATTTCTTTCCCAGGTGAATTAGCAGGCAGCTGGATTGGAAATAGATCAGCTGGGATTCAAATTGGATGCTGGCATGCAGGTAGCAGCTGAACCCATTACACCACAATGCTGGCCTTTAGCCAAGCGACTTTCTAAGAAAAAAGGCTTTACCTTCTCACTTCTATGAGCAAGAGCAAGATACTAATGCAAATATGTTCCATCTGTTAACCTTTTTGTATTCCTATAGCATATAGAAATGAATCTTAAGCTACATGAAATATTCAATGGATAATGAGCCTTGTGTTTCTATAAGTGCCTGGTGTCTTAAAACATAACTGAATCAATTGCTAAAATATTTATGGCTTATTCAACACAAACAGACTTGAAGGATGATCTGAGTAATGGTAGCTGCTATCCAAACGTGAAGGAATACCTTACACAGGGAAACATCACCAGTTCTACAGTGTTGCTTCCCAATTTAGAACGAAACTTTTGTTGTTCTTTGACAGGAGCAGGGCATGCCACCAGCAAAAAATTACCATCTGGGCCAGGATCCCAGGAAAGAAGGGAAGAGGGAACAAATGGAAGATCACATGTTTGGATCAGAAACTTAAACAGTGTTTAGAGTAGGTTGGAGCATGGTATGCCTTTAATTCGAAGACTGCTTCGTGCCTGGATAAGTTTTGTGCTGATAACTGGCCTTTGGGACATCCAGGAGGACACTGGGTTACCAGCAGAGAAAGCGAAGATGATTCAGTGTGTGAAGGAAGCATGAAAGAAACAGTGAACAGTATACCAGGACCTGAACCCTCTTCCTTAGGCATGCTGAGAAAACAGATGGTTCTCAACTACAGACCAGTGTTTTGCATTTTGCAGGGTTGGGATTGAGTCTTTTGACATCTGAGGGTTTGTTATGTCATCCATTGATCAGAGACAGGTCGAGATGAAATTATTTTGCAACTCAATCTTATTTTATCGATTTACCCTAAAAAGCACTTCAGTGTCTTAAAATGCCAAGGAGTTCTTCATGGAAGTTGTCCACGCTTTAGTGTTATTCTTGAAAATATCTATGTAATGCTTACCCTTTTATGTTTAACACAAGATATTTTCAAAATTAAAAAAAAACCAGCTAAGAGCATAAATCAGATTTGTTTCCAAAATTAAATGGGAAAGTGACAGTAATCAAAACTGTGTTACATGTGACAGTGTTCACACATGCATTATTTTCCTCAGGCATCACCCCAAAACATTTAGTAACCCTAAATTTATAGATGGCCTTAATTGGTGCTAGACAAGAATATAAAGAAATCCTTAGAGCTGGTCCACCTCTTCCAGTGTCTTGTAATACTTCTCTGCTAGCCTTGGAATGAATTTTTGTCTTGGTTATTCCACTTTTAATCCAATTTATCTGCTAATACATACCCTGGGAGATGGCATATGATGGCTTAAATGTTTGAGTCTGTGCCACTTGTGGGAGACTGGGTTTGATCTGCAGGCTCTGGGTTCAGCCTGGTTCATTCCTGGCGGCTGCAAGCATTTGGAAAGTGAACCAATGATGGATGTGCTAACTTTCTATGTGTCTTTGCCTTTTAAATATAATAAAAATACATATGAACTTGAAGACAAAAACCATCCTTGCTGTGAGCATTTGATTGGAGTGCAGGAAGGGAAAATAAAGAAGACTAATCTTGGATTAAGAATGGCTATCTTCAACAGCCTTGTCAGAGGAGAAAACAAAATTCACCCATTCCCAACTTTTACTATACAGAAAGGCAATTTTTAAAAATTTTTTATTGCAAAGTCAGATTTACAGAGAGGAGGAAAGACAGAGGAAGATCTTCCATCCAATGACTCACCTCAACTGCTTTCCCAGGCCACAAGCAGGGAGCTGGATGGGAAGTGGAGCTGCTGGGATTAAAAACGGTGCCCACATGGGGGCCCAGTGCATTCAAGGCAAGGACTTGAGTGGCTAGGCCACCACACCGAGCCCCAGAAAGACAATTCTTAATGTATCAGTCAGCTATTTACCTGGATATAGTTTTATACTTCTATATTATCTTTTGAGAGTTCATATGGAACTCTAAACAGTTTCTGTAATTGGATCTAAAAACTCGGGTTTACATGCAGGAGCATATATGTCTGCATACAGTAGCAAGATTAAGGTTAAACCACACCATGAGCCAAAGCAATAGTACTGCTATTTTTTTTTGCTTCTAAGCACAGACAATAATTAACTTTTTATAAAGAGCTTTGGTTGTAATTTTCACTTTTTGAACAACTCCAGGGGCCCAAGAGCTTGTGTAATAGGCAGATTGAATGTTGCTGATGGATTGTTAGTAGCAGGATTTGCTAAAGGCTGCTCCGGTGCCGTTCTGTCCAATCAGTGTCTTGGATGCTGTAACACACACTGTTGCAACCCAGGTCTGCAGAGAGAGAAATTTTATTTCAGTAAATTTGTTACTCTGGTTTAAGGAAATGGCTGTGAACCCAAGCCATTTTTACTGAAATGTTGATAGCAACCAACATCTGAGTCTGGGCAAGGGAGAATGCAAATCCGAGTGTCAAGCATCCCGATCTGTGAGGCAAATTCAACAGGTTTCTGTAGAGCTTGCAAATTTTGAAAGTTGCATTTAGAGACAATAGATACTTTAGTTTTGACCATTTGCCTCTTGGAGTTTATGAAATAATGACTGTGTTCCTGCGTTGGGAAGAGCATTCTAGTCCATGAATGTGGCAGTGACTTGGTCTGACTGGTTTTGCTTCATTTTGAATCTAATATTGAGCATTTTTATCTATTCCCTTGGTCATATTTTTTTCACAGAAAAAATACCACTGTTAGGTTTTTTACCTGAATGCTTTCAGTGCAATTTATTTTTTTTACAAATATTATAAGTTTAAACAAACAAAAAAATTTAGAATAGAGAACAACAAGGAAAGCTTAGAACCAGACAGGAAATGGTCAGCATGGACTCACACATACCTTATTAGGTAGGACACAAAGATTAGCTACTCCTCACTAAGGTATTGAAGATTTCTCTGCACACCCCTCCTAAAACTCTTCTGCACCTCAACTGTTGACATATGCCTTGTTAGTTATAAGCCAGTTTACACTATGCTAAAATCTGCCAAGTTCAGCAAAATTATGCTGCAACCCTATAAACTGCCAAATTCTAAAATGAAAAATAGACACGAGACAGCTGAATAGTACCATATAGCCATTTTAAGGTGTATAGAAGCTGGATATATATGAACTAAAATTGAAATGTCAATGAAGTAGTCACAGGATGTGGTTAAGAACTTGCATTTTTAAAAAACATTGGTTACTCAATACCATGTCAATTAATTCCATAATGTTGTAAATTGTTGTTGATGTTATGCTGGGGTTTTTAATTGATCGTGATGATATTCTGCCAGCTTCAGACCAGAGATGGTCTCCCCAAGAAACTGTTGAATTTATCTGGACAATAAGATGCTGGACTCTATGCTTGGTACATGCTTGCAATGAAAGAATCTTGTCTGAATTTGAACTGTAATACTGCAACAAGGTGGAGGAATCCACCATGAGGGGAGGGTATACGAAGGGGTTAGGAATCCCAGAACATAGGAAACTGTGTCACATAATGCAGTGTAATAAAAAAAAGAAATAACAAAGTAAAGTAAAATAATTAAAAAAACAAATATAAGTTTGCTGTATATCTGACCAAAACATAAAACATTTTTAAATTTCATGCAAATTTCCTGTTACAATTTTTAGTTTAGTTGTTAACATAGTTTATCAGAGTGGGATGAATCAAGGATTAGGGAAAAGTAGATGTGATATTTCCAAATTTTCTATTTCTTCCTGTTTTGGGAGTTTGGGTATAAATTAGTAGTATGTCCCTCTCAGTTCTTTACTATGGAATTTTAAAAGACAACTGGAGAAGTAAGAATATAAAATGATTAAAAACTTTTTGTGAGATTGTTTACCTTTTATGTCTACATTCATCATAACCCTATAGGGTACACCCTGTGTCTGCAGAGGTTACTTTAGGCAAAATATTGAACTCATTCGATGGAATCTTGGAGAATTGGAAGTATTTCTGAGTATGTCGCTTTTTCCTGTTGTATTTTATTCTGAAAATCTCAGAGCTATTCAGAAATGATTTTTAAAATTTGTTTTTATATTCTTGTATTTGAAAGGCAGTTACAGAGAGGAGGATAGATGGGGGTTCTCTTCCATCTGATTGTTCACTCCTCAGATGGCTGCAATGGCCAGAGCTGGACTGATCTGAAGCCAGGAGCTTCTTTCAGGTCTCCCATGTACATGCAGAGTCTCAAGGCTTTGTGGTCAACTTCCACTACTTACCCTGACCACCAGCAGGGAGCTGAATCAGAAGTGGAGCAGCTGGGTCTTGAACTGGTGCCCATATGAGATGTGGCTTCTGCACACAGAGGCTTAGTTTGTTGTGCCACAGTACCAGCCCTACTGAAATAATTTATCGTATGAAGTATTTGCACTCTTGAGAGTGGTAAGTAAATGATAAACTTGTATTTCTTCAAAAATACTTAATTATTTAAAGTAGAGAAGGAAGGAAAGACAAAGATTTTCCATGTACTGGTTCCTTCCCTAATGGCCACAACCACCAGGGTTTGGCTAGTCTTCAGCCTTAAGTCTTACTTGGGTCTCCCACATGGGTGCCAAGCATCCAAGTATTTGAGCCATCATCTGCTGCCTCCCAAGGCAGTTGGATGGAAAGTGGAGGAGCTGGAACTAAAGCCAACACTCCAGTATGTGAACACCCTGAGTGGCAGTCTAACCTCCTATGCCACAACACTGACCCCTCAACTTATGACTTTCCTTGAAGCACTGAACAATCTTATATGTGCTTAGGGATACTGTGGGAGAAAATTTTGAAACCAATTGATTAGTTGAATAACAGTGATGGAAATTTCTAGAATGTACAATGTATTAAAATGTACTTTTATGGAGTACATTGTGGTATTTTAACATATGGCTATTGTACAAATGATCAAATTAGTCAATTAGCATCTTCACGTGTTTATATTTGGAGCTGCCAAGTCTATTTGTTTTACAGTATGTAACTTGTGGTCTCGAGTCAACGCATTGTGTTGCAGAGCACTACAACTTGTTACTTGCATCTGTGTTCTGGTACCCATTATCCACCTTCCTTCTAGTCTCCTTCACTTCCCATGCTCTAATAACCTGATATTTTGTCAATTTCCCCAGCTATCCTCCTCATTTGAGGGGGGATGTTTTGAAACAAATTTCTGATAGTATGTTTTCACATGCAAAAATATCTTCTTTGCTTATGTGTTTTTAAATAGCACGCTATTTAAAATAGAATTCCCGGATAACCGTTTCCTCATTTCTTTGAGGGTGTCACTGCCTGGCATTTTAGCTTGTATCGTTTCTGACGAGAGATGGTCTCGCAGTTTCATCTTTGTTCCTCTAGTTCTTTTTCCTCTGGTGTATGGTTTGCTGACAGCCATTGGCGGAGGGCCTGTCCAGCACCTGTCTCCAGCAACGGCTGATCAGCTTTGACTTATTGGGAGGAGGAGGGTGGTTTTCTTGAAGCTTTCTCTGCTTCTCTTTCATGGGAGCCCTTTGTAGAGGGTCATGGAAAATAGCTTGGGAGTGGGTGCAAACTCTCTTTGCATCTGTGAGCTCCAGTTCTTACACTTTGAAGAATTCATTTAGCCTATGGAATTGATCATAAAACAAAAAACTCATTTAAATGTTTAGCTGATTTAAAAAAAATTCTTACCTTCTTGCTTGATGGCCATGTTTCTTTCTCCTTTGCTTTGCCAGAGGTGAGATATTCTATGGGCTGTTCTTTCTTCTTTTGTTATCTTGAAATGGCTGGTCCCTTTTTGCATTCGGTTTCTTTAATCCCAATTTACTTTTGGCTTGCTGACGAGCTCGAAGTTTCAGCTTTGTGGGTCCTCGCTTTTTTTCTTCCTAGCTAATGTGGGAATAATGTTTCCTGAGGTTTTCTATATACTAAAAAAAGTAGCGGTCTGTATATTTTTCTTTCCCTAACCCAAACTCTCGATTTCACTCCGGAAATGTACTCCTTCCTCTGTCCTAGTAAATGTTACCACCGTGGCCCCAGCCACTCAAATCACATGGCCAGGCATTCATTTGATTTCTCTCCTTTAAGAGTTTCCCCTACCCATGTACAATTCACTCAACTCTACTTTCAAAACAACCAAAATACATTTTTCCTTGTTCATCTCGCCTGTCCAAGTGTGCTGTTGTCACTACTTGCCTGACCTCCTGCTATGGCCTTCTGGATACTTCTGTTTTTCCCTCCTCTGACACTCAACAGTCACCTTTATTTTTGCATTCAATTGTGTTAGTTCTTCACTTAAAACATAACGTGTTCCTATCCCACTGAGACTAATGCTCAAACTCTGCACTTCTGCTTAGAAAGCTGCTTGGTCTCTGATTTCGGACCAGAAATGGTCTCCGCAAGAAACTGTTCAACCTATCTGGACAATAAGTAGCTGGACTCTATGTTTGGTATATGTTTGTAAGGAAAGAATCTTGATTGAATTTGAACTGTAATGCTGCATCAAGGTGGAGGAATCCACCAGGGAGGGAGGGGAGGGGGAGGGGGTTTCCCAAAGCCTATGAAACTGTCACATAATGCTAAATATTAATTAAAAATAAATTTAAAAAAATTGATTTCAAAAAAAAAAAAAAAGAAAGCTGCTTGGTCTTACTTCTGTTTGCCTTGGAGAATTTACCTGCCACTTCCCTGTTGCTCTACTTGGTTGGGCCTTTTGTTAGCTCCTGAATCACTGAGATTATTTCTGCTGGGGAACTTTGTAGTTTTTTTTTTTTTTTAAAGATTTATTCATTTTATTACAGCCAGATATACAGAGAGGAGGAGAGACAAAGGAAGATCTTCCTTCCGATGATTCACTCCCCAAGTGAGCCGCAACGGGCCGGTACGCGCCAATCCGAAGCCGGGAACCTGGAACCTCTTCCGGGTCTCCCACGCGGGTGCAGTGTCCCAATGCATTGGGCCGTCCTCGACTGCTTTCCCAGGCCACAAGCAGGGAGCTGCCGGGATTAGAACCGGCGCCCATATGGGATCCCGGGGCTTTCAAGGCGAGGACTTTAGCCGCTAGGCCACGCTGCTGGGCCCAACTTTGTAGTTTCTTTACCTTCTTGTTTCAAATGTTGTTCTTCCTGATTTGAATGTCCAACTTTTAAAAAATGCGGACATTAACCTGAATGACTGCCTCCTCCTCCAAGAAGATGGCACCTGCTAGTTTTATCAGATGACTTTGAAATTAGAAGGACAGGAAACAATCTTCACATGGCACTGAACACTCAGGTTTTTAAAATGTCTTCTGAGGGATTTACTGATGGATTGCTCTGTCGTGTCAGTTGTGCCGCCTTCAACCTGGGCATGTGTCCTTGCCCTGCACACTTTTCTTTAAAATCCCACTCCAACCCTCTAATCACCCCCATCCCATACATCAAGGGTTCCACAATGGGAAAACTAGGAGCCCACTGGAATCTGCACTACCCTCTTTCCAGTTGTAGACAACAGTAGGAGCAGCTGATGCCCTGGATGCCCTGTGCATAGTCCTGAGTTGGCTTCTAGGATCTGCCTGGGCCTCGTTTCTAGGCGCATTTTCCTAAGGGGGCACTGTGCTCTCCATGTGTGGATTTCAAGGTCTGAGAGACGGCCAGCTGAAGTATGTTTGCAGCAAAGGTGGACAGGATTTGGGGACACAGCCTAAGAAAACTACACATGTAGATTCAAGGCCACTGATGATGATGTGGGAACTGGGGATAGAAAAGAATGGAAAAAAATCTGGGAGTGGAACCCAGGGGGGGAAATAGTGGGCACCTCCCTCACCTCCCACTGGAGAGCATGAAAACCAGGACTGGAGTAGACCTGGCTGGACAGAACGGCACCCACTAGCGTGTACATGGGTTGGATAGTGGTCCTGGTTGGGTTGAGCTAGGCCGCAATGCCCATGGACATGCAGAAGAGCTGAATGGGATGTGGGACAGACCGGACAAGCCTGCAGTACATATGGGCAAGCACGGGAACCAGGGCAGGGAGTGGGCTTGGTGGGGGTTATTGCAGGCCGCTCCGACTAGGCTGCAGCTCCCATTGGTTTGTGTGAGGGCCAAATGTGTGCTGGGCAGAATCAGGCTGGACTGCAACACCCATTGGTGTGGAAGACGGGGCTGGAGACAGAACTGACCCAGCAATTGCAACCACCAGCATATGCATATGATGATTGGGGCAACAGACTGTGCCAGACCCTGTACTAGCAAGCACATACAAGAATCTGGTCTGGGAACACCTCGGACAAAGTTTCTTTGGGGATCTCCCCAACCAAGCTGCTGGATCCAGAACCCCAACCATGAAGAGAAATGCAGGTTCTGTGGTCTGACCATGGAGTGCTAGTGTCAAAGCTGAGCCGCCTTAGTGACTCAGAGCAGTAACAGCATATCCAGGTGAACATGGAGGATATGGCAGCCCATCAGATTCTGCAGAGGACACCTGATACCACAACAGAGGACTGAGGACAGAACAAATCAATCAACTACCCCAGCCATGTGTTGGCAGTGAAAATCTGGGCAAACGGGGACTCTAAGGTGGACTATTTCAGCCAATGGATTCTAGAGATTTCATCATGCTTGGAATGATGAGATTGGCAGCAATTAAGAACTGTTGAATTCTTTTTTTTTTTTAATACAAAGAGCAGCAATATTTTTATACACTAGTAATTAAATGACTGAGAAAAAAATTCTGAAAGTGATTTTACTGGTTTTTTTTTGTATTTTTTTTCTTTTTATTGTATTGTTGTTGACAATCTTTACATAGTTAATCAGTTAAAGGAAAAAGAAGAAAAAAAAAGGTTCAGGGGGATAGGAAAGTGGGTAATGCTATTATGTCCATATTGTTTCCATCATGTATCTGAGGTAAAGGGGGATATTGAGGGAGAAGCCCCACCCAGTTTCCCGCACACCCCAAGTCCCAGATGTGGAGCATGCTCTGAGATATGCGCTCGAGTGGTGTTAATAGTTCTCCAGTTATGAATTGCTGCCAGTTTCGCTCGATGAGGTTGTCCACTGATTGATATGGTCCATCATAAAGTCTCCGTTTGCCCCATAATTTGCTGCCAACATATAGCTGAGATGAATGATTGTCCTGTTCTGTCTTCTGTCTTTTCTTGGTTAGAGTTCTGAGTCCAGCAGTTCGATTGGGGAGATCTCCAAAGATACTTTGAGGTATTCCCAGACCAGATTCTTACATGTTCTAGCAAGCACAGGGCCCGGCACAGTCCATCACCCCGATCAGCTGATGGTTGCAATTGCTGGGTTGGTTCTGTTTTCAGTCCCAAGTTGCACTGGAACCAATGGGTGTTGCAGTCCAGTCTGGTTCGGCCCTTACATCAACCAGTGGGAGCTGCAGCCTAGTTGGGGCGACCCACAATAACCCCCACCAGGCCTGCCCCCTACCCTAGTTTGCCAGTATGTGTAGCAGAAGACCAGTCTGTCCCCCATCCCATTTGGCTCTGGTACTTGTCAATGGGTATTAAGGCTTAGTTCTATCTAACCAACTCAACCATCCAGCCCTCACAGATGTTGTTGAGTGCCTCTCTATCTAGCCATCCCAGCCCCCATCCTAGTTTTCATGCCCTCCCACGGGAACAGTGACCCAAGAAGGGGGAACCCACTTTTCCCTCCCAGGTCTCTCTGTCCCGGTTTATGCACTCTTTAGGTGGTCCTGAGATTTGACTCGACAGAATTAGTCCCCAGTGCCAGCTTCTGCCAGCTGATGTTGCGGCCCTGATCTAGTCCACATGCAGCGCACAAGTGTTATAGCCTTGCTTAGTCGTGTCTGTCTCTATCCCAGCCAAAACTCTCCAGTGGGAGTAGCTGACCGGCGAGGGGACCAGCCCCTTAATCCCCCCGCCAGCTCTGCCCCTTCCTTCCTGGATCTCACGTGTGCTGGATGGGTGCTGCATTCACATCCAGTACAGGCAACCATGCCCTGGCATTCCATAATGTGTACTGGTTTTGTCGCAACCAAACCCGGCCCATCCCACACTCTGTTCTGGCGCTTGGATTTGCCAGTGGGTGACATGAACTGATTCAGCCCGGTCTGCTCCTGACCCATGCTGAATGTATGCCAGTGGAAAACTTTCCATGGCCTATTCTGGGCTGTTCCTATCATGCTTCTTGCGCTTACCTGCAGGGACTGTGTCCTGCCAGAGGAGTTGCCCAGGTTCCTCCATCAGAACCTCTCCCAATGCCAGATTTTGCACATACCAGGGAGTCCATGAGCGAGACCTACTCAGTTCGCCTCCTGTCCTAGCAGGAACAGTGGTTTTTCCTGGCTGGCTTTCACCCCATTCTGGTTCTTGATGTTGGATGTTTCAGCCCAGCCATGGCTCGTCCATATCCACATACAGCTCACACATGGCTCAGAAGGAGGAGTGAGACCCAGTCTAGTCAGTCCCACATCTACCCTTGTTCTCCATAACACCAGATGGTGTTGGGATCTGAACTGGCCTGGTGCATCCAATCCCAGCCCACACTAGTGCCTCGAGTGACTACAACTGTTTCCTAGATAGAACGCAGCCCCCATTCCAGCACATACACTCCTTGGTGGGAGCCTCATCCCAGTTGTGGTGTCCCCTTACCTCCCAGATTGGGCCTGTTCCTAGCGGTAAATCACGCACCTGCCCGTGGTTGCTCTGAGGACCATTAGCTGCAAGCCTCAAGTTCATTTGGGATTCCTTCATTGCCAGCATTCTGTTTCCTCCATTTTGATTGAAGGGATCCCCAAAGAGACTTTGAGGTGTTCAGAGATCAGGTTACTAGCACTCACAGTGCTTCACGCCCCAAGCACTGTGGGTTCAGGAGGGAGCCTCCCAGGCAGCAGGTCAATGAACCAAAAGTCAAAAACTCTCTGGCCAGGCGGCCAGCAGGCGGAGCCTGGCGTCAATTCTTAAAACCACTTGAGCAGTGCTCTTGGAGTGTGCCCCACATTGGGAACCTGGGATGGGTGGGAGGCTAGGCGGGGTTTGTCCCTTTATCTCCTCCATTACCCCAGATACAGAAGAAAGTGTGGAAACAATGGTCTTACCCATTTTCCTGTAGGCCTTGACCTTTTGTGCCCTTAATGAACTATGCAGAGATCATCAAAATAAAGCCATCAAACAAAACAACATGAAGAAAAATAGCAAACTTACAGCATGAAATTAAATAACATAAAGATCAATGCATCACTGAGGAAACAAAAAATTCTTGAAGAGAATGATGTTGCTGTATGACCTATGTGTCATTGAGGAAATTGGTAAGAAAAATAACTTTTGAAGAAATAAAAAATATTAACCCCCCCATGAGATGTAGAAAAAAGTTTTAAGCTACATTTATAACATCAGGTGCTTACAAGAAATAGAGTAGGAATGTCTCAAATGAACTAATAATGCATTTCAAGGACTTTAAAATGAACAGGAATCAAATGATAAAAATCACAGCAAAAATAAATGGAATTAAAACTAGAAAACTACAGATTGTTTGGTTTATCTTCCTAAACGACATTTTACAAACTTTTAGTCAGATTAGGAAAGAAAGCAAGAAAACCAAATAAAGTTAGAGATGGAAAAAAAATCCTAAGAATCTAGTAAGGTGATCTTTTTGCTGAATGACTCCTTTAACATTATGTGGTGTCTATCTCCTTTAATATTTTTCATGTCAGAGTCTATATTCGATATAAGAATGACTACACCAAGTCATTTTTCTTCCCATTAGCCTAGAATATCTTTCTTCCATCTTCACTTTCAGTTTCCACATATCTTTGTTGATGCGATGTATATCCTGTAAGCAACAAATTTTGTGTTTTGCCAGTTGGCTGAGACTTGATTGAGTGGAAGCTATTTACATTCAGAGTTAATACTGATACTTACTAATCTGGCCCCGTCATTTTAGTACCTGAGTATTTTTTTAGTTATCTTTTGCTGTCTTATTGGGATGTTCTCCATGTTTGCCTTTGGTTTTGGTAGTTGCTATTCCTTTTCTCTGTCAATAGAACATCTTTAAGTATCATTTGTAGGGCAGGTCTGGAAGAGGTGAATTCTTTGTGCTTTTCTTTGTTTTTAAAGATTTATTTTTATTGTAAGGCAGATAGAGGAGGAGAGACAGAGGAAGATCTTCTGTCCACTGATTGACTCTACAAGTGGCCACAACAGCTGGAGCTGAGCCAATCTGGAACCAGGAGCCTCTTCTGGGTCTCCCATGTGGGTGCAGGGTCCCAAGGCTTTGGACCATCCTCCACTACTTTCCCAGGCCATAAGAAGGGAACTGGATGGGAAGCGAGACTGTCTGGACATGACCTGGCACCCCTTTGGGATCCTGGCATGTGTAAGGCAAGGACTTTAGCTGCTAGGCTACCATGCCGGGCCCAAGAGGATCACTTTTCCTGAAAAATTCGCTGGTTTTGGCTGCATTTTGTTGTACAAGTTGCTAAATATTAGTATGTGTCTGTATCTGATTCCCTGGCCAGTGTCCAGGATTGCAGGCACAGTTGAGGCCTGGGACACTGGAGACTACTGCTTCATTCCTGGTGGCAGTGGATACCAGCGTTGTCTTGGAAGAAGCTGCTCTTGAACCTGTATGGTGCCAGAAGGAGAGGCACAAAGGGGTTCATAGTTAGCAAATGCCTCTTTCTTTCCATTTAGCCTTCTGCTTGACCTTGGCTCCTCTCTTGCTGTTCTCGTTTATTCTGCATGTGGAGTCTAAAGGCATCTCTGCACTCTGTATCAGTTCCCTCCTAGGTCTTTTTGGCCGCTATTTCTGCCTTCAATGTAAGTTCATCTGCGTTTAATTTTTCAGGAATTTCCATACTTTTCATCATTTGAGGGCACAAAACCTGAATTTCTGGGTTGTTTTCAATTACAATTTTTTTCTTACAATTTGAGGATTTGAAATGGAGAAATTTTAACATGTTCTTAGTTTGCAGTTTTGGTCTGATTTCTTCATGATCTATTGAGAGGCATATTAACCTGGTGAAGGGGAAGCACAGTAGTTCATCGGCAGGAATGTTTATTCCTGTGATCTGATTCTAGGGGAAAGGTATGATGTGAATATACGTTAACGTGTCAACACTTATTACATTCCTGCTTGATCATGCCTTTAGTTTGAGCCTGTCAAAATCCTGACACATCTGAGTTGCAAAATGGGAAAAGAGGAAATTAGAATGCTTTACTCAAAGTCCGACAGCAGGAAACAGGATTCATACCCATGTCTTGCCTTGACAATAGCTGTCTTTCCTTCAAAAACCTATGGGAACAATGATGAATAATATCTCACCATGGAACAACATCCAAAGATACTTTTTGCTCACTAGAGGAGGTCCTGTTAGACATCATGAAATCGTGAGTACTAATTGGCTGACAACTTGTTTGCAATAATCACTGAACCAACTACATCACTCAATACCATTCTATTGCCTTGTCAATAAGATTTATTCTTAAAAGTAATTTGTGAATGTTAGTGTTCTGGTCGGCAGTGGACATAAATGATGCACATATATCTTGGTAAACATCTCCACAGTGTTGGCAAGTGGACGTACTATTTTGAATTGTTTCCCCATAGCTTTCAGCTGAAGTTTATTTTCATGTCAGCTGTAATTACAGAACACGAATGTTTCTAGGAGTAAATGTTGCTGTGCTGGTTTAAGAGCTTTATATATGTATGTATAACGTGACATAATATAATTATGTGAGTTATTTCACAGAAATTTGTCTTACCAATTGTGATCTATGAGATTTAAGGTCAATACAGAGTGTAACTGTATAAGCTTTTGTGAAATCTCTTTTGTTTAATAGCATATTTGGGAAATCTATAATAAACAGTTATGAAATTGAAACATAGATACAAAAATAAAAGCACTTTGCATTTTAGTTGAAGCTTTAAATACACAAGTGCCAGAGCACTTGAAAGTGTTAGACTGTAATGGGATCCTCAGGGCAGGCACGCAGTGGGGAGTCTGCAGTTGCTATGTTAAATCCTAGTACAAGTGTTCCTGGGCTTATTTATGTTAAGTTTTACAAATTGACCTAGAATATTTTTTAGATCTGTATTTGTTTTAAAGTTGAGAGAAAGCAAGAGTTGAAGAGTGACAGATAATCTTCCATTCACTGGTTTACTTTTCCATTGTCCACAACAGCGAGGGGGATGGATCAGGTTAAAGGCAGAGCCAGAAACTCCATCTTGGGCTCCCATGTGCAGGGACCCAAGCACTTAAAAGATCCTCTACTACCACTGTAGTGTGCTTTAACAGGTAGAAGGATCGGGAGGCAGAGGTAGGACTCCAACCCAGACACTGCAATATGGGACACAGGCATCACAAGTCGTGGCTTAATTTGCTATACCGCAACACCCTTGACTCCTTGACTTATGTTGGGGTTACAATCAATAAGCCCATTGGAGATAGTGCATTCCAAAATTGCGGTATTTTCTTAGTACACCTAACACAGACACTGTAGCATACCTTAAATGTGCTTAGAACACAGAGTAGCCTACAAATGGGCAAAAATAAGTTAACATGAAGCCGATTTTGTAAGAAGGAGTAAACTATCTTGTGTAGTTCACTGCTTACTGTACTTAAAATAAAAAAATGTAATTTTTCTTAATTATTTGTATTTGGCCTTTTGGCCACTTGAGGAATGAATTAATGGACGAAAGATCTTCCCCTCTCTCCTCCTGTATCTGATTTCCAAGAAAAATAAATCTTTAAAAAAATTTTATTTGAAAGGAAGATTTACAGAGTGGAGAGACAAATATTCTTCTGCTGTACTCCCCAAATGGTTGCCAATAGTCAGAGATGAACTGATCTGAAGCCAGGAGCCAAGAGCTGTTTCTGGGTCTCCTCAGTGAGTGCAGAGGTTCATGAATTTGGGCCATCCTTTGCTGCTTTCCCACACCATTAGCAGGGAGTTGGATCGGAAATGGAGCCACTGAGGCTAGAACTGGCACCCATATAGGATGCTCTTGCTGCAGGCAAGGGATTAACCTGAGAAGCCACCACATGGGCCCCCAATTCTTGTTTATTTTTAAAATTTGTAATTATTAGAGAAGCATACATCTCCCATCTGCTGATTCACTCCCCAAATGCATGCAATAGCCAGGGCTGGGACAGGTTGGGAGAGGAGCTGGAAAATAAATCAGTGTCTCGCTTATGGATGGCAAAGACCCAAGTACTTGGACCATCGCCTTTCTGCCTCCTATAGCGCACAAGAGCAGGAAGCAACAATGAGGAGCAAAACTGGAACTCCAACCCAGATAGTCTAAAATGGAAGCCGGTGTCTCAAGTGACATTTCAATCCCAACCAAATATCCACCCGATCCTTACTGTTTGAACCAAAAATCATGGTCAACTAAAATGAAACAAATGGTGGCTCACACTGTTGTAGAGTCAAAAAGTCATGAAGCGACATGATTGTAGGGTGGGGAACCATTTGTGTGTCCTTCTCCATTTGGAAACTGAAGAACAGTGTGAGAGTAGGAGCAAATTGCTTAGCAACCATTTTTAAAAAGATTTATTTTTATTGGAAAGTTAGATTTACAGAGAGACAGAGAAAGATCTTCCGTTCTCTGGTTCATTCCCCAAGTGGCTGCAATGGCTGGAGCTCAGCTGATTCAAAGCCAGGAGCCAAGAGTTTATTCCGGGTCTCCCACCTGGGTTCAGGGTCCCAAGGAATTGGGCCATTCTCTGCTGCTTTTCCAGGCCACAAGTAGGGAACAGGATTGGAAATGGAGCAGCCAGGATACAAACTGGCGCGCATATGGAATTCTGATGCTTGCAAGGTGAGGACTTTAGCCACTAGGTTACTGCTCCAGGTCCATAGCAACCATTTGTAACTAATCATTATTTGAGGCAAATATTCTTCCACCAAACCTGATATCTTTCCTCACATCCATATGATGTGTCCTCCCTGTCCATCTATGGACAGCTCAGGAGAGCAGTCCAAAGAGACAGCCAGCTCAGAGGAACCTGGAGTCAGGTGTGGCCTCTCCTGAGGACTTTGATTCTGATAGCGTGGGAATCCTTCATGCAAGTGGCTACGTTTGAAGCACTTGACTGTTAATCACCTTTATGTGGCCCTTTAATTTCTAGAGAAACTCCTGCTACGATGATCTTTTCGCTTTCGATATAGAAGCAGTCAAATTCTAAGTCGTTGTGTCCAAGTACAGAGGTATGGGATTGAGACTCTGTCAATCAGATGCACCATTTGAATTTGGGATTCAGATTGTGAACAGCAGAAGATGACATGTTAGAAATGGAGCTTCCGGTTTTTGGTGGTTCTTTTGCCAGCGGTAGCATTTTCTTCCAGTGCTTGGTGGCATGGAGATTGTGGGTATTTCTTTACCAGTTCTGTGGTTTGAAATTAGTTTACTTTTTAAAGTTTCTTATTGTTTTTTAATTAATTTATTGTAACATTGTATTATGTGACAGTTTTTAGGTACTGGGATTCCCCCACCCCTCTCCAAACCCTCCCGCCATGGTGGATTCCTCCACCTTGCTGCATAACCACAGTTCAAGTTCAGTTGAGATTCCTTCATTGCAAGCATATACCAAACAGAGTCCAGCATCTTATTGCACAGTCAAGTACAATGGCTTCTTATGGAGACCCTCTCTGGTCTGAAGGTAGAGCCAGCAGTGTCGTCCCGATCAGTTAAAAGCTCCAACATACAATCAGCAACAATTTACAACGTTGTGGAATTAACCGACATAGTATTGAGCAACCAATATGTTAAAAATAAATGTGAGTTCTTAATCACATCCTGTGACCACCTCATTGACATTTCAATTTTAGTTTATATACAACGGGTTCTATACATCTTAAAACAGCTATAGATTATCGTTCAGCTGTCTTGTGTCCATTTTCATTACATTTAGCCTTTTATAGCATTGAAACGTAATTTTGCTGAACCTGGCTTTTTTTTTTTTCCGGGTAGTCTAGACTGGCTTACAACTCCAACAAGACATGTGTCAACAATTTAGGTGCAGAACAGCTTTAGGAGGGATGTGCAGAGAAATCCTCAATACCCTAGTGAGAAGTAACTAATATTTCATGTCTTCCTCACACCTTCTAGAGTGATGGAAGATTTTTCTGCTCCCCTACCCCCTTATGGAATAACATAGGGTATTAAAAGTATATTAGGTTTTACAATTCTTTGATGTAGATCATAAGCAGTCTGACTCACATTTATTGTTGGTTCGTTGGTTGCTTCACAATATCTGATTGCATGTGAGATAGGCTGTTTGAGATTGAGATATTACATTTTACAGGTACTATTTTTCATGTTGACATCATTTCATCTTAAATGAAGGCAAACATGTGGTATCTAACCTTTTGGGATTGGCTCATTTCCCTTGGCATTATTGTTTCCAGTTTGGCCCATTTGGCCACAAAGAACTGCATTTTGTTTTTTTTAATAGCTGAGTAGTATTCCATGGAGTAGATGAACCATAGCTTTCTTTTCCAGTCTTCTGATGGGCATTTTGGTTGCTTCCATGTTTTGTGCAATTACTGATTGTGCTGCTGTGAACATAGGGGTGCATGTTGGTTTCTCATGAAACAGGTGTTTTGGATATATTCCTAGGAGTGCTATTGCTGGATCATACAGTATGTTGTATTTGAGTTGTTTGAATGTTCTCCATACTGATTTCCATAGAGGCTGTACCAACCTGCAGCCCCACCAGCAGTGGAGTAGGGTTCCCTTTTCCCCGCAACCTCGCCAACAAGTGTTGTTGGTGCTTTTTTTCATGTGGGCCAAATCTTACTGGCATTAGGTGGTACCTCATTGATGTTTTAATTTGGATTTCCCTTATTGCCAGGGAACTTGAGCATCTTTTCATATGTTTGTTTGCCATTTGGGTTTGTTCCTTTGTGAAATGTCTGCCCATTTCCCATGCCCATTTCTTGAGTGGCTTGTTTGTTTTGGTATTTTGGTTGTTTTGTAGTTCTTTGTATATTCTGGAGATAAGCCCTCTATCACCTACATAGTGCACGAAAAAGGTAAGCCTTGCAAAAGTTTTTCCTGCCTTCCCAGAAATTCATGTGTTGTACATTCTCTTGTGAACTGACAGTTTTCCAGTTAATCAGCTACTTTTTTTTTTTTTTTTTTTTTTTATTGTTAATTATTTTGCATTATGTGACAGTTTCATAGGCTCTGGGAATCCCCCCCTCCCTCCCCCTCCCCTCCCCCCGGTGGATTCCTCCCCCTTGATGCAGTATTACAGTTCAAATTCAATCAAGATTCTTTCATTGCAAACATATACCAAGCATAGAGTCCAGCTACTTATTGTCCAGATTAATCAGCTACTTTTAGACACTTGCAACTGAGTAGTTTGAATTTTTAGCACCTGCAAGAGCCAGGGCATGGCCAGGCCAGAACCAGGATGGAACTGGGACTCAATCTGCATTTCTCACGTGAATGGCAGGGACTCATTACTTAATCTCTGCTGCTTTCCAGGGTAAACATTCACTGGGAGTTGAGGCAGGAGTAGAGCTCAGTGCTGTTAGGGGCTGCAGGTGTCCCAAGTGATATTTTAACCACTGTGCTAAATGTCCACTCCTAAGAATGACTCTTGATTAAAAAAGTGTTGCTTCTGCTCCCTGGCAGTTTTTCATGTAAATTGTGTTTTTTTTTTTAGTTGAATTCATTCCTCTGTGATCAGCAAACAGGTTGCTTCCTGAAGGCAATATATTAGGTACTGAGGATGCAATGAAGAGTATTTCTGAACTGTGGACTTAAACTTTTTGTAGAGCAAACATGAACATCTAATCCCAAAGTGTTAAGACAAAGACTGAATCAAAGGTCACCTCTGAATGAGATAATAATCGATGACATGGTAGTAGTTATTCCCAGCTGCTTGGCAGGGCGTGAGGATAAAACAAAAAGCTGGGGGATAATTTATATTGGGATAACTTAATATACCAAAGAGCTTTCTTTTTCTTAAAATTTGCTCTGAAAATTGGTAAAGAGCTTTGAATACATTTTATTCCAAGCTTGTGGAACACTTAGAATAGGGGAGGTGGAGAGAGTTGAAGAGTTTTGAAACCCACTTAATATTATTCTTTAAAAGTGTTTTATTTTCATCTATTTGAAAGGTAGCACAAGAAAGTGAAGGGGAAGAAAGGAGGAAGGGGTGAGAGAAAGACTCTGCTTTATCGGTTCTCAAATGCCTGTAATAGGCAGGTCCAAGCTCTGCCAAAGTTGGGAGTCTGGGTTTCCTACACGAGTGGCTGTGGCCTTAAGACACTACTTGATACATCCCAGAATGCTCTGCAGGAAGTTCATTGGAAGTAGACTAGCTAGGACTGAAACCCTCTTAGAGTGTTGTGTGTCTCATGAGGCAGCTTAACTTGTTGTGCCACAGTGCCCGCCCTTTGGTATGATTTGACTGAAGGATAAAGGAATTACAGAAAACTTGAATCAGGGACAGATATTTGGTGTCACTTTTGACACTTGATTCTCATATTGGAGTGGCTGAGTTCAAGTCCCAGCTCTATTTCCACTTCTAACTTCTGTTAATATGCAGTTTGGGAGGCAGCAATAATGGCTCACGTAGTTGGGTCCCTGCCACTCACCGGGAACATCTGAATTGACTTCTAGCTCTTGGCTTTGGTCTGGTGCAGCTCTGGCTATTGTAGATAATTGGAGAGTGAACCATGGATGGGAGATCTATCCCTATTTCTATAGCCCTCCCCTCTTTTATGCTTTTCAAAGGAAAAAAGAATTCATTCTTTCAATTGGTATTTTCTTTTAAAATTTATTTTCAATATTTACATATTTGAGAAGGATGCATGCACGTGTGGGTCTCCAATTAGTGTGGAGAGCATTAAGATAAGGAAGATGGGTGGGACAAATGTTTCAATTTTGCTTTTTCCTGTGTCCTTAAGGAGAAAGAGGAGCAAGAATAGGGGATAGTCATTTGATGCCTTAAAGACCCCAATGTGGGGAAGAGTGTTTCAAGGGTGTTACTAAAGTGGTTTTGGTAGTCCTGAGATGTTACTGGTTTCATTGCACCGGGGTTGAGAAAATCTTTCCAGTCTATTGGCTGACCAAGTCCATCTTAGTGCATCCACAGGTGCAGGAACATGTTGCAAAGCTTGACCAGGAGAGTGGTCTAAACTGTTTCCCCTTTCTCTGACAAAGCACTCAGCTTTTGCTGCCCTAGAAGAGCTGGCTGTCACGTCCTCTGGGCAACTGGGCATGCTGTCCACTGCACAGGTATCGGCATCTGAGGAGATCTAGTCCTGATACATGCAGTGCAAAGTTGGACTACATATTCTATGGTTTTTCCCTGTGGCTGGGATATGAGTCCAGCCATCTAGTTGATGAGTGCCCCAAGAAACCTCACTTGGGGTGACCTCAGATTTGACTCTTGTATGTGCCAGCTAGTGCATGGCCATTCAGTCTGTCACCTGCACCAGCCAACACACATGCTGGTAGCATCCACTACAGTTCCACCCCCAGTCCCATCACTCATGCAAACTGATAGGTTCTGTGGCCTAGTCCAGCCCAGTCCAGCCCACCACAGGCCCAATTTTTATATACCCCAGCTGTGTCTAGTTGGGGTGACTCCAAACAAACCCTATCAGGCCTGTCCCTAGCCTCAGTTTTTGCATGTGCTGGCACATTCTGTCACCTAACCCAGTCTGTCACACATCTCATTTGGCTCTTATTCACACACATCCATGCTGCAGCTTAACCAAGACCACAAGTATTCTGATGGGTTTTGCTGCCTTGACCAGCCTGGTCCACCCTCAGCCCTGACTCTTATGCTCACCAGTGGGAGCTGCAGCCCAACATAGGAATACCCAAGGTTCCATGACCAGGGCCACTCCTAGTCCCAAATCTTGGTGCATGTTAGAGGGTATTATGGTTCAGTCTGACATGACACCTAGTCCTGGCACTTGCTAGCAGGTGTTACAGCCTAGCCCAGATGTCCTGCATATATTCTGTTTCTTGTGTGCACCAGTAGGTGTGGCAGCCTAGGCAGCCTAGCCCACCCTCCCAGACCAACCTGCCCCAGTCCCAGCTCTCATGATCATCAGTGGAAACATCAGCCCAGAAAGAGTTCCTGAAATCTTCCTGCGAGGCCCACTCCTATCCCTGGGTCTTGTGTGTGCCTGTAGGTGCTGTGGCGCGGTCTGAGATGGCCTGCCCCAGACTCAGCATTCATCGGCAGGTGACATAGCCTGGCTCGGTCTGGCCCACCCCCTGTCTTGGCTCTTGTTGATGGTGCAAAAGCCTAGCCCAGCCTGGCCCACTCCCAGCCCTCATGTGACCTAGCAGGTGTTGTGATCCAACCTGGCCTTGCCTGTACCCTGTACTGGCACTCGTGCCAGTGTGTACTGTGGACTGACCCTTCCTGGCCCACTCCAGACCTGGCTCATGCATTTGCTGATGGGTGCTGCAGCCCAGCAAGCCCAGAAGCCTGGCCTGGCCTGCTTCTAGCCCCAGCTCTCATGCTCACCAGTGGGAGCTGCAGCCTAGCAGGGAGTTCTCCAGGTTCTCCTATCAGGCCCACTCCAAGCCCTGGCTCTCATGTGTGTTAGCAGGTGATGTAGTTGGTTTCCAGTCCTGTCACTTACTAGTGGGTGGATACTATGGCCTAGTCGACTGGCCCACAACTATTCTGGCTCTCACCAGTGGATGCTACAGTCTAGCACAGCCAAGATCAAGCTCTTGTATGAACTGGCAGGTGCCACGGTCTAGTCTGGCCTGTTCCACACCCCTATATTGATTCTTGCAAGCACTACTGGGTGCTTGAGCCTAGTTCAGTCTGTCCTACCCCCATATCCAGCCCACATGCATGCCAACAGGTGCCCCAGCTTTGTCTACCCCCCAGTGCTGGTTCTTGCACTCACCTGCTACCTGAGGCCTAGCAGAGAAGTCCCTAAAGTTCCTCTGCCAGGGTCATTCAAGCCCTGAACTTGCATATGTTGGAGGTACTACTACCCAGCCTGGCATGGCTTGGCTGCAGTTTTAGTTACTGGTGGCAGGTGCTGTAACCTAGCCCAGCTGGGTGGGGCTTGTACCTTGTCTTGACTCTTGTGGGAGCCAGTGGGTGCTGTGGTCTGGCTCAGCCTGTCCTGTCCCCATATCTGGTCCACATAAATGCTGACAAGTGCTACAGCATTGCCTAGCCTGCCCTGCACCCTGCTCCGATGTTGTGCTCTCCAGTGGGAACAACTGCCTAGCAGGGACAACTTCCCTGTCAGGTCTGCTCCCAGCCATGGATCTCGTATTTGTTGGCAGGTGTTGTGTCCCTGTTTGGCATGGTCTACCCTCAGTCCTGGCCTTTGCATGTGCCAATGGGTGATGCAGCCTGGCCCAGTCCAGCCCCCTCCCAGCCTTGACTCCTGTGAGTGTTGGGTGAATTCTGTGATCCAGCCTGGCTCAACCTGTTACCACCCCCAGCTCTCCAAGTAGCACAGGTGAGTGCTACAGTCCCACAGAGGCAACCTCACAAATCCCGCACCGAATCTGCCCCCATATCTGTTTCTGTCATGTTCTGGTGGGTGCTACGGCCCAGCCTGACATGGCCCCCCTCTAGGGCTTTCAAAATATTATTTCAATCAGAATTTTAAATTCTCCCTCCATTTCTCTATCTATATAGGCAGGTCTGTTTGAGTTTCAAATGGGAAAAACACAATCTGAACTAGCTACGGCAAAAGGAATGTTTTATTTGTTACCAAAACAATTGGGGCAAAGTACTTTTTTGGTGCCCAGACAGTGTCACTGGGAATTTCTGTGTATCTCCTGGTTCTATTTTCCCCTTTTGGCTTTATATTCTTTTTTGTATGAAGGTATCTCCAGATCATATCCTACCAGATTAGGCACATGAATGAAAGAGTATTTTTTCCCCCAAGAATGGCAATAAAATTCATGGATTTGACCATAATTAACTTAAATATTGAATAAAAGTTTAAGTAGTTCCAGAGTTAGGAGGTCAGGGGATTAGCATGGTTAGGGCATTTGGTCAGCTCTCTATGTATTACTTGGCCCTCTTGGTGGAGTTTTAGTTCACTGCAGCAACACATGACGATGAGTAGCTCTCATTTCTCATGGGTCAGAGTTACACTGCACCTTCTCATTTGGTCAATCTTACTCGAGCGGGATACCATCACCTAGAGAACCCATCTCTTGCATTCATGGATGTTACCTAGTTCAGTCATAACTAAACAAAATCAAAGTTCAACTAGCAAATAATCAAAAGCGATGGACAGAGATGGTCTGATCAAGTACAAAACATTGTCTCACTGGATGGACTCAGATTATGTGTCTAATCCTGAATCAATCACAGTGGCCACCCTCCTCCCAAGCCCACCTGTAGAGCTGTGGGGGGTGATAACTGTGGTGGCAGGGAGAGATGGTGTATGAGTGCATGCAACTCACAAAAACTGAGAGGTTCTACATTTCCTAACACTCACATGAAGAGAAATGTGAAAATACTTTCTAGGTTTTCACCACATTTTTTAGTTAAAAAGATTTCTTTTGTTTAGAGATTTTTGAGAGGCATCATAGAAAGGGGCCTAGGGGGCGAAGGTTACAGGAAAGCATATGTTAAACAGTATCTCTAATCACAGAAGACTTATTAAACTACTCAACAGAATGCTGTTATTATGGACCATCTGTAGGAACATGAAAATATTTGAGTCATTTATTGTAGTGGTATTTGGCATCATAAAATTTCACTGTTTTTAAGGACATACCAAAGTGAAACAAAGTTTTCTTGAAATATTATTTGCATAAATGTAGATGATCTGAGATTTATTTAAGAAATGGTAATTTGATTTTGAGCACAGATACAAATATCTATGGGTTCAATACTTTTAGAGATTTATTTTTATTGGAAAATCAGATATACAGAGAGGAGAGAGGAAGATCTTCCATCTATTGATCCACTCCCCAAGCATCTACATCAGTCAGAGCTGAGCCAATTTGAAGCCAGTAGCCAGGAGCCTCTTCCTCCAGGTCTCCCACATGGGTACAGGGTCCCAAGGCTTTGAATCATCCTCTACTGCTTTCCCTGGCCACAAGCAGGGAGCTTACAGCGAAGCAGGGCTGCCGGGATTAGAACTGGCATGCATATGGGATCCTGGTGAGTGCAAGGCAAAGACTTTAGCCTTTAGGCTACTGCGCTGGACCTTGGGTTCAATATTTTAAGCTATGTTTTGATTGAGTGGCTAAACATATCCACTGTATCATTCTTCAAAATGTGGAAAGCTCCTCTTCCCCACTGGGTTGAGACCATATTTCTAGGACCGCTGAACAATCCGCTTCCCATCTGCTTTTCAGTCCAAATACTTCTGTTCTCCAAGCTTTCCTGTAAGCTCCCCACTGGCAGCCTTCTCCAATTTCTAACCTCCTGACTTGGTTTGTACATGCCCTAACCATAGGAATGCTTCTTGTCAGATTGTCTAAATCCTATTCATCCTTCAAGATCAACTCCCCTCTCCCCTACTCTGCCAATTGACATAGTTCTTCTGCCCTTGGAATGGTTAATCCATAATGATTCGCATTTAAGGCAAGCTAGCATTTGAGAACATTTCATATTTCTTCAGGTAGTTGTTTCCAGGCATGCTCTGTCTGTTATCTCCTTAGTTGTGTCTCCTAACAGTTACCTTTGACTTAAATGATTCTCTTAGCATCAGTGACCACTGATGGCCTAAACTCATGCATCTACGGCATCTTAACTGTAGCATGTCTGAAGTGGCTTCTGTTTCCTGCCCTTCTCTGCTGCTCCAACCCATTTCTGTTCCTGTGCTCAGTTTCTGTGGGTAAGTTCCTATGCAGTTGCCCAGGTTAGACCATTATTGAAATAATGATTCCATTGTTTCTTCCACAAACAGTAATTTAAATTAAGATCTGTCAGTTCAATTTTTGATCAAGTCTTGAGATTCTGTCCCCCATATTGGTTACACATGGCTTTGACGCTTCCACCAATGTTCTCACTCTGATTTGGGCTTTCACTTTGCATTCACCTTCTAATAACCTTCCTCACTCGACCCATTGTCTTTACTTTTACCTCTGCTTAAACACCTTTGGTCATTTGTACCTACTTGCCTGAAAAAAAGCTTCTCCGCATAGGTTACAGAGTCATTAGCACCCCAGGTAGTCAGCTGACACCTGTCCAGGCTCATATTCTGCTTTCTCTGACAGAGAATCCTTGACTCTAGGTAAATTGACCTCATGGTGGTCACCTGAATACTTGAATCATTGTTCAACAGATTTGGTGCCTCCAAATACCAGGGATTGTGCTCAGTGCTTTCTAGTAGCGTAACCATGTTTATATATATTTAAAATTTTATTTTATTTGTGTTAATTTTTACATAGCTGATTAGGGCAATAAGGGTCAAGGTCTACAGGAAGGTGGGTGAGCTCACTATTTTCATATTCTTTTTTTCTTGTATCTTGAAGGGGGGAGACAAGGAGAGAAGCCACACCCAGCTTTCCAAACTCCTCTGCACCTGGGATGGAGGAGAGCCACCTGACACCACCCCAGGGTCCTTGATGTGCTCACCAGTGGGAGCTATGACCCACTAGAGGAGTTTCCCATGTTTCCCCATTCAGCCCACTCCCAGACCCAGGTCTCACGCATGCCAGCGGGTGCTAGGCCCTTGTCTGGCATAGCCTGCCTTTCCATCTTGGCCTTACATGAGCTGGTGAGTGTTGCAGCGCAGCCAACCCCATACCCTCTTTTAGGATGCACATACGGGTGCTGCATCCTGGAACTGCCCAGACTCTTCTTGGTCCTTGTACCTGTGACTGATGGCAGGTTCCATAGTCACATCTAGCTCAGCCCATCACCACCCCAACTCTTGAGCTAACCAGCGGGACTTGTAATTCCACAGGGTTGAGCCCACATATCCCCCACAGTATCTACCCCCAGACCTAGTTCTTTCATGTTCAGGTTAGGCGTCCTGGCCCTGCCTAATGTGACCTGTCCCCTGATCCAACATTCTGTCAGGTACTGGGATCTAGCCCTGTTAGGCCCGCAGTCTTAGCTTTCACATGGACTGGTGTGTGGTGGTCATAATATTCCATGCTAACAAGGCCTACTAAGGAGTTCCATGTGGGCTGGTGCATGAGTCTGACCCGTATAGGTCGACCGGACCCTCCTCTCCAAACTACCAAGCCTCAGTCCCCTCACTTACCTGTAAGTACAGTGGCCCTGTCATTGGGAGACCCTCAGGATTCATTCTGCACCTACACTACAGTGGCCTTATCCACGAATGTCCCTAGGCAGCAATTCCACAACCCTGTCACCCCAGAACTCACTGCAGGGCAGCCAGCAGATAGAGCCTGCAAGTTCAGGATTTGCTCACAGCTTAGCTGCGATGGCTGGGGCTAGGGCCATAAGCATTGAGTCTGACCTGGCTGATTGCCCCATCAGTTACCATGCTCCTGGGAGGTCTGTCCACCCAAGCCCCGAGGTTTAAATCTTATGTGCCCCTCCCACAAAGATGGTGGCTGTGGGCGGAGCCAGGGCCCCCAAGCTGCCGAGATCCCTTTAGAGTGTATTTACTGTGAAGGGAGAAAACTCTTGGGCCCAGGCAAGCCCGGGATTTGCCCACCGATTGGCAGCAATAGCTGGGGCTAGGGCCCCAGGCATTGAGTCCGACCTGGCTCAGATCACCTCAGCCGCTACTATGCTGCTCGTGGGTCTATCCACTTAAGCCCCGAGGTTGAACTCAGCTGGGCTTCTCTCACCAAGATGGCGGCCTTACATATTTTTTTCCTCCATTGGACTGAGGGTTTTTCTCATTTATTTATTTCCTTTTTTTAAATTTATGTTTTGACAATCTTTACATAGGTAATTAGGTTAAAAAGGTTCAAGGGCCACAGGAAAGTGGGTAAGACTACTATTTCCACATTGTTTCCTTCATGTATCTGAAATAAAGGGGAATCTTAAGGGAGAAGTACCACCCAGTCTCCCACCCACCCCAGGTCCCTGATGTGGGGCATGCTAAACATTTATTTTTATTGGAAGGACAGATGTACAGAGAAGGCGAGACAAAGATCTTCTGTCCACTGGTTCTTTGCCCAAGTGGTGGCAACAGGTGGAGATGAGCTGATCTGAAACCAGGAACCAGGAGCTTCTTCCAGGTCTCCTACATGGGTACAGGGTTCCAAAGCTTTGGTCCATCCTCTTCTGCTTTCCGAGGCCACAAGCAGGGAGCAGAATGGGAAGTGGAGAAGCTAGGAAACAAACCAGCGCCCATATGGAATCCTGGCACATGCAAGGTGAGAATTTAGCCACTGAGCCATTGTGTCTGGCCATAGACTGTCAAGTTTTGTCTCTTGAGGATCCACACAAATTAAGAACTCAGTGAGTGACGGATGAATGAGGAGGTGATGATTTGTGAACTCTGCCTATATAAAACAATTGTGTATCACCACTTTACCTCTCACCTCTCATAGATACTTTAGGCCCAACACAGGTGTTCCATGCACATAAGAACTTGTCATTGGAGGAACTGTTGGCCAGTATTGAAGTTGAGGAATCTGGTGTGTCTATTAAAAATATCCCTAGGACTATTCAAGTTTTCGTCCTCATGAACTGTTTTAATGACTAGATTTGGGAGGGGAGGACTTTTTAATTGTTTAATTTTTGATTGTTTAATGGGTAGACTTTGTGTTGAAGCAGACATTTGCTGATGATCTCTGGTAGTATGGAACAACTGTTACATGAAACGGCACTCACATGGGATATAAGCATCACAGGGCAGAGGATTAGCCTTCTGTGCCACCATGCCAACCTCGTTAGTTACTGCAAGGAAATGCCTTTTTGAATTACAGGGAAATACTCAAGGCAAGCAACTTAGGAAGGATGTTTATGTTGGCTTCTTTTATTGGTTTTGGAGACTCACAATCCACAATTAGGTAGGCCCCACTGTTTTCAACTGGAGTGGCCGTGTGGAGCAGGTACAGAGGAAGGCAAGCCAGAAAGCTCAGTGATCAGACCCATCAAGTTTATATAAATAGCTGTCGCAAGAGAACTACTTTCCAAAGGAATGCTTCCCACAATCCATGGACCTCCTTATGCCCACTTGCAGGCACCATAATTGGACCAAGGTGTCACCCTCAAGTACTTTCCAGCCAATAACATTAGGGTTTAATGTCCTACTTATGTTTGAGGGTTATGTTTATAACACAAACGCATTTTTTTTTAAATTTCTTGCACTAAAGCTCTAGTTTGCTTTTGGCTGGAAACAGCTAAAAAAAAAATCCATTACACAGAAGGCATTCAATTAGAAACAGTGGGGCCTGGCAGGATGGCCTAGTGGCTAAATCTTTGACTTGCACAAGCTGGGATCCCATGTGGGAGTCAATTTGTGTCCCAGCTGCTCCGCTTCCCATCCTGCTCCCTGCTTGTGGTCTGGGAAGGGAGTAGAAAATGGCCCAAAGCCTTGTGTATCTACACCTGGGTAGGGAAACCTGGCGAAAGCTCCTGGCTCCTCGTTCTTGGCTTTGGATCAGCTCAACTCTGGCCACTGTGGCTATTCGGGGATTGAACCAGCAGGTGGAAGATCTTTCTGTTTCTTCTCTCTGTAAATCTGACTTTCCAATAGAAATGATTATATTTTTAAAATAGAGCTTTTTATTTGAAGGAAAATATTGGCTTCATGTTCTCAGGAGATAAATAAAAATGATTGTATTACTCATTTTTACTCGAGTAGAAGCTTCTTTAGGGTAGGAACAAAGCTATATCAATGTCTATAGATATTTGCATCCATAAATACATAACCTACAAACACATGCATTACACAGCACCCGGA
The DNA here is from genome assembly GCF_030435755.1 of Ochotona princeps. NCBI lineage: Eukaryota > Metazoa > Chordata > Mammalia > Lagomorpha > Ochotonidae > Ochotona > Ochotona princeps. Next base: position 58,917,774 of record NC_080840.1, read on the forward strand.
GGTTGCTAAATTTGTTCAAAACTTGTTTCTTGGATGAATGACAGAATGACTAAATAAGATATATGGCAAAGGTAAATTCTGTCTCTCTAGGGACCCAACCAAAAGAATCATTACCTGTTACTCCCTGGTTATGCTTCAGCAGAAAGCTAGAATCAGGAGCAAAATCAGACTTGAATTCAAGTACTCTGATATGGGATACAGATACTTCAAGTAGCATCTTTTTGTAATTTATTTTGATAATCTTTGCATAGTTAATTAGGGCATAAAGGGTCAATGCCTACAGGTAAGTGGGTAAGACCATTGTTTCCACATTATTTTTCTGTATCTGGGGTAAGAGAAGAGATGAAGGGAGAAGCCTCACCCAGCCTTCCACCCATCCCTGGGTCCCCAACATGGGGCATGCTCCAAGGGTCCTGCTTGAGTGGTTTTGATAGTTCAACAGTTCTGAATTGCTGCCAGTATCACCACTTCAAGGATGATGAAATCTCTCCAGAATCCACTGGCTGAAATAGTCCACCTTAGAGTCTCTGTTTGCCCAGATTTTCACTGCCAACACATGGCTGGGGTAGATGACCGATTTGTTCTCTCCTCTGTCCTCTGTTGTGGTACTAGGTATCCTCTGCAGGTTCCAATGGACTGCCATATCCTCCATTGGAACCTGGATATGTTGTTACTGCTCAGGATGAGCCTCTGAGGCGGCTCAGCTTTGACACTAGCACTCCATGGTCAGACCACGGAACCTGCACTTGTCATGGTTAGGGTTTTGAGATCATCAGTTCAGTTGGAGGGATCCCCAAAGAAACTTTGTCTGAGGTTATCCCAGACCAGATCCTTGTGTGTACTTGCTAATACAGGGTCTGGCACAGTCTATCGCCCCAATTAGTGGTTGCAATTGCTGGGTCAATTCTGTTTCCAGCCCTGTCTTCCACACGAACCAATGGGTGTTGCAGTCCAGCCTGATTCTACCCACCACACACTTGGCCCTCACACAAACCAGCGAGAGCTGCAGCCTAGTCGGAGCGACCTGCAATAACCCCCACCAGGCCCGCCCCCTGCCCTGGTTCCCATGCTTCAAGCAGCATCTTAACTCTTCACTGTTAAGTGTAAAGTCTACATCTCCTTTCAGAAAAAATAATTACTTTGAGATGTGGAGAGAGAGAAATACCTCCTAGTTGCTGTTTCATTCAAATCACTGAAACAGCCAAAAACAGGATGTAGGAACCCAATCCGAGTCTTTCATGTTGTTGTCAGGGGTCCAGCTCCTTTACCTATCACCTGCTGCCTCTTAGAGAATGCATTAGGAGGCAGCTGGAATTGGGAGTGGAACAAGGACTCTAATCCATCCACTTTAGAATGGGATATGTGTGTTCCACACATGAGGTCAAATACCTACTCCAGAGCAGTGGTTCTTGGTAGAATTGTACATCATTGTCTGGTCCTCAAACCAAGCCAATGACCTCTACAGTTGATTTTGAGATCCAGATTTCATATGCATTTTAACAGTTCTGAATTTAGCACTTCTCATGGATGCTGCTTAGAATCAATGTGATAGCATAGGTATTTGTAATTATTTTGAGACATTTTTCCTTCTTTGCACATAAAGTATTTTGGATGACCAATGGTGTCACAGATTTGATGAAATACAATAAATCAGACTATGAAGAGTGTAACTAGGGTAAAAGTATCACGTATGCATAGTTAGGAGGGGTATATATTATGGAATCTTCAATGAGGGAGAAATTAATGACAGCACTTGTATGTCTACTTCTGAATTCTCAGATAGTACCTGGGCCATTTTAGATAACTAGTCGTTATCTGAGCAATATATGATGGTATGAAAGAAGCCATCAAATTTTAGATGATATAAAAACTATCCTAAAAGCCACGTAGAAATTTTTCAGGTAAAACCAAAACAGACAGAGAGGGAATTCGGGAGAAACAGCTGTGATGGGACTGGAGGATACCTGTAGGACATGGGGACAGAGGAGGCTGGGAAGGGGTTGGCTTTACTCTTTTACCAGTACCTATTGGGATTAATGTGAAATGAGATTCACAGGGAGTTAGGAATTCACAGCAAATTTAAGTGCTGGCTTATGATCTGTCAAAATTTTAAGTAGTCCAAGAATTTCTTCAATCACCTGCATCTTTCATTGTGAGGTTTTACTTACCAGATACTCACAGCCTTCGTGCACTGCTTAAGGGCCCAGAGACCCCAGCAGATTTCTTTGCTTCCCTTTTTTTGACCCTACCCTTAGCTTAATTTCTCTAGTGCCTTACTGATTGATCACTGTTTCAGAGTTGCGTTGGTTCTGAGGGTGCCCTCCACATTGTAGGGTCTGTGGATGCATCTCAGTGGTGCTGAGGCTGGCCACTGGAGGTTAGTTAGATTAAGGGTCCTGGAACATATTCTAACTGTTTGTGCAAGCTGCAGCCCAGGGATACTTGGGTTATTACTGTCTGTGCCTTGTTCTATTCTCCTCTGCAGAATGGGGGGTATTGATATTAAGTCTTTATCATTGAAGTGTGTGGATTAAATGGTTTAATGTGGGAAATCTTCTGAAATACTGCTTGGCATACAGTAAGCACTTCAGATCCTAAGCTAATATTGCTTGTTTTTCTCTCCCTCTCTCCTCTACTTCTCCCATCCTTTTCTCTTTCCTTCTCTTCGTACTTCCCTTCTTTCTTTCTATTTTTAATTGAAAGTCAATGAGACAGAAGAAAAGAGATGAAGAGAAAGACAAAAATCTTCCACTGGCTGGATATGTTTTTCTCAAATGCTACACCTGAGACTGGGCCAGCATCCCAGAACTCTTGTCTGGGTGTCCTATATGAATAGCAGACACTCCAGTACTTGAGACTCCTCTGTTGCCTCCCAAGGTGTGTATTAGCAGGAAGCTGGCAAAGAGTTGAGTGGCCACTCTGACACTATGGGTGTCTCAAGTGGCGACTTAGCCAGTGCACATTAATTCCATCCTTTTATGCCACAGGGAATTTTTTTTTATATCATGTAATTTCCTGCTCTCTAGGAGTTGCTTTCTACTTGTCCAGTTATTACTATTCATTTGGCTGCAAATAGGAAGAATAGTGGCCAGAAATATGCTGATAATTTAAGCAATAATGTTTCAGGTTTGTCGTCTTCAATTTCATGATTATGATTTTAGTAATAACTCTGCTTTACTCTGTTTTGTGGAATATGATGGAATTCATGGGAGGATGGAAATTAATGTTGTGGAAGCTGTTTCATTATTATGCATTAGCATTCTGTGGAATCTTTCCATTTAGAGATTTTTAGCTAATCTGCCTAAAGTCAATCTGTAACATTGGCAGGAAGATAAGCATCACACCTTCCTCTCCCTGAGATTAAACTTTAGACTTCCGATAAACATTAGGACTTTCATTTCTAAATGGTTTGGCTTCAACATTGTTTTGGGGAGTTTTAGGGGCAGAGAGCTCCTGTCTATTGGTTATTCTCTAAGTGTCTGTAACAACTGGGGCTGGACCACATGGAAGCCAGGAACTCTGAATGTAATTTCGTTCTCCAACCTGGGTGGTAGAAAACCAGTTAATCAAGCTGTCACTGCTGCCACCCAGAGTTCTCATTAGTGGGAAGCTGAAGTCAGGCAGCAACACATAGACATCTTACCAGCTAGACTCCACATTCACTCCATGGCTTCAGATTTTGGACAAGCTTAGTGGTACTTCTGCCTGAAACGCATAATCAGCAGCACTGATTTGAAAGAGGAGTTAGCTCAATACTGGGAGTGTTTTGTGCCACAGCAAACTTTCAGAACACACCTGATGCCAAGCCAGTTAGGTCTCCCTGACCAAATTTTCGCACAGTTTGCTGTGAAGAGGGCTGTCCCAGGTTTTCAGTTAGTGTTAATGATGAAACAGTGTCAGAAGGAGCAGGCTGAATGTCTGCAACCCAGTTTTAAAAAGCAGGTCAAAGCCAGCAGCTGGAGGGTAAGTTGTAATTTGGTTGAAAGTACCAACAAAACTGTATCATAATACAATGTAATCAATGAATAAAAAAATTAAATAAAAAAGAAAGTAATGGAACAAGTTTAACATGAAATGCAATCAAGGGGTTAGGGTTATTTTTAAGTTTACAGTTCCTAGCCAGAATTGCTCAGCCCAAGGTTCCTGTCAGCTGTCAGCGATTCCCATGTCCAAGTGCATACCTGGCTCTTTGCTTTTCCAGAATCTGGATTTGCCTTCTTAAAGAGGGTTGCGTCGAGTTGCTTTTAACAGATATGAATGGCATATGTGGGGTACTCTGGTGTTGTGATTCATGTAAATGTGATCTTAAATTGGGGTATTTAGCTTTTCCTAATGGTGAAAGCATTCAAAATGCCTCCTTCCATTTTTTTAAATGGAAATATATAGTAGATTGATGTTATATATGGTCACCCTACTGTAAAATAGAACTTTGGAACTGCTTGCACCTATCGAACCTGTCATTTAGCATCTGTTAATCAGCCTCTCCCTCGCTCCCCTAGTACCTATTATTTTAACTGCGATGATCTCACCTATGATTTAGATCATGGAACACTTCTTTTTTGTATTCATTTATTGCACTTACCAGTTTTTGCAAATGACAAGATTTCATCCTTTCTTTTGGTTGAGTAGTATTCCATTGTTTATGCGTATCACATTTTTCTTATGTACATATTAGTGGCTAGGTACTTTGGTTGTTTCCAACGCTTTTTTCTAAAGTTGTTTCCCCCCCTAGAGATTAGTTTATTTCTATTGGGAAGGCAGATTTACTGAGAGGACAGAAAGATCTTCCATCTACTGGTTCATTCCCCAAATGGCTGCAATGGCCTGAGCTGAGCTGGTCTGAAGCCAGGAGCCAGGAGCTCTTTCTGGAGCTCTGCACATAGCTCCTCTGCTGCTCTTCAAGGCCACAAGCAGGGAGCTGGACTGAAAGTGAAGCAGCTGAGACATGAACTGGTGAACATATGGGATGTTGTCACTGCAAAGCAGAGGATTAATCAATTGGGCCATCATTGCCAGTCCTTTAAAGTTTTATTAACTTTTTTGAAAGGCAAAGTAACAGGAAGAAATGGAGCTACTGTTTTTCCTTTAGCTTACTCTCCCAATGCCAACAACAGGTATGGCTAGTTCAGGGTGAAGCCAGGAGCCTGGAACTCAATTTGAGTCTCCTATATGGGTTGCAGAAATCAAGTAGCTGAGCCATCAGTGCTGGTTCCCAGGTCCATTAGTAGGCAACTGGATGGGAAATTGAGGTGGCAGTTAGCACCAAGTACTCTGATATGAAAGGCAGACATCTCAACAGATGTCATAACCACTTTGCCAAGACCCACTCTGCTTATTTCCAGTTCCTGGTTATGAATAATGTTGCAATAAACGAGAATATAAATGTCTCTTCAACTGACTGATTTAATTTCCCTTAGATATATACTCATGATTAGGATTGCTGCATCATATGGTAGAAGTTTTTGATTTCTTGAAAACTTTATACTGTTCAAATCACTCTTGGTCTGTCTCATTATTTGGAAGGCAGAGTGATGGATCTCCCTTCCATTGGTTGATGACCTCCCCAAATGCTTGCAACATCCAGGGCTGGGTCAGGCTATAACTAGGAGCCTGCAACTTAATTCAGCTGTCACATGTGGATGGCATGAACTCAGCTATCAAGCCATCACCTGCTGCCTTCTAGGGCAGTCACTAACAGAATGGAAGAGAGCACAGTGGAGACTCAAATCTGATTCTGATATGGGATGTGGGTATCTCAAGCAGTGTGTTAATCCATGGAGGCAAATGCCCACCTTGTTCTTGGTATTTCTTTAGAAAGACTTAAGGAGGATTAGTCGTCTCTGAATGACTGGTAGGATTTGCTGACCTACTGCGTTTGAATTTACCTTTAAGTGGAACGAGGGAGAGGGAGAGTGAGTTCAGTTTCCTCTGGAACAGACTGACAGGATAGTCATGTGCAGGTGAGGTATTAAAAAAGGTGGCCCAAGAAGCCAGTGAGAGTGGAGCAAGCAGCCTGTGCGAGGTAGGCCCGGCACTACAATACTCCATGGGCCTGCCATGGTTAAGGACTATGGGAAGAGTGAGGTGGTCACTCGGTCATAAGTTTCCAGACATGCTCAGCTTTCTCAAACACTTGCCAGGCAGGTTCTGGTTGTATGTGCAGAAAACAGCTTTAGATATTACCAAAGATGCAAACCCAGAAAAGCCATGGAACCCACAAATTTATGAAAAGCATCCATAGGAGCATAGGCAGAGTACCAATCTTGTCCACCATGGAGAGAGGCAGACAATAGAGAGAAGGCTGAGACCAGGGCTGCTTCATTTTCCCCTCCTGCCTCACTCCTTGGGCCAAAATTAATGGGGGAAGGGCATCTGATGACATGAAACACAGAGCAGAGCACTAATTAAGCAGTCAGGTGCATTTGGGCATGGGGACATGACTCATTAGAAAAAGATTTGTCTGAAGTTGAGTCCCAGGTTTCCTTTGCCTTTCACATGGTTGGGAAGATGCAGCTGCACTGCACAAGGTCAAGGCCAACCGGAAAATGGTGAGCTTTAGGTGTCTTGTACCAGTAGCACCAAAGTGGGAAACAAGCAGTCCTCTAGTGAACCATAAGGCTGAGGGTGGAAAAATGGTGAATGTTCAGTAGAAGACATCAGATGGATCATCCAACAGACAGACTAGAGGGGCTTTATCTTCTTGTGCTTTTATCTGTGGGTTTTGTTTAGAAAGATCTTCTCTCTTTCCTTCTCTTTCCCTGTCCTTTTAAAATACATTTATGGGCCTGGTACCTTGGCATAATGGGTGAAGCCTATGCCTGTTTGATGTTCTGGCTGCTCCACTTCCTAGCCAACTACGTGCTAATGGTCTGGGAAAAGAGTGGAGAACATCTCCACCTTGGGCCCTTGCATCTATGTGGGAGACCCAGAAGATGCTCCTGTCTCCTGATTGGTCCAGCTCCAGCCATTGCAGACATTTAGAGAGTGAACCAGCAAATGAAACATCTCTTTCCTTGTGTATCCTTCTCCCTGTAACTCTTCCTTTCAAATAAAAATAAAATAAATCTTTAATATATACATATTTAATTTATTTGAAAGGCGGAAGGAGAGAGTGAATGAATGAATATGCACTTATGTATTCTGGTTCATTCTACAAATGTTTGTACCAACAGGTGCTAGGCCAGGCCCAACCAGGGATACTGGAAGTAGGAACTCAATCTGGGTCTGCAACAACAGTGGCAGGGACCCAAACACTTGAGCTATTATCTGTTGCCTCCCATAGTGCCTATTAGCAGGAAGCTGGACTCAGGGCTGGGGCCAGATTCCAACCCTTACACACTGAAATGTGATGTAGTCATCCCAAAGCTGTGCTGCACACACTGCTGGAAGGCTCTGTATTGTTCTGGGGACTGATACAGCCTAGAGCAGGTGAGTCAAGGAGTTGCATACTTTGACCTCATTCTAGATTCTAAGCCCAAGGGCAAGAGATAAAAGGGACTTTAAGAAATTACTGGAAGAGGAAGGGAGGCAGACCAGTGTTCCAGGGAGAAGCTTTCCCTGTGCACAGACTGAAAGTCTGTCTGGTTGCTAGTTGCCTTCTGCATAGCTTGGGCCTAGCAGAAAGAGATGGGCACAGGAGGGTGAAGGACAAGGCAGGCCAAATCACACGTGTCATGTCAGTGTCTTTTATATCCATTTTTGTAAAACCTTCCTCTTCTAGCTGACCTTGATTGCCTTACCCATACAACTGTGACCCCATTCATAGGCTGGCTTCATCTAATGTAGAGCTATTCTACTGTCTGTGTGCATCAACCATTGCACTTTCTCAGCTGGCTGGCTTTCTAATTAGTAGCAAGGTATAATTACCCTGTGTTTAGTCTCCCAAGGTTATTCATAAGGGAGACAGGGACAAGCTTTGTCTCTTAGAAAAATTTTCCATTTTGTTATAAAATTATCCAGAACTTTATGCAGAAAATGTTGGTATTGGACAACAAAGAAAAAAAATAATGCTGCAACCCAGAGAAATACAATATTTACATGTTGGCATTACTGTCCTATTTGACAAGACATTAATTACTCATTTGATTGAGACAGCCAAGTGAGGAGAGAGAAAGAGAAGTTTATCTCACCTCCAGCTTCAACTCCCTCAAATGCCCACTCTGGCTGCCCTAGCCAGGCTAAACCTGAGGGCTGGAAACTCAGTGTAGGCCTTCGATGTGAGCAGCAGGGATCCAGCCACATGAGCCATCGCCTTTTGCTTTCCAGGGTTTGCAGTAATAGGTAGAACCGGGACCTGAAGCCAGATAGGTAATAAGTGAATCCCTTGGCCAAATGCCTGCCCTCATCTAATCATTTCATCAAGACAATCACACGGACTGAATATTTGTCTCTTTTAAAAAGATTTATTTATTTTTATTGCAAGGTCATCTATACAGAGAAGAGGAAAGACAGGAAGATCTTCCATCCACTGATTCACTCCTCAAGCAGCCGCAATAGCCAGAGCTGCGCCGATCCGAAGCCAGAAACCCAGAGCCCAGAGCCTCTTTCAGGTCTCCATGAGGGTGCAGGGTCCCAAGGCTTTGGGCCGTCCTCAACTGCTTTCCCAGGCCACAGGCAGGGAGCTGGATAGGAAGCGTGGCTGCTGGGTTTAGAATTGGCACCCATATGGGATCCTGGTGCATTTAAAGCAAGGACTTCAGCCACTAGGCCACCGTGCCAGGCCCTGAATATTTCTTTTACAGAGGATGCTTGTCACGTCCCAGTGAGATGTGTTCTCCCTTTAGTTGTGTGGACTCTATCCTGGACAGGGGAATGATTGAGCCTGACCAACAGTCCAGGCTTTGGGTTGTAGACTTAGACTTATGAGAGACGGTATTGCAAAGTAGGAAAGCCAGGTGGAAGTCAAGTTCGAAGCAATTTCAGATTGAGTTCCCAAAGGTCTTCTCATGTATGAACAAAAGTAGCTGAGGAGCCACATTTATTCACTGGAAATTGAGGCCCATTCATCTGCTTTTGTTCATATGTGAGAAGACTTCAGAAGTTTGACCAAAGTAAAATTTAAAAATGTTTGTTTTGATGTAAAAAAACAAGTCACGGTATACATTTTCCATGAATTTGTTGAAAACCCTCTTATATTAGGAAACCTCACTTTTTGGAAGCTTGTGGGGGCAATGCTTGATCCTTTTGTAACTGTCAAGAGTTCAGTGTGATTAACCAACAGGCTGGTTACATGTCACAGGCTGGATTTTGAAGGAGGTGGGCTCTGGGATGGAACTTCATGAGCAGAATGTGTAATGGGAAGGACCCTGGAAAATTACACCTGTTGGAGGCAGAGAGGAGGCAGCACTGAATGGGGGAACTGAGTTGTCATGCATGCCTGGCAGCCTCTGTCCACCTCCCCATGCCTCTGTTGCTGGATTGGCCCATCAGAGTTGGGCCAAGGTGGCCTGGCCTTTGTCTTTCACCTCTTCAACAGTCATTGCTATGAGGGAGAGTGACCTTGGGGGATGCAGTTCTTACAGCTGGAGCAAAGCATGGAGGAGCCCACAGTTGTTTGGGCTTGGTCATTTCAGGAAGGGAGAGCTCAACAGTTGATCCCTGTATTGCTCACAGTATGTAGGAGGGCATAAGACAGTATGGCATGCTGGGGGCAGTGCTGCATTTGGAGGGTAATGTGCAGGCTGTGGCCAGAGCATTCACATTTGGTTGCTAGAAGTACTGTGCTGGCCAAGTTAGGGAGTAGGCTCTGGACATGGCCTCCTAATGCAGAGCCTCTGTGCTCTAGAGAGAAGGCAGTCTCTGAGCTACAGCCCAACTTACTGAGATGTACAGTGGATGGTATAATCTCTGTGTGTCCCAGTGGCTCATCAATGAAATGGAGGTAATAATTTCATCTTTGCAGAGCTGTTGTGAGAATTAAGTGCGGTAATCCATGCAAAGCTCTAAGCGCAGTGCCAAACACACTGTTATCATCAATAAATGCCATTTGCTCTTACAGTAACTTTGAGGATTAGTTTTTAGCTTCAGATGATCAAAACGCCTGGTGGCTGTCACTGACCTCAATTCCTAATCTGAGCCATCTCTGCTGACCTCACAGCCTATTCCCATTGCCTACTGAATTTTTTTCATCTGATGCCAACTAACCTCAAGGTCAATGTCTTTGCTAAAAATTTATGATCTGTAGCTCTTCCCCAACCTTTGGCACTCTTCACCTTCCATCTCCTCCTTCCTCCAGCAGACTGTCTATGTCCTTGAAGAGATGCCTAAGCCAGACTCTACAGAGCTTGGTCCCTTTCCTATCTTAGTCTGCCCTGTGGATTCCAACTTTTCCTGACAGTTTTTTAAACTTCTTTCCTCTTTTATCTATTTCTGTGCTTTTTGTTCCCATTTGCTTAAAAACATCATTTTAGTTTCCATTTAAAAAGTGTATCTTATTCATTATAGAAAGAAATCTCCATCTGCTGGTTCCTCCCTAGGTACCTGTGACAACAAGGGCTGAGCCAGGCCAAAGCCAGGAACCCATGTAGGTGACAAAGGCCTAAGTCCTTAGGCTGTCTCCCAGAATCTATATTCTCAGGAGGCTAGAGTCAGGACTCAGCGTGTCTGATGTGGGACATGGGAGTCTGAAGTGCCATCTGAACTACTAGGCCAGTGTCTTCCCTGTCTATTGGATGGCCTTCAGTCCCTCCAGAAGAATTTTCACTATGGAAATATACAGAGCCTAGAAGTTGCTATTAATGTGGCATAACCAATTAGTGATTTCAGGAACTTTGAAAGGACAAGGAGTTTCAAAGCAAGATGACGTTTTACATTAAAAATTAGCCGGGCCTGGGGAAATGTACTAGACAGGACGTTTATATAAGGAAAGAACATCCTTCTCTCCCTGATATAGGCCATGCTGCTTTTAGAAAATCGTTGGGCTTTCTTTGATGGACTGATGACAGATTCATGTTCTATCCATAACACTGAAATCAAGAATCTCAGTGTCTACTTATTCTGGCTTAAAATGGAAAGCTACCTTGGGTAGTGAGCTGGTATCTCTCTCATAGGCTTGAGTCATTATTCATTTACGACCAAAATCTATTGTCTTCATCCTTGAATTTAGAACTGTCTCCCATTTGGAAATATTTATAAGCCAACCTAATTTTCAAAAATTGAGTATTAAGAAATTTTTTTTCCTGGAAGCCATTTGCTTTTGTTGCTCACTGGTCTTTTCATGTCTTTTGGTTAATGAGGTAGGGAGGTCTTTCAGGCCATTTGCAGTCAGATAATCATATAACTTCCTTGAAACAATACATGGGCATGGAATTGGACAATGACATGTAGTTGGAAGTCTTGTGGTAACTCTCCGGCAGAAGGATTTAAGACCAGGTGCAAGTGTTGGATACAACAGCTATGCTGCCACCTGGGACACCCATGTTCCATGTTAGAAAGCCTGGTTTGAGTCCTGGCTACTCTTTCTGAATGCAGTTTCCTGCTGGGTGTACCCTTGGAGGCAGCAGCTCATGGCTCAGGATCTTGGGTCTTTGCCATCCAAGAAGGTGACTCAGTTTGGGTTCAGGTCTCCTGACTTTGCCTGATCCTGCCCTACCTACCGCAAGCACCTGGAGGAGTGAAACTTGGATACAAGGTCTGTTTCTGTTTGAATCTCTGCCTTTCAAAAAAAAAAAAAAAAAAAAAGGAAAGGAAAGGAAATTAGTTTTTTTTTAAAAAAGGAATTTGAGAGCAGGTGCATCTTTCCCTGTCTTTCCCTACAGTGAAATTTATGTGCTGGATGATGAATTGGGATATGAATATGTATTATATATAGAGAAAAATATACTTGTGGGTTTAAGCTACCATAGGGTTAGAACTGCTTGTAGTACAATCTAGACTATTCTAGCCCACACAAAGGTTGCTGTATGTAGCATACACAGTTACTTTTTTAAAGCAAAGAGATCTGTTTTAGATATCCTAAAATTTGTTAAACTAATTACCTGCTGAAGCACATTAAATATGCTGACAACCTCTGGTCATTCTAAACAATGAAGAGCTGTGCGAATCATATTTTAGGAATGATTCTCTTTTGACTAACATTTAAATGAGATCTTTTTGGACTAGCTATTTACTGGAGTGTGTTGTTTCTTACTCTCTCCCCTCCCTCCCAATTCTCTCTCTCTCTCTCTCTCTCTCTGTGGAAGGAGTCAGGATAATAATGGGAGTCAGATCATTGGGCTGATAAAGGTTCTTCCTGTTTCATAGCAGTATTTTTCTTTTTCTTTTTTTTAAAAAATATTTTATTTATTTGAAAGTCAGAGTTGGAAAGATCTTTCATGTGCTGGTTCACCCTCTGGAAAGCTGCAATGATCAGCACTGGCTTAGGCTGAAGCCAAGAGCCAGGAGCTGCTTCTAAGTCTCCCCTGCGGGTAGCAGCAGCCCAGGAATTTAGGCCATCTTCTGATTTTTCCTAGCCATTTGTGGGGAGCTGGGTGGCTAGTGGAGCAACTGGGACAGAACTGACACTCATGGGATTCTGGCTTTGTATGTGGCAGCTTTACCCACTGCACCATAATATGGTTCCCATAGTAACAATTTACATCAGAAAGGGTAATATGTTAGCTAATGTGACCTTCATTTCCTTTTGGCCAACAAAAATCAGCACCTGCATCTTGTTTGTCTCATCAACAGATCACTTCCCATAAACATAAATGATTGTGGTTTACCATTGTAACTCTGACTACCTTGCTTCTTGTTGGTGAGATTCCTCACTCATATAGTTGTTCTTAGTCAGGAATTACTGACTTTCCCCGCTGCTGTGTGCTACTTTGCAGGGTCTGTGCTTGGCCATTGGTGCTGAGAGGCATGGTCATTCGTATCCCCCGTTGAAATATTTCTGTACCCAGTTTGATAATCTCTGTGTTTGGCAGTTCTTCCTCATGTTTTGTGTTTGAGGGCTTCTATTTCCTTCTAGTTTCATCAAAGCTGTGGTTTGATCTGTGTTATCTATTGCATTTGGTTTGGGGGGATTTGCAACATTATGGCGTTAAATATAAAATCTTTATGCCATTTTAATACCAGAAATTTCTTCTAATTTTTTTTTAAAGATTAATGTAACAGATGTCACTCATTTCTTTTAAATGCATGTTGAGTCCAGGAAAACTGTAATTTTGCAATGAAGCTGGAAGGAAATAATTCAGGTGGGTATAGTTATTAAGTAATATGAAATTTGTAATCTTTTATAGTAAAAAAAAAATCACCTGTAACCATACAGGATGGGATCCAACTCGCTCGTCTGCGAGCCAGTTCACAAGTGAGAATATGCAGTGCTCTGCTAAATGCAAAAGGCAAGAGCTCCTCCTGGCAGTGCCTGGGGACCAGAATCCTCTTCTCCTCCGCTCACAACCTCCAGAATGCCCACCTCAATGGGGCCCAACAACCTGGCTGCCAGGACAGTGTGTTGTTTGAAAGCCCAGACCTGCTTCTATTTGGCATGAAGTACAGAGTGGATACAACTTCTTTGTTTAAAGACTAAACAACTGTATAGATATCTTAATTATATTTCCTTTGATTTCTTTCAGGGCCATCTATCACATATTTTTGAGAAAGCACATAGGTATTTTTTGATTCTAAATGGAAGCATTCCTTCACTAGGATGTGGTCCTCATTAGAAACTGTTAGTAGTTAACTGTAGAGGCATGGGCTGACAGGTGGAGTTTCATGGTATGACCCAAGAAATAATATTACATGACTTCTATGAAATATCGTTTGCTTTCTTGTTTTTGGCTTGTATTCAACCTGTAAGTTGTCCTCCCCTAGCCCACATCCTCCAAAATTCTCAGGGCATGGCAGCACTATGAGTTAGCTTCTCAGAGCTACAGCGCAGTACCAGAGTTAAGCTTCTTCAGAAGGAAAGAGGTTTACATGGCTCACAGCGCTGGAGGAAAGCCCAAACAGCACATTGCAGGCTCTAGTGAAGGTAGCATGACAGGTGGCAGAGTGTGCTTAGAAAGAGGCTGGCACGACAAGCTGGGAAGCAGAAAGAGATTGGGTGGGGCCAAACTCGAAATTTTGTTACAACTCCCTCTTCCTTCCATGGGCATGCCCACAAGGTCCTAAGAATCCTGCAGGAGGCCACTTTCATGACTTCTCAGTAGTACCTACTTGGAGACCAAGCATTTAATACATGGACCTTTGGAGAATACTCAGCATTCAAAACATGGGAATGGCCATAGCAGCAACAGAAAAGCTTTATCAAATCATTACAGTGAATGATTTCTGTGTAGGCACTGAAATTATGTAAGAAAAATGACACACCGTATATGCCAGCAAAGACTGCCCATTCTGTGCAACAACTAGAAAAGACCAGACCAACTTTAACTGAATAAATACCGTTAACTGTTCTGCACTTGAACAGATGGCCTTGAAATGTTCATAGCATCATCCACTTAACAATAAGCTGTGTTGGAGAGGGGGCAGTCAGTAAAGGGGGCCGTGACTATGGAGATGTGCCATCAGCTTCCTCCCCCCACTCCCATTTCAGTGTTTACCTCACTTCTATCTCAATTCAAGTCCACAAGACCCAGGTGTCCTGTTCCATCACTGAGTTTCTTATGTCAGAGGTGTAATAGCCATGTTCTGCACTCCCTGAAGATCTCCTGGGCATCACTGTGTCTGAGTAGGCACTTGTACTTTACTGTGGGCATCTATAGCCTTCCGAGCAGCATTCCTCTGGCTACACAAGCACAGTAGGCACACAGCATGGGCTCAGGGCAGCCAGAAGGACTGGAAAGTTGGTACTCCTAGAGACAGGGCTCCATTAGTGACAGATAGGAGGCTGCGAATAAGACCTCCAGCTTCCTTGTCCCTCAGGTAGGAATACCCTCAATTGGGTTCTATCAGGTTTTTCAGAGACTCACTGGAGTGGAGTCCCACTTACCCCTGGTAATAATTAGCTCATTAACATGCCCGTTTTAGCTTCTATTCCTTCTTTGCTTAGTTTCTCCAATCTTCTCTGATGCTTTCTGGGATCCACTTCCCAAGTGGATTCTTCATACTCAATCCTTGTCTTGGGTTCCTCTTTCCAGGAGATTGCAGTCTAAAGCACTTGGTATAGGGGGGAGATACTGGGAGCAATCCTTAGCCAGACCTTCTAAAGTGCAATTATTGTCTGATCAGACAGTGATGAGAGCCACATTGCTAGGATTTACATGTGGCTGAAAACACTTGGCATCCCAAAACATTACTTAACTAAAACTCTGATATGAGGTGGAGTAGTCAGGTATGGGAAGAAGTGGAGGCCTGGGCTAATACAACAGTCATGGTGTTGAAAGATGTAGGCAGTAGTGATTAATGGACTATAGAATGATTGGGTAAGTGTTAATAACCATAAAAATGTTACATAAGAAAATCAAATGAGGAAGCTATCTACTTTATGCACAGTGTGGAAACTAGAAAGTCCTTAAGACAGTTTTTAAATAGGTCTTTATCTGCCAAACAAGAGGTCAAAATGCTGAAGATTGCGTACAAGAACTGGGTGTGTGATAGTCACAAAAAGGATTGAATCAACAACCCTAGACCAACTCCTTATTAAAATTAGGGCCCCCAGTAGGAGAGGTAGGATCTTAAATCTGTGATGAGGTGATTTTGTGTGTAAACCATGTGATTCCCCTACGTTTTAGGGCTGACTGAAATGGAGAGGATCTCCTATTGACAATATTGTTTCTTGTAGCTGCTGTAACAAATTGCCACCAACTGTGTGGCCTATAACAACAGAGATCTGTTTTATCAGAGTTCTAAAGGTTAGATATCTGAAATGAAAGTGTCAGCAGGTTGCTCTGTGGGAGTCCTGGGGGAGAATCTGTTCTGTGCCCAGCTCTCCTAACTTCTGCGGTTCCTGGAAGTCGTTGACATTCACTGGCTTGCAGATGTGTCATTCCATTCTTCGAATTTGCCTTTATATGATCACCATTCCTCTGTGTATTTCCTTTCTTTAACAGCAATCATGGTGATCCTGGGTCCACTCTAATCCAGTATGACCTCATCTTAACTTGGTCAAGATCATTCATAGAGCTTGGTAGTGAGAACCTCAATGTATCTTTGAGGAGATACAATTAAACCGAAAACGTCTAAAGACTATGTAAATGGATGCTTCACAATAAATTTTTTTTTCTCAAATTTGGCCTCATCTCATTGGTACCAGATTAGTATCCAGGATTATGTTTCTACGGCCCAAGTGGGCACAGACTTAGCCTAAGAGAAGAGAAGGATATTAATCAACAGAGAATGATGTGTATCAGTAAGAACAGGAAGACTAAGTCTTAGAGTTTATCTTGAATGCTTGAAACAAGGAGGGAAGCCTGTAAGGCTGTTAGAGAAGAGCATTTAGAAGGAGACAGAATCTAATGTATTGACGGGGGCAGGGAGAACAGGTTTTGTATGCCCCACTCACTGAAGCTTGGGACTCACACTGGATGTGCTGGATTTGCCTCATTAAGTATTGAAGAATGGACTCAAGGGGTCAGGAAGCTGAGTCTGTTGCAGTGAGTCTGATGACATGGACACACAACCAGAACATTCAGGAAAAGGCAACCTGCATGGAACTGGTCGGAAACACCTCTTCATTTCATTATAGCTCTTTGCCAATGTGTTATTGTGAAGAGTTAAGTTTATACCCAACGCAAATTGTGAATAGAACTGCATATGACTTGCAACAGTATCTCTGAAAGCTGGGGACCTTCCTTCTGCTCTGTGCTCTCCTATTTGTGGTAGGTGTGTGGGGGTCTAGGCCTTGGCATTGAGACCCTCCAGTGTTAGACGTCCTGAGGTCTGAGTTCAAAGTTAGAGTTCTTTAGCTGCCATATTAGTCAAAGTTTGAGAAGTTTTCTTTTGGCTGCTCCCCTGGCATGGAGAGATGAACCCAGTGAATACGGTCAGTGTGCACCTTCCTGGGATCACAGCAACGAAGTGTACTTTCCACACACATGTTTCCTAGCAGCTTTCAGCCTCCCCCGAGCCCTGCATTAAAGCAGCTGCTTAGCTTTGTGCCACATATGCAGATGCATTTATTAAAAACTTAATTATATTCTAATTTTCATCAAGTATTGGATTTGGAGTTCACTGCAGAGAATTCATTTCTACAGGAATAAATGAGGCAGAAATCATACTCTATTCTTTGAAATGTGACATGAACTCTTCAGTCACAGTGTGGAAGCGAAGCTAAGCCTCTACTGTGAGAACAGGAAAGAGGCTGCTTGCCATGCAGCAGTAGCAGCTCAGCCAGCTCAGCTGCACGATTCGTTCAACAACTGGTGGAGCTGAAGATTCTCTGAACTAGACCATCAATTACCATAAAAAACAGAACACACCATGTTTCTTGTGTTTGAAACGCAACATAGCAATTAGAGGCTAGAGTCTATCGTGTATAGAGTTCAGGGAAGAGGTAAAATCCAAAATCCCACTGACTCTTGGGGATCCAGTTTGTTTTTTCTTGCAAGTGTTCACTTTGTGGACACTGATCCTTTTTTTTTTTTTTTTAACATCCTTTGCTGCTGTTCTGTGCATGTTTGCTAGAGAATTTGAGATGATGCCTTTGGTACTGACTCCCTCCTGCTCAGATCTCTCTTGCTCTGCTTGCTTATTCTCCACTTCTATTTCTAGAATATCCTACCTGAAAGCTACACAAAGCCCTGGGGAACATGGTTGCCTGCAGAGCTGGCTTGTTGTGGAAGTAGATGAACAGATAAGGGAAGTGGTACTCCTAGAACCTTATAAGAAATGAATTCCCAGGTGTACCAAATGCACCAGGGAAAGTTAACATTATTTTCCCTTGGGCTGGCAGACCAACATCAACATTCCAAAAAGAAATTCAATCGTGGTCCTGTGATGGCCTAAAGGCTGAAGTCCTTGAGTGTGCCAGGATCCCATATGGGCACTGGTTCTAATCCTGGCAGCCCCACTTGCCATTCAGCTCCCTGATTGCGGCCTGGGAAAGCAGTCGAGGATGGCCCAAAGCTTTGGGACCCTGAACCTGTGTGGGAGACCAGGAGGAAGCTTTGGGCTCCTGTCTTTGGACTGGCTCAGCTCCAGCTGTTACGGTCACTTGGGGAGTAAACCATCGAATGAAAGATCTTCCTCTTTGTGTCTCCACCGTTCCAATAAAAATAAGTAAATCTTTATAATAAGGAAAAAAATTCAATTACTCACAATTTATATTGGGTGTATATAACTATGTAGATTTTTTTAAGATTTATTTATTTTTATTTTTATTGGAAAGCCAGATATAAAGAGAGGGGAATAGACAGAGAGGAAGATCCTCTGTCCAATGATTCACTCCCCAAGTCGCCACAACGGCTAGAGCTGAGCCAATTCAAAGCCAGGAACCAGGAACTTTTTCCAGATTTCCCACATGGTGCAGGGTCCCAAAGCTCTGGACCATCCTTGACTGCTTTCCCAGGCCACAAGCAGGGAGCTGGATGGGAAGTGGAGCTGCTGGAATTAGAACCAGTGCCCACATGGGATCTCAGAGCATTGAAGGCGAGGAGTTTAACCATTATGCTATCGTGCAGGGCCCAACTGTGTAGATTTAAAACAAGTAGGTCTAACATATAATTAACAACAAAACTGTTGTCTTGGATTGAACAGTCACACTAAGCCGTGAGAGAGCAGATGCTTTGTTCTTGGCTATTGGTGTTGATGACTGCATAGACTCCTACTGTTTCATGTTTGTGTACATCACCACATTCAAACACAAACAGGAACAGCCAACTTCTAAAAAGTTTTATTAATTTCATGCTTTATTGGACAGAGAAACAGACATAGAGAGCTTCCCTCCATTGGTTCATTTCCCAAACACCTACAGTAGCTTGGTCTGGGCAAGGACCCAGGGAAGAGCCCAGAACTCCATCTGGGTCTCCCAGGTGACTGGCATGGATTCTGGCTACTTGAAATACCACCTGCTGCTCCAGGGTTTGCATTAGTATGTGGCAAGAAGTAGAGGCAGGACTCAAATTCAAGTGACAAAGTAATTACACATTAATACAAATACTAATTCTAAATTCTAACCAAATCTGAAGTAGAAACTATTATCCTCACCTCACAGCAGCAGAGTAATAGAATTGTCTTAAAACTAAGCAATCAGTAAGAGAGTGGGAATTTGAACCCAAATAGCCGGGGTCATAACTCTGGGCCTTACCATGGCTGCTTCCTTACTGATGGCAATCTGCTTTGCTTGCTGTTTAGCTGAAGTGATGTGCTTAGGCTGTTGTAACTCTGAGCTGGAGTGAGTGCAAGCCCCTGTGGGTTAGTGTCCTTAGACCGTATTGTTTTATGCTGGCTATCTGCTTACTGCTAGGTGCCAAAGGGAAAAGTTTGGAGGGCTCAGTACTATTCCACTTCTGTTACCAAGAAATCAACTCTGCTCTCAGGGAGAGCAAGCAGGGTCAGCTTTGCTTTCATGTAGATTTGCTAATTCCCAAATGAGAACACTTCAACTCAGCGTTTTTCATTTAATGGGAAGAGGCAGAGATCATAAAGGGGACAGTGATAGACCAGGCGAGCATGTGACACAAATGACAACTTACAATTGAGAGAAGGTCTAAGAAGCAAATGCTCAGATGGAGAAAATACCGTGATTGGATGAGGAGTACTAATAACATTCCTGCTATTAGGGTTTTGGAGGGTTACAATTTAGTATTCTATGATTTAATATTCTACTCAGTTTCACGACTAAATAGGCAATAGAACCAAGAGAAAGGGAAATGCGAAGAGCAACCCTTGCTTAAGCAGACAATCCCGCCAGCTGCATGAGCAGCAGGGCAGCATCTGCAGCAGGGACAGACCCCACTCTCCCCACCCTCAGGCCCCTGTGGACGTGCCCTGGAGTTCTCACTGCAGCCAGCCTGGCTCTGACCGAAAATGCAGAAGGGGCTGAATGGAGTTTGCCCAGTTCATCTTCTCAGACTCAGCAGGCAGTTCACTTCTCTGGGCATGGTGCAATAAGAATTTGGCAGACAAGCAGCAACTGACATGTTTTTGAGGGAGCCAGCAAAAGGAAGAGTGGGAAGCAGCGGCCTTCTTGGCTGACTCCAGGCCAATTTTGTGTGTATGGGAACATGTATCATGAAAGATCAGAGTTGTGACTGGAGGTATAAGGCACAGAAACACATGAGAAAGAAACAATCACTGGAGGGGTGAGGGAACAGAGAGGCTGTTTGATGCTCAATGCAGGATTGAGGCAGGTCTCCCCTCTACCCCCTGCAGCTTTACTGGATTCAACTGTCAAGACTGAAGAGGAGAATAAGTCGCAGGAACATGGCAGCAGGGGGAAGATCACAGGAGTGTTGTCACCCTCTGGCTTGTCATCTACTTGTGTGCAGGCCTCCTTTCTTTGCAGAGGGAGGAGAGAAGGTGAACAATGCTGAGGGCTGTGGCAAATGGATGGCCCCAGGGTGGTCTCTTTGGAATGCGGAAGACCCTGAGAGACAGACACCAGCTAGTAATGAATTTCAGTCCAAATGCACTAGATTGCTGATTTTTTTTCTGAGATGATTTTGGGATTTCAAGAGAGGGGTGGAATGTAATTGTGTTTCTTATTGCAGTCTGGGATCAGGGAATTTCAGAATGTTTCTCTTTATGCTTGGGTGAGTAGAAGCAATGCAGACTTTTCCTTTAGGTCATATGCTTGGGATGCCAGCAAATGCATTATTTCTTGATTTTGTTATCTGAACCCTAACACCAACATCAGCCTGGAAATTGGAGGAAGGAATACAGACTCCAGCGCAATCTAGCTGTGAAAATAAAAATGCAGTCTAAAACTTGGCTAACGGGGAGCAAAATTTCTCTGTGAGCCTCAGAAATGACATTTGAGAAGCAGACCTCTGGCCTAGTGGTTAAGCTACCATTTGAGAAACTTACATCCCATATCCAAAAGCCAGATCTGAGTTCTGACCCTGCTCCTGATTCCCACTTCCTGTTGATGCACACTCTGGGAGGCAGTCAGCAATGCTCAAGCAGCTGGTTCTTGCCTCCCATGAGGAAGACCTAACCTTGGTCCTGGGCTCCTGGATTCAGTCCAACTTGGTCTCAGCTGTTACAGAAATCACTGGAGTGGCCCAGTGGTTGGAAGCGCTTCCTGCTTTTGTGTGTGTTGGTCTGTCTGTAAGTCTCTGATTCTCAAGTAAATATGAGTAAGTAAAATCAAGTAGTGAATTAAATATTCAGTGTAGGACACATCCCGTGGGAAGGTAGATATTCTTTTGTTGTTGTTTTAAAGATTTATTTATTTTTATTGGAAAGGCAGATGTACAGAGAGGAGGAGGAGAGACAGAGGAAGAACTTCCATCTGATGATTCACTCCCCAAGTGGCTGTGACAGCTGGTGCTGTGCTGATCTGAAACCAGGAGCCAGGAACTTCTTTCCGGGTCTCCCATGCAGATGCAGGGTTCCAATGCTCTGGGCCATCCTCAACTGCTTTCCCAGGCCACAAGCAGGGAGCTGGATGGGAAGTGGAGCTGCTGGAATTAGAACCAGCACTCATATGGGATCCAAGAGCGTTGAAGGTGAGGACCTTAACAACTACACCACCGTGCAGGGCCCAGGAAGGTAGATATTGTGAATCCTTACCTGGGTTAGAACTGATGCCACAGCTTAGATCCTCAAGAAGATACTCCCCCAAAATATAGTTGGTCATCTGTATCAATTAGGTTTGTATGCATGAGGTCAATCAATCACATGACAAAAGTAACTACAGTGGCCATGTACAAATGTTCTGTCATTTCCCAAATAATACTAAAAACAAACAAAAAATCCCCTGTTTACTCAGTGTTTTCATTGTATTAAGTATTCTGAGCAATCTAGACACAACGTGCAGAAGGTTGTGTGAAGGTTATATCCAATGACACCATTTTTGTACAAGGATTTTGTATAAGACATTTGAGAATTTGTGTTTTGGTATTGAGGGGATCCTGGTACTAGTCAACATTTGTCAATGTAACAAAGCACTTGTGGCTGGTCATGTAGCTTTCTTCAGGAAAGAGAATTACTTTTATCACGATTGTAGAGATACAAGATCTAATCTCATTTGTTTTTGCTGCCAAATACCTGAGGCAGTACAGAGTGTCACATGGCACATCAGAAGGAGTATGTCAGTGTGGTCTCTTACAATGCCACCAAGTTGTAATGATGGAATTTCCTCTTCTAGCCTAATGGCCCAATTCAGTCACTTCCAAAGACCAACCCCTATACACCACATCCTATTATAAATTTCCATCCTATTATACTACTCACTTAAGACTTTGAGGCTAATGAGCTACATTGTTTGGACATCAAATCCCATTTATAAACTACAACATCCTGGAACCAGCTCCTAGCAGATAATATTTTGTTTACTTGGTGTGTGAATGAAGTAGAAGACAGAATAGATTGGAAACCTGGGGGTTATTTCTTTATGGAATTGGAAAAAGTTTTACTTAAAGCCAGAGTTACATGCAGAGTGTGTGTGTGTTCCTATGTGCTGGTTCATTCCCCAGGTGGCTGATCCAGGCTGAAGCTAGGAGCTTTATTCAGGTCTCCCATACAGGTGGCAAAAGCACACACACACTTGAACCATCTTCTGCCTTTTCTTAGGCCATTAATAGGTAGCTGTATCAGAAGTGGAGTAGGGGCTGGTGTGATAGCTCAGTTGGCTAATCTTTTACCTACAAGTACCAGCATCCTACATAGGCACTGGTTTGTGTCCCAGCTCTTCCCCTTCCTTTTTAGCTCCTGAGGAGGATGGTCTAAAACCTTGGGGCCCAGCACCTGTGTAGGAAACCTGGAGGAAGTTCCTGGCTCCTGGCTTCAGATCAGCACAGCACCAGCCGTTGCGGTCCCTTGGGGAGTGGATCATAGAGTGGAAGATCTTCCTCTCTGTCTCTCCTCCTCTCTGTATATCTGACTTTGCAAAAACAAATAAATAAGAGCGGAGGACAAAAATAAATAAATAAATCTTTTTAAAAAAGAGAAGTGGAGCAGCCAGGACGTGAACCAGTAACCATATGTGATGCCAGTTTTGTAGGTTTTTTTTAAAGATTAATTTTTATGATACAGTTCTATAGGCTCAGAGATTTCCCCTTCCACCCTCCCCATTGTTACCAGAAAAGCTTGACAGGTTCTTTCCTCAGCTTAATATAGAAATAAAAAGCCAAGAACCAGTTGCAGATAGAAAAGTTTATTTGTGAAGGGACCAGGTGAGTGAGGAAAGAACCTTCTGAGAGAAAGCCAGAAGATGGGGTGCCTCTCGAAAGTAGAGAGGGAGACCAAAAGTTTGAGGAAGGGTCTTGGACTTTTAAGCCTTTCCTGTCCTCTCCTTGTTGGGTGGAAACCTACAGGTAAAAGGTTCCCTATTGGTGGTCTCTTTTTTTCTAATTAATTTATTTATTGTTGACAATCTTTGCATAGCTAATTACAGTAAAAAGGTTCAGGGGCTATAGGGAGGTGGGTAAGACTATTATGTCCATATTGTTTCCTTCTTGTATCTGAGGTAAAGAGGGATATTGAGGGAGAAGCCCCACCCAGTCTCCCACCCAGCCCAAGTCCCGGATGTGGGGCATGCTCTGAGATACTTGCTCAAGTGGTTTCAATAGGTCATCAGTTATGAGTCGTTGCCATTTTCGCCACTCCAAGTACGATGAGGTCATTGAAGAATCCACTGATTGACACAGTCCTTCATAGAGTCTTTATTTGCCCAGTATTTTGCTGCCAACATATAGCTGAGGTGGTTGATTGACTTGTTCTTTCTTCTGTCTTTTCTTGGCTAGGGTTCTGAGTTCGATTGGGGAGACCCCCAAAGAAACTTTGAGGTATTCCCAGACCAGATTCTTGCATGTTCTAGCAAGCACAGGGCCCGGCACAGTCCATCACCACAATCAGCTGGTGGTTGCAATTGCTGGGTTGGTTCTGTTTTCAGCCCCGACTTCCACTGGAACCAATGGGTGTTGCAGTCCAGTCTGGTTCGGCCCAGCACATACTCGGCCCTCGCATAAACCAGTGGGAGCTGCAGCCTAGTCGGAGCAACCCAAAATAACCCCCACCAGGCCTGCCCCCTACCCTGGTTTGCCAGTATGTATAGCAGACTAGTCCAGTTTGTCCCCCATCCCATTTGGCTCTTGTACTTGTCAATGGGTTTTAAAGCTTTGTTCCATCTAACCAGCTCAACTATCCAGCCCTCACGGATGTTGTTGAGTGCCTCTCGGTCTAGCCATCCCAGCCCGCATCCTAGTTTTCCTGCCCTCCTGTGAAAGTGGTAACCCAAGAGGGAGGAGCCCACTACTTCCATCATAGGCCACTCCCACTCCCAGATTGTGCACTCTCCAGGTAGTTCTGTGGTTTGACTTGAAAGAATTAGCCCCCAGTGCCAGCTTCTGCCAGCTGATGCTGTGGCTAAGCCCAAACAACCCTCACCCACTCTAATTTTTGTTTACACCAGTAGGAATAATCAGCCCAGCCTGGCCTTTCCCTGATCTCGTCCACATGAGGCCCACAGGTGCTGTAGCCCTGCTTAGTCTGGTCTGTCCCCTTCCCAGCCCATGCTCTCCAGTGGCAGTAGCTGTCCGGCGAGGGGACCCCCCCATATGACCCCTGCCGGCTCTGCCCCCTCCCTTCCTGGTTCACACGTGTGCTGGATGGGTGCTGTGGTCACATCCAGTACAGGCAACCTCACCTTGGCATTAGTTTTTGTTGCGACCTAACCAGGCTCAGCCCACACTCTGTTCTGGTGTTCGGATTTGCCAGTGGATGACATGAACTGGTTCAGCCTGGTCTGCCCCTGACCCATGCCAAATGTATGCCAGTGGGAAACTTTCCATGGCCTATTCTGGACTATTTCCTATCATGCTTCTTGCGCTCACCTGCAGGGATTGTGTCCTGCCAGAGGAGTTGCCCAGGCTCCTCCATCAGAACCCTTCCCAATGCCAGAGTTTGCACATACCATGGGGTCCATGAGTGAGACCTACTCAGTTCACCTCCTGTCCTAGCAGGAACAGTGGCTTTTCCTGACTGGCCTTCACCCCATTCTGGTTCTTGTTGTTGGATGTTTCAGCCCAGCCATGGCTCGTCCATACCCACATACAGTTCACACATGGCTCAGTAGGGGTTGAGACCTAGCCTAGTCAGTCCCACATCTATCCTGGTTCTCCAGGACACCAGATGGTGTTGGGGTCTGACCCGGCCTGGTGCATCCAATCCCAGTCCACATTAGTGCCAAGGGAGACTACTACTGTTTCCTAGTTAGAATGCAGCCCCCCCATTCCAGCACACATGCTCCTTGGTGGGAACCTCAATCCAGTTAGGGTGTCCCCTTAGCTCCCCAACCAGGCCTGTTCCCAGCCATAGATTATGTGCATGCCAGTAGTTTCTCTGACTCAGCTTGGCTCAGTCCCTCACTTGTCCTGGCCTCTGCCTTGGACACTGTGGCTTAGCGTCCTTGCCTCACATAGACCAGTAGGTGCAAGAGCCTAGCTCGGCATGTTCAGTGCTCCATCCTGGCTTCTAGTTTCGCTTGTAGGCTAAGGTTTGCTCAGTCCTGCCCAGTACATCCCATTCCATTACCTATTTACACATTAGTCAACTGTTGGAGCTACTTTGCCCAGCTTGTCTGACCTCCACGTCTGGACCACACGTTCACCAGTGGGAGCTATGACTCCCCAGGAGAGTTTCCCAAGTTCCTCCATTTAACCCACTCCCAGACTCAGTTCTCATACATGCCAATGAGTTTTAGGCCAGTGCCCTGCACAGTCTGGCCTTCCATTTGGCCATATATGAGCTGGTGAATGTTGCAGCCCGGCCCACCCACACCCTATTCAGGATGCACATTCAGGTGCTACTGCCTTGACAAGTCCAGACTGCTGCGGGTTCCTTTACCTGTGATTGATGGCAGGCTCCTTGGTCACACCTAGCGTAATCCAAAACCACCCAAACTCTTGAGCTTAGCAGTGGGGCTAGACTTTCCACAGGGTGTGGCCCACACATCCCACACAGAATCTACCCCCAGATATGGTTCTTGAGTGCTAGTTAATGTTATGGCCCTGCCTAATGTGACTGGTCTCCTGATCCATCATCATGTCAGGTAACAGGATATCCTGCTGGACAAGCCCCGAGCCATAGCTTTTGCATGAACTGGTGTTCAGCGCTCAACATTGTTAAGTGATTACAGGTTCTTGAAAGGAAGAGTTACTGCCACTGGGAATCTTTAGGATTGATCCCAGAAGCACAACCTGGAGCTACCTAAGCAGTGATTCAGATAACCAATACCCCAGAGCTCCCCGGCCGGGCGGCCAGCTGGCAGAGCCTGTCACCATATGGTGCACTGGTCACCTGGGGACAGCTCACCACGTGCACTTGGTGGCTGGAGTTGCGTTCCGAGCAGGACACCCCATCCTGGAGCCCACCAACAGCCTCCTGGCTGCTGGAAGTTTAAATCCCCAGGCCCAAGGTCGTGCCCCTCCCCAATCCCGTTCACTGCCCAATGAGGGCGGTGGGTGGGCCCCAGACCTACCCAGTCACGGAGACTTCCCCCCTTGGTGTACTCACCCCAATAGGAAGAAGCCCCCGAACCCAGGCAGGCCCGGGGACAGCTCACCACATGCACTTGGTGGCTGGAGTTGGGATCCGAGCAGGACACCCTATCCTGGAGCCCACTATTGGTGGTCTCTTAACTAGTTAGGAAATGGGTGGGCAATGCTTGTGCCACCACTTGAAGGTGTGGCCAAGAATTCAGCAGGCTTGGACTGTCTTCCCCCCCACTGTTTCCCCCTATATTACAATAGTGTAGTTCTTCATAATCCTTCAATAACAGTCTCAAGTCCATCATTCTATGTAGGTGGAGGCTTTATCTGATACACCACAACATTGGCACCAAGAGGTCTTTTTTTTTTAAATAAAGATAATTACTTCAAAGGCAGAGAGAAAAAGTGCAAGTGAGAAATTGAGAATGACAATGAATACAATGTCTCTACTGGTTCATTGCCCAAATACTTGAGATAGCTGAGGCTATGCTAGGTTTGTCAGGAGCCAGGAACTCAATCTAAATCTTCCACACGGGTAGCAGGGATCCTGTGTGAGCCAAAACCACTGCCATCCAAGGTCTTTCTTTAGCAGGAAGCTAGAATTAGGAGCAAAACTGGGATTTAAACTCAGGCATGCCACAATGGACTGAAGGCATCTCTCCTGCTAGGCCAAATGCCTTTTCCTCTAGCTGTTATTTCTGAGCATTTCTGACTTCTGTTTCCAAAAGTGATAATTGCCACAGATATTTTAGCTATCCTCAGAGGATCTATAGGGAATGTAGTAGTGAGACTTTGCATGTTCTGTGACATCAGTTTTATGTAAATAGAAGCAGACACAGTCCTTCACAGAATGGAGAAGACCCAGATGTTTTCACTTGGCCAGAGAAGTGGGATGAGTATTTGGTGAAGTGTTTAATATGCTACTTGGAGCTTCTGATTCCAAGTTCCTGCTAATATGTATCTTGAGAGACAGCAGTGATGGCTCTGGTAGTTGGGTGACTGGGGCCCACCTGCCTGGGTAGCCAACCTGATTATGAGCCTCATCCTTGAGCTTCCCATCCAGGAGCTGAATATTTTAGACACACGTCCTTAGGTTTATGCAAATGACATATTTTCATCCATTTTTAATGAGCAATAATTTTAACATCAATCTATTGATTTTACACAATATTTTTACTTATGGTATTTTATTTGACTCTGTTAGTGACCTTAGCATATATGTATAATCTTAGTATCTAGAAAGAGTTGAAGTTCAAAGACATTGAAGTATGCAAAGCTATTTAAGCCAATGAATGGGCAGCCCAGAGCTGAATATAGACTCGTTTCAAATTCTGCCTTTTTTTCCTATGAAAATCACTCTTCCGTTTACCATGATGACTTTCATAGTGAACTGAGGTTTCAGCCTTACTCAATTTCTAAGGCCAGATAATGAATAACTTTGAACATATATGATGTGCCGGCCATTGTAGACTGTGACTTCCCTGCTTTATATAATTTTGTCCCCACTCAAACACTCCCAAGTTTTGCATTGGTTTTGTTCGCATTATACAGATAGAGGTAAATATCTTAATGCAAGTACCGTGGCTTGTAAGTGGAGGAGTTGGGATTTGACCCTGGTCTTGGACTCTGGAGCCCAAGCTTTTAACTGTGGCATTACATTGTCTCCCTAAGGTCTGGTTTAATCTTGATGACATTGTGGGTTGCCTTTGAAACTAGTGAGATATTGGAGGGAGAAGTCCCATAGATGCCTGGAAAATACAGTAATGGATACGTGAAGATCTCGTGGCAGGCTGTGCTCTTTTGCCCACGTGTAACCTGATCTGCTGATGCAGGAAAGTATGTGATGTGCTGTCCTGGGTTGAAGCCCAGGGGCTTGGAAGACTTGGAGCTTTTACTGTCCGTCCTTTTAAAGGCAATTAGGAGACAGGCTGCTTAGGAAACTGTCAGCTCATGAGCTGATTTTGACGTGACCAAGGACAAGCAGCCATGTCTGAAAGTAATTCAACCCCTCTGATTAGCTCAATCTTCATGAAGTGGTGATGGAAGGGAAATGACACTACTATCATTATTTTAGGATTTAAAATGTACTGGATTACGCCTTGAGTATGTGTGAGTTGCACAAAGTGAAGTTGCTTCTTTTGCTCTACATCTAGTCCCATTATAGTGAAAAGAGCTAGAGCAGTAAGACCCTGTTTTGCTGTTCCTTAGCAACGACACTTGCTTTGGGGAAGCTTCTAGTAAATTGTGATTCCAGCAGCTGAGGAAAATATGATTTCCTATCTTGTTCACCAACTCCAGCCCCACTAAGTTACAAGTCATGGGCTCAATCCCTTGTGCTGCTCTTTTGCAGCTGTGCCAACTTTGAGAATTCACTTTTCTCCTTAGATTCTTAGCTTTCCATTTCGTAGAATGAAAATAATGGTGATACCTATTCAGTTTCTCTCTGTTGGGTTTGTTGTAAGAACCAATAAGCAGAAGGCTTACTGAGACCAACCGTCTGGATCCACACAAAGGCTGGCTATTAGTTAAGCATTCCTTTTGTTATAAACAGCCGAGGAACACCTGGTGTGCTGCTTCATTTCTATGAGCCTTGCTTTTCCTAATCCATAAAAAAGGATGTTATATGCTCCTATATGGCATTGCTCAAGTGCACAGAGCCCCTGTTCTGTACAACTATGACTTAGCTTCTTTACATTTGGGCTCTTCAAACTTTGTAGCTAAGTTGCGATGAATTTTTTCAGTATGGTTGTCAGGGGCAGGGGTAAACTCTTGCTCTTCAGTCTCCCCACATCCGACAAAAGAATGGTGGGAGGCACTGTGGGCTGCTTGGGTGGCTTCAAGGCAGAAGTACGGACACTGACCTGCACAGAAGCCAGCAAGATTCAGGGGGCTGGCTCAGCAGTGACAGACCACCTGCCCACCTGATTGCTTGCCAGGGAGCTCCTTCCTGCATGTGACTAAAAATACCGCGGGGAAAGGTGTATTTCTCTGGACCTAGCTTAGAAATAGGAGGCAAATCCACCAGATTCAGGTTTGAATTCTGGCCAGTTCTCTGGCCTGGGTTATAGATTCTAACAGAGCTTGGAGGAAGGGAGTACGAATGGTTTGTAGGATTGAAAATCAAAATTTCAAAGTGCTGTTAGGGTACTTGTATGTTGGGTATTCATGTAGTTAGCTATTTCTGAGAAGGCCTCATGAAACACAAAATCCTTCTCGCTGCTTACTTCCCTTTTGTCAATTATTTCATAAAGATACTGAAATTTAAGTTAAACACGTATCTATGTATTTATGTTTTCCTCTTTATCTTCCTACTCTCCTTAGTTTTCTCTTTTCATCTCCTTCTTCCTCTTTTGAAATTTTCTAGCCTTTCGCCTCCTGCTTTCTCCTTTTCTCTCAGCAACTATTTCCTACTGGACAGCAGCCAGCCCTGTTCCTGAGTGTAATGACTCATGTGTCTCTGGTGGATTTTCTGTTTTGCTTCACTGTATACTCATGTTCATCTCCTTTGACATATCCTGAGTCGCTAACGGGACAGAACCCTATCTCCAGCCCTCAAAGTGGACTGAGTCATATACCCAGATCAGCCCCCATAGGACTCCTGCTCTCAAAGAATTCTAGAACATAATGGCAAAGCCCTGAATTCAAAACGGAAACAACCTGGGGTAGAGACTATGGCAGGTGAAAGCAGGCCAGTTAATCCAAAATGAAATTGAAGAATTATTTCAACAAATGTCAATATGCTTAGAGGCTAATTCACTGAAAATCAATTTGCATTTGACCCAGAGCTGCCATGAGTTGCTATAGAGATGATCTGAAGATTCTATATAGAGGCAAACTCAGTATTAGGGAAAGGACTTCCATATAAAAGTCATTTTTCAAAATATTTGTTTGACAGGCAAAGAGAAAGCAACAAAGATCTATCCATTGGTTCACTCCCAAAACGTTTTCAACAGTCAGGGTCACAAAGAAGTACCCCAATAAACAGCCTTGCTAAGTCCCTCAGCTAATTGCCAGTAAGTCCCACGATATCTGCCCCATCACGTTCTTCATGTTCTTCCACACTTCATGAAACCTTTAGAGAACACTCTGGTCTGTTTCTTCCGGCTTTTAGTTCCTATGGAAACTCTAAGGTTATGCACACCCATATTAAAAACATTTGCATACTTTTTTTGTTGATCTCTTTGGCTTTGAGCCTAGGATCTGAGCCTTTTAGTTCCTCTCCTAGATTCTGCACTCTGGAGTTGGGTAAGAGGAAACCTCTGTAGAGTCACTGGTTCCTCCCTCTCCACTCCGCTCTTGTGCATCCTGCGGGTTGTGAGGATTGGCCATTGCCTGTATGAGGAGGGAGGCTGTCCTGGCCAGCTCTGTATTTGTTAGAAGCCAGGTACTGTTGCAGCTTCATCATCAGACTGGTCTGGGTGGGGCTCAGTCTCATCTCAGGCCTCTCTAATGGTGCCTCTCTTTGGCCCTTGGCAGTGGACAGCATTCCTAGGCATCTGTGAGCGGGTTGCCCTTGTCATCCGTGTCCTTTTGGCCATGTGTTTGGCTCCTTCTCTTCCCTTTGTGCTCTGAGAACTACTGAAGTTCTCTTCCACATCTCTGGGTTTGAGTCCCTGCTCTGCTTCCTGTTCCAGCTTCCTGCTGATGCAAATGCCGAGAGGCAGCAGTTGATGACTCAAGTACTTAGGTCTCTCCTAACCACATGGCAGGTGGAAGCATGGGAGACTTGGCTCTTAGTTTCATCCTGGCCCAGTTCTGGATGTTTCAGGCATTTGGGGGAAGTGAACAGAAGATCTATGCCTCTCTCTGCTTTTCAACTAAGTAAAAATATCTTCCACATGTCTAAAGGCTGCAGGACCCAGATGGGCTGGAGGCTTGCAAACTTTCTCATCCTATCTCATCCTGGGGTGGCAAGTAGTTTCTCCAAATCTTTCGTCTTTAGAAATCCCCAAACAGTAAGGGCCTGCTACTAGATTTGTTCTGTGGAAGTGTTAGGTTTTCCCACTGACTTCAGCTCGGCACATTCTCACCCAGAGAGTGAAAAATCACTGTCCGCTTTCTGGCAGGCAGCTGTTCTTCACCATCATTACACTGGATCTCTGCCCCTTGCCTTTGGATGGCAACGGCTAGAAGGCCAGGATCAGAAACTTGCTTTAGGAGTCAAAAATGTCAGAGGATGGATGATGACCTGAAGAACTTCATTGGATATAAATCACATAAGGGAAGAGAGACTAGCAGGTTGAATTTGTTGATCAAATAGCAGCGCCTAAGGCGCTGGAGAGAAGGGAAAGTTTGGAGGATAGTAGGGTTTCTGGCGTTCACCCTGCCCCCCAAAGGACTCCTTTCTAAAGCTGTGGGTGGGGGTGGGAGTGTTGTTTGGATAGAGAAAGAAAGAGTTGTTTTTATACAGACTTCTCAGGGAAACATTGGGAGAACAAGGCAACATTGTTTGGAGAACCATGTCACAGAGTTCCACAAAGTAGGGAGAGGGGCCCTAGCATGTGGGTACGGAGTAGCCTGCCAGTGGGGGCTTTGGCTCTTGGTGGATGTTGTCCCTCAGAGGTGGCTCCGGATGTGGGACTGGCTAGCCACACAGCTGAGTTGTGTGGGGCCAACATGAGGAAGAGGCCTGGCCAGCAGCGAGGAGGGCATTGGAAAGCTTTGGACATGAAAGATGCTCTAGTTTGAACACATCTAAACCTGATCTCCAGTTCACATGCTAATGGCATCTGCAAGGTGGGACTTTGGGGTGGCAGTTGGGATAAGATGAGGTCATGAGGGTGGGACCCCATGGTGCCCTAGTAGCTGCATAGGAAGACAAAGTGAGTGCATGTGCCATCTTGCTATGTGGCACGTTCAGCCCTGCGATGGCAGGCATTCCTTTGCTGCTTTCTGCCTTTAGGTGTCTCAGCCTCCAGAACCATGAGTCCAACAAAGCTCTCCTCTCCATTACCCAGGCTGCAGTACCCAGTAATTGCAGGAGATCACAGATCCAGGCTGATCCCAACACTCTCATCCTCACATTGCCAAACAACACCCCAAACTACTCAGGCATTGTTTTGGTAGCCCCTTGCCTCCATACCTGGGTCTGCTTCCCTGCCACACAGAAGGCCAGTCACTGGCATCAGGGTAGTGGTAGAAAGTAAATACTTGCTGCAGAGCTCAGAGAAGGAGCTGAGCAGCTATTGCTTAGTCCTCAGGCTCCTTGAGGAGTTAGGGATGAAGGTTCTTACGGCTGAAATTGGGGGCTGAGAGGTATATGATCTTCTTGTGCCCAGTTGCCTGGTTGGTCAGTGGAGCTTGTGATTTTCCTTAGCTTGGTCAGTGATATTTTTTTTTTGTTACTTACTTTTTATTGGAAAGGCAGATATACAGAGAGAAGGAGAGACAGAAAGAATTATTTTCCATCTGCTGGTTCAATCCCCAAGTGGCTGTGATCTCCAGAGCTGAGCCAATCTGGAGCCAGGAGCTTGTTGTGGGTCTCACATATGGATGAAGGTTTCCAAGGCTTTGAGTCATTCTCCACTGCTTTCCCAGGCCACAGGCAGGGAGCTAGATTGGAAGTGGAACAGCTGGGACATGACCTGGTACTCAAGAGATCCCAGCGTATGCAAGGTGAAGACTTAAGCCACTAGGCTACCATACTGAGTCCAGTCAGTGATTCTGTTATGGAACTGGACCTCCAGAGACTTGATATTCACTTGTGCAAAGGAAGGAGCCATTTAATTGCTCTGGAGAGTTGGGTCTCAACGGTCCATTCTCTTGAGTTTTTAAACAGCAGTTGCAAGAGATATTTTTATGGGGCAAACAAGCGAGAATACAGAAGCAAATGTGCAGCGATCAGCTTTGGGGCTGTTAGCGTCCTGGGAAGTTGCTGAGTGGTTAGAGCCAGCATTTCCTTATCTCCTTTCTTATGCTTGGCATTCTTTTCTGTGCCTGGTTTTGCTGTTCCTGGCCAGGTGGGCTCCAGTTGACCTGGTGGTTTTGAGCAGATTGCAGCTACATTCTTCCTGGACCTGGAATTCCCCTGCACAGATCACCCCAGGACAGTTCTGGTTATCAAGGTTTTTATCTATTGGAGAAGCAAATGACTCCTTGAGTCTGGTAACTAGAACCTTGTCAGGCCAGCTGGATCACTCTCTTAAGTTAGTGAATTCCATTTGGCAAAAAAATCAGGCAAGGACACCACGGGCTGAGAGACAGATAAGAGGCTGGGTTCTGCATTTATATCCTAGAAGTTCAGTCTAGTAGCAGCAATGCCCAATGTTAAGTATCTGGTGCATCACAATGGCTTAAGGCACATCCTAGTCACATCGATGCTAAGCCAGTAGGCACACTCTGGAGGGACAGAGTAATCTTATGGTTCAATGAGATGCTCACATTTGTTTCAAGTTTAAAGTAGTGCAGAAATTTGAGAGGAAGAATGATGATTGAGACGTGAAAAATTGTCTCCAGGTTTGAAACTTCTTAAAAAGAAAGTGACTTATGCAACAAGGTGGAGGAATCCACCATGGTGGGAGGGTTTGGGGAGGGGTGGGAGAACCCAAGTATCTATGTAACTGTGTCACATAATACAATGTAACTAATGAAGTTAAATAATAAATAATTAAAAAAATATTTATTTATTTAAAAAATAGAATGAAGAGAGAGAGAGGGAGAGAACTAACTTCCATCTGCTGGCTCACTGCTCACAACAGTTAGGGCTGGGCCAGGCGTTAGCAGGAGGCTGGAACTGGGAGCAGAGCTGAGCCCCGGCGCTGTGCTGGAGAAGGCAGGTGTCACAAGCAGTGCTTTAACTGCTTCGTCAAATGCCCACTCCAACACTGGTCATTTCTTTATGTACTGACAGGAAATGGGGGGTGTTTTTAACGAAATTTAAATAGTAGTAAATGAAATATTGTTTCTAAAGAAAACATTGGAGCTGTCTGTTGGTATAGACTAACAACATGATAGGAAAAAAAGGTAGTTTAAGGATAAATTTTTTTTTTCAAAAAATTTTTATTTATTTTAATTTGAATGGTAAATGGCCAGTATTGAGCCAGGCCAATGCCAGGAGCC
This sequence comes from Ochotona princeps, assembly GCF_030435755.1. Taxonomy (NCBI): domain Eukaryota; kingdom Metazoa; phylum Chordata; class Mammalia; order Lagomorpha; family Ochotonidae; genus Ochotona; species Ochotona princeps. The sequence goes on from NC_080840.1 coordinate 58,952,348, forward strand.
TGGAACTCCATTCAGGCCTCCTATGTGGGTTGCAGGGGATCAAATACTTGGGCCACCTTCTGCTGTGGTCCCTGGTATGTGAATGGGGAGCTGAACCAGAAGGAGAGCACTCAGCATGCTAGTCAGTGCTCTAATATGGAATGCTGGACTCACGCCACTGCACTGACCTCCCTAAGAATCAAGTCTGAATTCAAACCTCCCACTTTGTAGTGATACAAACAGCAACAATAAAGCAAATTTGAAGTTTATTTGAGGAACCAATTTGAAATTAAAAAATATTTTATTTGAAAAATGATATATTTTCCGTATCCTTCCCTAACAATGAGGGTGTTAGAAATAACTTAGATTTGGGGCCAGCACCATGGTGTAGTAAGCTAAGCCTCTGTACCTGCAGCACTGGCATCCCTTATAATGGTGCTGGTTCAAGTCCCAGCTGCTCCAATTCTGATCCAGCTTGCTGCTTATGGCTTTGGAAAGCAGCAGAGGATTGTCCAAGCCCTTGTAGGAGATCCCACAAAACTCCAGAAGAAGCTTCTGAACTTGGATCAACCCAGATCTGGTGGTTGCAGCTATTTTGGGAGTGAACCAGCAGATGGAAGGCTTCTCTCTCTCTCCTTTCCTTTGTAACTCTGCTTTTCAAATAAAAATAAATCTTTAAGTTGGAAGACAGACCTTGAGGCATGCCCACGTTGATGCTGTTCTCCCTTTTCCATTGAAGTGGATTGTTTCTCTGCTGATGTGAACACAGTATCTGTTTTCTGCATTGCTGACCTGGGGCCTACCCTAACTCCAACCAGTGGAGCTCAGAGCCTCAGGGACATCTGTCCATCCCTCCTCAGATTCAGCGGGGGGTGGGGTAGAACATTCCAGTCCTATACTTTGCCTCTTTGCTGTGACTCCTGCTGCTTTTGTAGCTCCTCGCTTTGGTCATACCCACTCCACTCCACTTTCTCCTGTCTGCTGTCTCCTAAGTTCTGGGTTGCTCCAGTAACTTCTGTTCTCATGCAGGAAGAGCTCATGCGCCCCTGCCAAGAGACAAAATTACAACAAATTTAGGTATGGGATTAAACTGATATATTGATCTGCAATTTTCAGTGATCTGGATAGAGGAGGTTGGCTTGATAGGCAGGCAAAGGTCAAAGAAACTGAAGCAAGAAATGAGGCAAGGAATTGTTTGCATGCTTGTAAGCACTGAAGCAGTGGGGACTTCTTTAACCCTTATGCCACCAGAAACCTGTCTGTGCGTTTGGCTCTTATCTCCCTCTCCTGGTTTCTCAGAAGGTCAAACAACTTCAAGTCAGCTGGACATTAGCCTCGACATGATTGGCTTCATTTTTGTATGGTCTGTTGAACCTAATGAAGGAGCTTAGTCCAATCCAGTTGCCTGCTGTTTCATTCAACACCTCTCTGCTTGCAACTCCACAGTTGTTACTTCTGGTCACAGGAGGGAAACCCACTCTGCACAATAAATGGTGTATGCTCTCCAGGATCTACTTTCAATCTGTCTCTCAGCATTTCCCTACATACATGCTTACCTCTGGCCCAAACTCACCTATTTCCAGGCTGTGTTGGCATGATACACTACCTGGTTATTGCCAGGTTGAAGATGATCTCACTTCTAAATTTCCATGGCTCTTTCTCAGTGCTTGTCTTCTCTGACAGTTGCCATATTTTGCCTGGTTTTATGGTTTACAAGAAATAGGTTTTGCTTTTTCCACTATGCTGAGTGTGTCTGTGCACCTTTCCTGTGTACTGTACCCACATCATTCACATCTTCACAGGATAGCTCCAAAATGAATATTTTACATCAGCTTTCCTGGGTTTAGCCAGAAATAGTGGGTTTAGCAAGTTATACTCAAAGTAAATGCCTTGGAAGCAAAATTTCTCTAATCTCCTGCCATCTTGTCTCATTCTTGATTCTCTATCTTTCACGTATTTTTCTTTTTAAATGAATTTTAAGGAAGAGAGACAAAGGGGAAGAGAGACACATACAGTGGGGTTTCAGCTATCTACTGGCTCATGCCCCAAATGCCTGCAGTAGCTGGGTCTGGGCCAGCTGAAGCCGGGAACCTAGAACTCCATCTAGTGCTCCCATTTGGGTATCTGGAACCTACGTAGTTGAAGTGTAAACTGCTGCTATGTAGGATGCCTTCTCAGTATCCCATAATACTCTCTGAAATAATTGGATGAATGTTATCTACTGCACAGGAACACTGAGAACTGAAGGGAGGTTGGGACAAAGAAAATATTCTGTGAGTAGTGAGCTGAAATCTATCCAGTTTAAAAGGGATCATAGGGCCCGGCGGCGTGGCCTAGCGGCTAAAGTCCTCGCCTTGAATGCCCCGGGATCCCATATGGGCACCGGTTCTAATCCCGGCAGCTCCACTTCCCATCCAGCTCCCTGCTTGTGGCCTGGGAAGGCAGTTGAGGACGGCCCAAAGCTTTGGGACACTGCACCCGCATGGGAGACCTGGAGGAGGTTCCTGGTTCCCGGCATCGGGTTGGCGTGCACCGGCCCGTTGCGGCTCACTTGGGGAGTGAATCATCGGACGGAAGATCTTCCTCTCTGTCTCTCCTCCTCTCTGTATATCCCCCTTTCCAATAATCTTTAAAAAAAAAAAAAGGGATCATAAATGTTTGGAACTGGTACCATGGCTCAACAGGCTAATCCTTCAGCTATGATGCCAGCATCCTACATGGGCACCAGTTTATGTCTCAGTTGCTCTACTTCCAATGCAGCTCTCTGTTTATGGCCTAGGAAAGCAGTGGTGTCCTCAGGATAGGCCAGGCTGAAACCAGTAGTTAGGAGCTTCCTCCAGGTCTCTCCTGAATGTTCAAGGGCCCAAGCAATTGGGTCATCTTTCGCTGCTTTCACAGGTACTTTAGCAGGGCACTGCGTTAGAAGTGGAGCAGCTGAGACATGAACTAGCATCCGTATTGGATGCTGGCTCTACAGGTGGTGGCTTTACTGCACTACACTACCATGGTGGCTGCAGAATCAGTATATTTGATAGAGAAATTAATAATAGGGGATGGATATGAGGCAAAGAACAAATTCTTATTGAGATAGAAAAAACTGAAATTGAGATAAGGGTCATGAAAATTCCACAAATACTAGCTATGGGATTCTAGGAACCCATGTTATGAAGTGGCAAACTCTAATCACATTACTGCCCACGGTCACCTGTAATGAAACACCACTAAAGATGTAGCTGCCCAGGGAAAACTTCCTTTTTGTCCTCTGAAGGTTTGCTACAATGAATCATAATAGGCTAGTTAAATAGAAGAATAGAGACACAATTTTATTAACAAGGAAGGGGAAAATCATGAAGTGTGAGATGGTCCAAATAACTGAAGGAGGTCCAGATACTTATATTTGGGTAATATGAAAATTTGAGCTATGCCAAATGCTTTGAAGTGAATGAATGGGCTCATTGATCAGATAATGGTTAGTAAATGATTCTCTTTGAGAACTGAATCGATCTAGGAGGTGGATAATAATTTGTGACAAATTCTGTCCAGGTATGGTTACATTGTACAGACTTAATGAAAACTCAGAGGATCAAAGGTAATTTCATTTATTCTTAGATAAGGGGTTATCATAGGAAAACTACTTCTACTATCCTCTGCCATCTGCCACTTTCCCAAAGTTTTAATTTAAAATATCCAGCATACCAAGATGCCATTTGTTGGTGTGAAATTCTGTAGACTAGTTAAAGGCAGCAGTTGAAGCATCACACTGCTGACGATGGAGAACAGTTAGGAAGGTGTGAGGAATGTAAGAGTAGAGGGTAGAATGATTTGTTTTAAGGTGGAACTAGAAAACCGAAAGAAAAGTATTGATAGCCCCAAATACATAAATTCTCAGTTCAAGGCATATTACATCCTCCTAACTTCTACTACAACACCAACCAAAGCTGAATGACCGAGATAACCCTCAAACCCAATTCAAAGTTTTGCTGAGTTGCAATATGCAGATGATATTGAAAAGGTTATCACCACAGCACATGTACATCACACATGATTCATTACACATTCCCACATTAATGTAATGGAAACAAACGTAGAAAGAAACAATATTATTCCTTACTATAAATAAAATGGTTTGCTACTTTTTATTTTTAAAATTATGCTTCCTATAACCAACCAAATGGGAAAACTTGTGTTTTATGGGAATAGTTAGAATCAGGGCATATGGGAAGATTTGAAGGGCTCAGAGAGGTGGCTGGGCTCCTAGACACCTCCGGGGAGACTCCCTAGGCAAAGCCAGGCTAGTGGTAGACTCTGCTAAAGCCCTTTTTGGATTTCTTATTTGTGGTCTTTGTCAGCTTTGCAAAATAGGTACAATTTGTTTGGCTTTAATATCCAACATTATTCTAGTATGTGTACTATTTTATTTCCTAAAGAGGCTCTTGCCAAGTTTTCTGAGCGCAGTCTCGCCCAATTGTGGACTGCGTCAACCTGTATCTCACTAGGCTGCTGGCTCTGAGGTAAGCCAGCACAAAAGCTCACTTTCTGTTCATGTGGGCAGAAGCACAGACAACTGGAGTGGCGAGTCCTGCTCGCGACTCGGCATGCCTTGGCAAACTTAGAGCCAGAAGTTCCTCTGTTGATTGGCTGAGAATCTCTACAACACCTGTGGTTCTACCAACACCACAAAATCCATCACTTGTGGATCAGCTGAATATGTACAACATTTTCTTGAGTCAGTGTACTATAAACTGACTCCAAGTTCCTTACAGATACAGCTCTGAAGTACACACTGCTTGTTCATGACACGTACATGCACACAGGACACAGATATTTCCATACATAAATGGATGGGGCTTTGCTTTCTACTTTGCACACAAGTATCTATCTCAAGTGCATGTTTCTGCTTAGCATATTGTAAGCTACATCATACTTAAGACCTTAAATAACTTTGTCATGGATAATCCATTGGATTGAAAAAGCAACACTTTTTCCTCCTTGGGTATGAATTTCTCTCTTGGTTGCTGTGTTGTAAAGTTGTCTGGAGTTAATTTCATAGCAAAAAAAATCACATGGTAAAGAAAAATGAAAATATGTTCAAATAGCTGTATTTCTTGAAGCAATCTTCCATCTGCTGGTTCACTTCCCCAATGGCTGCAATGGCCAGGACTGGGCAAAGTTTAAGCCAGCAGACAGGAACTCGATTCAGGTTTCACACATGATTGGCAGGGGTGCAAGGTCTTAGGCCTTCTCTCATTGCTTTCCAAAGTGCATTAGCAGGGAGCTGGAGCAGAAGTGAAATGGCTGGATTATGAACTGGCATCCATGTGGGATGCTGGTGTCCATGTGACAATCTGTCTTTCCATGCCACAATACCAGTTCCTATTTTGCCCTTTGCAATGAATGCCTCCTAACCATACTTGCCTATAAAATTACTTCCTTCTTGGACTTGAGGTAGAAATTTCATCTTTTGAAATTAATAAGGTATCTCATTTTTTTAAAAAAAAGATTGATTTGTTTTTATTGGAAAGGCAGATTTATAGAGAAAGAGACAGAGAAAAAACTCTTCCATCTGCTAGTTTACTCCCCAAGTGGCCGCAATGGTTGGAGCTGAGCTTTTCTGAAGCCAGAAACTAGGAAACTCAATCTCCTTCATGGGCACCATGTCCCAAGGCTTTGGACCATCCTCGACTGCTTTCCCAGGCCACAAGCAGGGAGCTGGAAGGGAAGTGGGGGCACTGGGATTAGAACCGGTGCTCATATGGGATCCCAGTGCAAGCAACATGAGAACTTAGTCACTAGGCTATTGTGCTGGGCCCTGGTATCTCAGTTTTTAAAAATATTTAGTTATTACTTGAAAGACTTATAGGGATAAGGAGAGAAGGGGTGAGAGCATTTTTTTTCCCACTGGTTCACTTCCTAAGTAGATGCAATGGGCAGAGCTGGGCCAGTTCAGAACTGAGAGCCAGGGACTTCTTTCTATGTGGGTCCTGGAGCCAAAGCACTTGAGCGATCCTCTGCTGTTTTTCCAGGCCATAGTATAGAGCTGGATTGGAAGTGTAGCAGCAGGGACATATGAACCTGTGCCCATATGGAGTGCAGATGCTACAGGCAGAGGATTAGCTTGCTTGTCACTGAATTGGCCCCTTGGTATCTCACTTAAAAAAAAAAAACAAAAACAAAAACAGGGTCTATTTCTACTATTTCTAAAACGCCAGCAAAGGAAACTACAATATGAATGCCTCCTCTTCCCAGCATCTCCCAGCCCCCCTCATCATCCTCCTCTTCATTCTCTTCCTTCTCTCCATTAGAGACATCCGCATCAATTCTTTGTACAGAATCAATCTTCATGCTGATTTGGCATATAGGGCATATTTTTGTTGACCCGTGATGTGGATTATCATGTCAGAAGAGCATGGAAAATTATATAAATTTAATAATATATAAATAAATAAATACAGTTATAAAATAGATTTTAATGTTTTGGTACCAAAACAGATTGTATCTTCCATTTTTAATGAAATGTTTGAAGTACCTTCATATTATTCAGAGTGGGGCCATGCTCAATTAATTCCTCTATAAGTGGAAAACTCTGTAGCTGAACACGTTCTTTGTGTTATGCTCACACAGGTCAGGTAGTCCTGCATTTCTCAGCTGCACATCTGTACCAACCAGCCTCTAAGGCTCCCTCAGAATAGCACTGGCAAGAGGGTAGACAGGTGAGTCACCTGGGAGTGCAGAATTGAACGGAGGCTCTCCTCTGGTTCATGGCCATCTACCTCTGATGGCAAGGGGAGACCTGGGAGGGGGGGTGGTACATAGCATCTTAAAAAAAATCCTACTTTTTAGAACAGTCTTAAAAATATGCATAAATGGAGATTAGTACCAAGAGCTGTTGGGAACCCCACACCTGGTTTCCCTGATCACTGATATTGTTCACTAAGGAGTGAATCACCCTGGCTATAGTGGACAGTAAAGAGTGTGTGCTTTGTTTGAGGACAGTTTAAATTAAGTAAATTCAATGGTGGGATGTTTTGGAGATCATTTCATAGAATATAAAAGACCATGCTAGAGCTATTCTCAAGCTTTTAACCTCAAGATCCTTCTTAAAAACGAAGATGTATATATCTATATCTGAAAGGTAGATTTATAGAGAGAAGGAGATCAAGATTTTCCATCTGCTGGGTCACTCTTGAAATGGCCACAGCAGCTGGAACTGAGCCAGTCTGAAGCCAGGAGCTGCTTCTGGGTCTTCCATGTGGGTGCAAGGTCCCAAGACTTTGGGCATCCTCTGTTGCTTTCTGGGGCCACAAGCAGGAAGCTGAATGGGAAGTGGAATAGCTGGGATATGAACCAGTGCTCGTATAGGATGCTGGCACTTGAAGACAGAGTATTACCCAATAATACCCCTAAAAGTAAAAATGATTGAGGACACCATTGAGTGTTTATGGCATTTGTAGGTATAGATAGCACAATAGAAACCAAGAAATACAAATGTACGTATTTACTAGTTCACCTAAAAGTAAAAATGACAAAATTATTATATATTAACATAAACTTATGAAATTAAGTATCGTCACAAAAGCAAATTTCATGTAAAAAGACGTGTTTTTGCACATCTCTTGGCTGGCTGTCTTATTAGAAGCCAGCTGGGTTCTTGTATCTGCTTCTGAATTCAATCTGTTGTACTGTCGCGTAACAGCTGAAAAATTCTTGTATGCTTGTGAAAGGGTAAGAATGAGAAAGTAATGATAGCTTAGACTGTTGAAAAAGTAGTTCTGACCTCCTGCAACCCTTTCAGAGCGTTGGGTGCCTACTAGGGTTGTAGAAGCACAGTTTGAGAAACCGTCTACTATTCTATTCTGGATGCATCACCTTCGCTGTTACTTCATCTTCTATCTTTCAAGTGGGGAGAAGAATAATAGTTATCCTCTGGAGTTGATGTGATAAATCATGGGAAAATGTGAGAGCCAAGGCAGGTGGAGCAAAATTCCATAGACACTGGAATGACTTTAGCCCCATAGATAGTGGAATGACTTTGAATACACATGGAAGTTGATAATGACTATTTCTGCTTTCAGATATAGTATTGCTCTAGTAGAGAATTCAGTTTTGTGCACTTCCTTGATCAGGAATGCTCTCCTCACTCGCAGCCTAGATGTGGAGAATCAAAACCTAACAGTGAAAAACAAAAAACACACACTAGTGGTTTCCATTTGTGGAGATTCCATTTTCTCTCTCTCATAGAGAAAGAGTTCAAGAGTTCCTGGGTTACTAAAAGAAGGGGAGGAGAGGGAGAAAGATCCATTCTCCCAGTGTTTCAACCCACAAAGTGCCCACAGCAGCCAGGGCTGGGATAGTCTGGAGCTGCTGGGAGCTGGAAGCTCCTTCTGAGTCTCCCACATGTGTGCTAAGGAATGAACCTGTTGCCCCCCACAGTGCATGTCAGTGGAAGCTGGAAGTCAGAGCACCAGGGCACTTTGGTGCAAAATACCAAGTGTTCAACTGACATTTTAACTGCCAGGTTGACTGGCCATCCAAAAGTTTCATTTAGACATCTTTGACACTAGTAATCTCTTTGTGATCAGAACCATGGAAACATGTTTACCAATGTCTAACATGAAACATACCCATGTAAGGCAAGTCTTCAAAGAGATCTCATTTGCTGCTACTCTTGTCATTGACCTGAATTCCTGACAAGTTCAAGAAGAAAATTGTATTCTACTTAACCATTCTTTAAACATGAAAGTTAATTTTTTTCACATTCAGATTGCAACTCTCTTAACTCTGATTGTAGAGCATTCTCAATCTGTTAGTTCATTTCATCATGTGAGTTAGAGAACTTCCTATCACTTAAGTAACAGATGTACTAGGCATACAATGTTGTATAGACTTGTGACAACTATCTTAAATGTAAAAGAACTTCAAACACCAATAATGTGAGATTAATCCAAGAAGCATTAGCAGTCTCCTCATCTACCCTGAAGCATTTATATAACTAATTAGTTTTCCATAGTAAATAGTCCACTGACATTAACAAGAAGCATTCCTATTCGAGCCTGGAGTAAATATTATATTTCATGTTAAACTATAAATAGGATGAATAGTGGTACCGGGTCTGGTTTTAAAATGCTATGGAAAATAAATGAGCTGCTCTGGGTAAAATGGTGTTACATGTCCTCAGTATGCATGCGCCCAGCTGCCTAGCTCAGGTTTCCCTATAGCTGCTGCGGAAACCCGATGATTCAGCTCAGTTTCCAGCAGGACTCAGGAAGGTAGCTGAAATAGCCAGTGAATGCTTCTCTTGGGGACAAAAAATGTAGAGGAAAAAGGCCCTCTAATTTTTAACTGCTGAAGAGAGGAATGCATCTAGCTTTTGATGAATGGAGAAAACAGTTTCTGTGTAACAGTTTGGAGATTATATGCATCTGAAACAATTTGAAGGGTTTAGACCAGGAAGCGCTCTGATGCCTGTACAATTTTATACCAGACGATCTTAGCTTCACAGGTCTGAGTGCAGTGACGGTTCTTTAAAGCTACACATCAAGGGTTGGACAGATGAAGCCTCGGGTCAAAAGGCAAATCGTGAATAAAATCTCTTCATGGAGAAAATGTGTTAGGCTCAGAGATTTGGGTGAGGCCTAAACTGGGTATTCCAGCAATAGCCTAGTGAAGTGAGAGCCAGGGGAGGAATGCAAAAGAGAAGTTGTATTTTTAGGGCTCACCCTGGCCTGGACAAAAAAGCAGCTGCCCTTTCAGGATATGAGGAGATTCCAGCTTGTCCCATTCCTCAAATTCCCATCCCAATAGTCAGGCATTCTGATCAAATCCTACTCAGTGGAGTGATGCCATTCCTGTGCGTGTTGGTACATTCTTCAATCAGTTGTTCACTGGTTCAGCATCTCCTACCACCCATGGAATTGTAAACACATGATGACAGAAATATTAACAAAACTTATACTGCCCATCTTAAACTTGTTATCTCGTGGAATAGAAAGGAGAAGGAAATAAAGTATGCCATTTCAGTGTGGCAATTGCTTGGTTAGAGCTAAGTACCCATACTGAGGGATGGGCCCCCAACTCAGTTAGGCTGTGATTGGTTGAAATAGATGAGGTAATGCTCCAGGAGAGGTGGGCATAGGGACTGGGGAGGGGTAGGCAGAGGGGAGTAGAGCCTGAGCATAGGCTTTTGGGTTTCACACAGAGATAATGTTTTTGCCTATCCCTTAAGTTCCATGCAAGCAGGCCCTGTCCTACTTTTCTGCAGAGTGAGTGTTGCTTGGTGACCTCTCATGTCCTCTGTGTGTACATTCGCATGGTAGGGCTTCATAGAGCACCTACTGAGTGCTGAGGGCTGCTCCTAGTGTGCTATAGCAAATGCATACAGATACACACGACCGTGCTTCAAGAATGAGGGGAGATGAACTTGTAGAGTGTGTTCTATTTTTTTAAAATATGTGTTTGAATGGCAGAGTCATAAAGAAAGTAAGAGACAGATATTCTACCCGATGGTTCATTTACCAAATGGACACAATGGCTGGGGCTGGGCCAGGGTGAAACCAGGAGTTTCATCTGCTTCTCCCAAGTGGGTGGCAGGGACCCATCCATGCACAGGCATATTAGCAGGGAGCTGGATCAGAAGCAAAGCAGATGAGGCTCCACCTGGCCCCCTGGGAACCAGTGTCATGGGTCAAGGCTTAATGCTGTGCCACAACACCAGCTCCAAGCTTAATTTTTCTTTTAACATTTATTTATTTTTAGTAGAAATTTACAAAAAAGGGGAGACACAGAGAAAGATCTTCCAATCACTGATTCACTATCCAAATGGCCAGAGAGTCTACAGCAGAACTAGTCCAGTGCCGGGAGTCAGGAGCCTCTTCTGGGTCTCTGAGGTCCAAAAGCTTTGGGCCATCCTCCATTGTTTTCCTAGGCCATGAGCAGCGAGCTGGACTGGAAGTGGAGCAGCCAGGTCACAAACCGAAGCCTATATGGATGCTGGTGCTGCAAACTGGAGGCGTAGCCAGTTGAACTATCGCTTCTCCCCTCCAATTTTAATTTCTTTTAAAATTCCTTTACTGAATATGCTTTGAAAGTTTTCAGAATCAAATTGGAGTCAGTTTTGTCAATAAACATATATAACTTAAAGTTTTAAAAATTAAATGAACCTGATGGTGCAGTGGGATAGGCTACTGCTTAGGGTGCCAACATCCCAAATCAAGATACTTGAGTAAGAGTCCTGTCTCCTTTTCCTATCCATGCTTGATGGCTCAAATACCTGGGTCCCTGCCATCCATGTGGGAGACCCAGATGGAGTTCATCTGGCTTCAGCTTGGCTTAGCCCCAGATATTGTGGGTACTGGGGAGTAAACCAGCTAATGCAAAATCTGTCTCCTTCTGTTACTCTTTCAGACATAAAAATAAGCAAAAAAAAAAAAATAACATTTGTATCTTAAAAACACACCAAAATAACTCTGGAGGCTTATGAAGATGAATTGTTATGCTCATTTGCCCGAGGATTAGAGCTGCTAATCAAAGACCATGACAGAACTACAACTTTACACAAAAATACTATTGCAAGGACATCTGTCCAACAATTGTCTGCGTCATCTTAGACGGATGCCGTCTCTGTTATTGATCCTTGGAGCCAAGGATTATTTTTTTCATAAGACACACTCATCATTTCATCTTGGGAAATGTTCCCTTACATTGACCCTTGTGAAAATACTGCACACTGTGCTGTGCCTGTTCCAGCTGAAGTGCTCTGCTGTTTTGAAATAAGCATCACTTTCTGAGAGTGTCTGTTTAGGTTGACACTTCATACCACATAGAAACTGTACGTTAATGAAAGATAATTGTGGTTGTCTCCAGAAACTTTTGTATTTAATTGCTTATTTATCTTTGCCTTAGTTTTATATAGTTCATTATCTTTGTAATGATAAAAACAAAGATATGAAAAGGGAAGAATGAGTTATTCATATGAACAGACTTTAAGCCGGTCATGGAAAATGCTCATTATGAAAACATTTGATATGGATTTCAAAATGTGTTTTCAATAAAATAAATTTTTAATTACATTTTCCATGCTCCTTTTGAATGAGTCTTATATGTGTGGTGTTATAGAAATGGTACCTTATTGATTTTTTTTTACACAGCTGTTATAGAAGGTATTGTTTTTGATTCTGAGAAAATATGTGTTTTTCATATGCTCTCTGACTTTTCTGGTGTTTGGGTCAGAACCCTTTTAGCCAACTCCATGAATAAGGCTGAGATTGTCTTAGAGATTTCTGATTATTAATAGTAGCCACCCATCATGCTAAGAGCAGTTATCAAAAAACTGCATTCTTTCATAAAATTTGCCATCTCCCCACTGAAATGACAATCAAAGTCACATTGGCTGATATCATAACTTAAATAAACTGTCTGTCCATCCATCCATCCATTCATCCATCCTCTTATTCATATTATGTGCTTCATAGTGTCCTGCATGAAACAGACATAAAACAAACAGGCCAATGTGGAGCAAAGTAATGCTGACAAACCAGAGGAAGACTGGATGTTTTATGTCATAATATAAAAGCTGCATGGCCAGGGTGAGAGTATTTCTAAGTTAGCAAAGGGGAGAAAGCAGATTTTAAAGATGTTTATTGTGTAAATGTTATATTTTAAGATGCATATTTTCAAAAAGATAATTTGAAGATTTTTGATAGGACAAGATATTTGATTGCCTAAGTTACTAAAGCATCCCACTATAGATCATGTTACCTGCATGGACTTGTGTTTTGACTACATTCCCTGGAACTACATATTACATAAGTTAAAACTATCCCAAAAGGTTATACACCAAACAAAACCAAAGAAGTCAAACCTCTGAAATAGTGCTTCTGATTGGGCAAAAAATATACTTATTTGCTCATTCAAGGTGTAATTCAGGAAGGAAAGAAGAGGTGTGTCTCTGTAACAAGGTCATATAATTTATAAGGCCTCCACTGTCCCTTGTCCATGGCCGGTTCTCAAGGTGTGCTGAAGCCCTTTGCCATGAATTTGTCACTGAGAAAACCTATTTCCTATTCAGCTGGGTCTTTATTATCTCTAACGCAATGGAAGGGAGGCTGTGGCTGTTACCAGTGAACACAACTTACACAACCAATAGGTTTAGAAGAAAGAGTATCATGGTAATTGTGTAGTCATGGTACATGGTCCTTGGTCCTTGGTTGGAAGAGCCATTTCCTAGGGCAGTGACTACACCCTGAGCCATTAGTCTCTCTCCCTCTGGAATCTCCCCAGGGATGGAGAAGGCTGAATGGGACTAACTTCAGAGTGCCATGCGGGATGCCCTTTGTAATCTCTATAGTTAGTGCCATGCATTAGGGGCGGAAGGGATTGGGCAAGTCTACTCTCAGTTACCCAGTGAAATTTGATCTCTGATGAGAGTCTCGGGCTCTAGCACAGTATCTCTGGCTGCTCAAGGTCTAACTGTTGAAGAGCCCCACTCTCACTGGTTTCTATTATTTAAGTAGCTGTGCTTGGGCACAGGGGTTCTGTATGTTGGGCAAAGGTACAGACACTAAAGCACTTCACAGATTTTATAGAAAATTGATTTAAAAGATGAGTTGGTACCAAAGATGTTTGAAATTCATGTGTACATTTTCCTTTTATTTTTAATTAACATAGAAAATTAGATATTTATTGCTTACCATGCAATGTTTCCAAACATGGTTATGTGTGCAATTTTTTCATAATTGACATTTTCCATGAGCTCTTTAAAAAGGAGGTGTTCTATCAGATGTAACCTGGCATTCCACCTGAGAACCCCATCCCCAATCTTCCAGCCTCTTCCCCAACCCCGCCCACTCACCAATCATCCCTAGGCATTCACCTGCAGTTACCAATCCCCTGGGGCCTGCCCTCAATCCCTGCCAATCCCCACCCCCCACACCTGGCAGACAAAAAGGCCACCAGGTGCGGCCCTCTCCTCTCTTCTTTGCTCTTTGCTCTTCCCCTCTTCTTCCAGCCTCCCTTCCCCTTCTCCCCTTCCCCTTCCTCTCCACCTTGTTCCTGCCCCGCTGGAATAAACCTCCTAAGATTTAAAAAAAAAAAAAAAGGAGGTGTTTAATTTTGTTGGAAAGTCAGATTTTACAGAGAAGGAGAGACAAAGAGAAAGACCTTCCAACTGCGCTTTCACTTAAGTGGCCACAGTGGCCAGATTTGAGCTGATCCAAAGCCAGGAGCCTCTTCCGGGTCTCCCATGTGGGTGCAGGGTCCAAGGCTTTGGGCCATCTTCCACTGCTCTCTCAGGCCACAAGCAGGGTGCTGGATGGGATTTAGACCAGCCAGGATATGAACCAATGCCCATATGGGATCCCAGCACATGTAAAGCGAGGACTTTAGCTATTGCACTGGGCCTTCCACGAGCTTTTTGAAGCCTTTGTGTATGTATGGATCCCAAATTTTCTTGCACTGAAATGAACTTCTTACATTGCATTTTTCTATGAACTTTTGGAAAAACTCTGTACTGACTTCCAAGTAGGAATACTCAGGGTTATTCTACGTTAGCTGGCTGTGATGAATGTCATCTGTTACCAAGGCCTGGGGCCCCAGACTAACAGTGGTTATTGAGGCTATTTAGTGTTGTGCTGGGGCTTGACCCTGGCCACAGCTGTTCTGCTCATTATTATTCTGCCGTTCCAGGGTCACTCTGGGATGCACAAGCCAGAGGAAGGGGTGAGGACAGGAACTCCATATTCTGCAGGAGCCCTTGGCCAGTTGCCTCTCCTTAGAATGAATGAATGATGAAGCACAGACCCTTCTGCCTTCGAAGGGCTCCATCCCACTTGTCCTGAGACCCAGATTTCTTGCCATGGCCTCCAGGGTCCTGTATACTGCTGTCCTTGTAGAGCTTACTTCTGCCATTTCCCCTTTGCTGGCTTCTGTGCTTTCCTGGAACATGCCTGTGCGATCAGGTGCTTGCATGTCTGTTTGCTGTTCTCTCTTCCTACCTTGTGTTCAAGTGTTTCCCTTAAGTGTCTTTTTTATTATCTTCCAAATTATTATTATTATTACTGTGGTTTGCAGCATTACTTATTTGAACAGGGGAGAGCAAGATCTTTTATCTAGTTGTTGATCCAACTTGTCACAATAGCTGGAATAAGGCTAATCTGAAGCTAGCAGCCCACAATTCAGTGATGCTCTCCCACATGGATGGCAGGTACCCAAGTATTTAAGCCGTCACCTCTGCAAGAAAGTTTTTTTGCTGTTCTAGTACAATAGCAAGAAAGTGGGATCAGAAGCGGAACTAGAACTCAGCCATAGGCACTCAACCATATGCACATCCCAAGTGGTATTGTAACTGTGAGGCCAAATACTTACCCCTTAATTATCTTATTGGAGACCACAATACCTAGAGTGTCTTTCTGTCTCTCTCCTCTCTGACTTTATATTTTTCGGTTCTTGCTATGACCTGATCTATGTTGTGGGTCTGATATGTAATGGCAAGTGTCTGTCTCCATCTTCACGCACCTTGAGAACAGTGACTCACTATCCCTACAGCTTAGAACAGATATGGCACCTGATAGGTGCAGAGAGGCTGGTATATTTGCCAAATGGGAGAGCTCTCCCATCGCATCACTGTTTCTGCTTGTTCACCTTCTATACCTTTTAGAATTCAAGGCAGTGGCTTCCAGCCCTGGCTGTATGGTAATTTCTTTCATTTAGCTCTTTTCAGTTTGTTTGCATTGATTTGTGTGAAGCAATTATGCTACAGAAAGAATAGCCTGGGCTTTGGAGCCGATAATATCTAGCTTTGAATCCCATTTTTATCGCTTGATCGGCTGTATGATCCTGTGTAAGTTACTTCATCTTTCAAACAACCAAGATGCTAATACTTCATCCATGAAAATTTCCCAGAACTTTTAAAAGAACATATGTAAAATTCCTGACATGAGACGGAGTACATAATCAAAGCTTGGTAAATGTTAGATCATGGCTTTCCTCCCTAACCCTTTATGCTTCTCCGAGTCTACTCCTTTCTTATTCTGCCTCCTCTCCTTAATCATGTCTTTGAACCTTTTCACAATCTTTTATTCTTCTCTCCATTCCCTGAGCTACTGTAATTCCCCAAACTCTCACCAGCTTTTCTTCCTTCTTCCGTTAGTGAGTGCTCCCTGGATTACCTCTTCCCCACCTACGAACAATGACAAAAAGCACTGCTTCGTTCTAGTCCTCTGTTGGGTACCCAGCTTGTATTTTCCACTGCCTTTTAACATCTCCAACTCAACAAGTTGCCCACTCAACTCATTCGCTTCTCTATGTGGCAGCTTCTCCACCCCCAGGCCAGGCTAGGGAATGGTGCCATCTTCCCTGTTATTAGAAATTTAAGAGACAGTTTTTTCCTGCTCTCTCCTGTGTCCCATGTCAGGCAACCAAATATTTTCTAATTTTTATTTTTTATTTGTATTGCAAACATTTTCACTCTTCCTGCTGCTACCTCAAGCTGCTTACTCAGGCTGTAATCCTGCCTCACTGTCTGACTGCCATTATTATTTTTAACCATTTCACCTCGTCAGTGCATTTTCTCTTCCAACCAATATTCCAGAGTGAATTTTGAATTTTCTAAACTGGAAATCTAATTACCTGTCACTTAAAAATAAAATTATTCATTGGCTACCTGTCATCCACAGAATCAAGTTCATTCTTTAGGACAAGCTACAAAACTTCTCATGAACTGGTCACAGTTGCTGTTACACTTGCAGTTTCCCCAACATGCTGTGCTGGTCCAAGTTCCTCTACCTTTGGCCAAGCTGTTCCTGTTGCTTGAAACAACCTCTTCCCTTCAGCCATTTGGTGATCTCGGATTTGCCTTTGCAATCCTTGGTTTTGACGTCATCTCCTTTCTGAAGCTTTGTTGACCTTTCCAAGCTGGAGCAAATGCCTACCCAGGGCGTCTCCCCCTACACTCCTCTTAGAAGATTTGCACACTCCCCTGTAATCCATTGCTTTTCCTGTTTCTTGTGCAATTCCCCAGGCTGGAATGTCACGGAGGCATTCATCTCTGATTCCCTAGCACTTAGCACACTGTCTGGTTCTCAATAAATAATGGCTGGCTGCACAAATGGTGGGGGCAGTGTTTCTTTCAGTGAGAGCAAACTGGCAGTGGCCTAGCTCATCCTTCAGTGCACTACTGCTGTTGAAAACTTTCTTATTCTACCATTGTTTCCCTGTTTATTGCACATGAGCATGTTGAGACTCAAGGCATCAGCTTTTTCTTTTTTTCAGAACTATCTCAATGCTTCTCTTTGTCAACTTCAGAGGAAGCTTTGGACTATTTTCATATTCTTACATAGCAAGATTATGTCTTCAAAAAGTTTTTTAGTCAAATTATGGATGTGTAACTGTTGCTGAAGGACTATATTGTAATAATATGATTGAAAATGTGTTGAGGGGAGAGTGGTAGGGGAAATCCCTGAGCCTATGGAGTTGTATCATGAAAAATCAAAAGTAAAACATTTAAAAAATGTATTTGATTGAGAGGGAGGGAGTGAGGGACACAGAAAGAGAGAGAGAAAGAGAGAGAGAGAGATCATCCCTCTTACCTAAAAGGCCATAGCTTCCAGTGTTGGACCAGGCGAAAGCCAGGAGCCTGGAATTCAATTCATATCTCCAATATGGGTGGCAAGAAGCCAAGTACTTGAGCTTTTATTTGCTGCCTCCCAGACAGCACATTAACAGGATGCTGGAATTGGAAGCAGGGTCAGGCCTCAATCTTCTTACTCCAATATGAGATGTGTATGTCCCAATCAATATCTTTACCACTGTCCAAAATGCCCACCCTGACGACTACTAATGCAACAGGAATGAAGAGCCCCAGAGACAGGTCCTAGTTCGGCCACTACTCAACTGTGGGACCTTGCAAAGTCACTTAATCTCCTTGACCTTCAGTTTTCTCTTGGAAAAGATGGAAGGAATATTCTAAGTATCTGTGGGGATTGACTTAAAGTACAGGAGATTGACAAACACAAGACCATTTGGTGTTACAATCCTTAGGTGTTGTACCTCATACATGTACATATTATACCATCTTAAAACAAAAGGAAAATGGCCAATCATGCTGTTTTGAACCAGAAGAGGCCATGTCAAAAATTGTGAGTGAAGTTGCACAGAAATAATAGTCCTTCCATAATCCAGCACATTCAGAACATACCAGAGGACTCTCACAGAAGTGGTCTAAGAATTTCTCTCTGGAAGCCTAGACAGGCTGAAGTGGAATTCTTGGAATGTGGAGCCCTGCAGACTGAATATTTCTTGTTGTGTCTCTTGGAGCTCTTTGCGATCAAAGGAGCCCCTGAAGAATCTTCTAGACAAGTTCAGTTGAAAAGGCTTTCCAAGTAAGTGATGTATGCCAGGTCCACCATCACATTCTGTTAATGCCAAGAAGACCAAGAAATGGTTTGTGGTTGGCAGAGGGGCTTAGAGCCACTAGGCTTTGTATGAAATGATTGCCCTAGGCAATCTTGCTCTACCCTCGATGACTAAAGACCACTGAGTCCTGCAGGGGTCAAGGGTGGTTCCTACTCCCTGCACCTCATTCCCAACAATTACAGGAATGCAGCAGATCTGTTTTTTTCCCACACCATGGCAGTGTGAGAGCCTCCCAGAGGTTTAGTTGCAGAACCACTGATGTTGTTCAGGCTGTGAGCAGCTGAGGGGGGTCACTGTTCACATACATGTTTATATCTGATAGGCACCAAAGGCCACTTAGAATAACTTCCCTAACGTCAGATGTTTGGTGCAATGGTTAAAACTCTGCTTGAGATGTCCACATTCCTTATCTGAGCGCCTGATTTTGAGTCTTGGCCCTGCTCCCAATTCCAGCTTCCTGATAATATGTACCTAGGAGGCAACACATGACAGATCAAGGAATTGGGTAGCTTCTGTCACATCGGAGACCTGGACTGAGTACTCATTCCTGGTCAAGTTCAGCCCTGGCTGTTGTGATTATCTGGGGTGTGAATCAGCTAATGGTAGATCAATCTCTCTCACATACACACACACACACATATATATACAAATATATACATGTACACACATACATGCTTACCTATGTATACATAAACACTCACATACACACACTTATATACATGTAAACACTTACATATACATATATAGATGTATACCCATACATATATGCACACACAGATGTATACCAATATATACACACATATATACAGATACTATGTACATACACATCTATTCCCATATATACATGTACACAAAACATATATGCAGTCCACATATATATAACATATATATACATACACATACCAATTTCAAATAAAGAACAGAGAATTTCCCTAGAAATCCTATTTCTTTACCTTTCATTATATTTTTCTTACTATCTATGCACAGTCCTTTGAAATGTGCATAATTCTGTAAATATTAAATAATATGTAATACCTAATGATAAGGTATACTTTAAGAGCTGTACAACATAAAAAAGATTTGTTTGTTTAAAATGCTGAGTGACAGACAGGTGGAGACCTACAGAGTTGTATCTCCCATCAATACCCCAGATGGTCAGGAAGGCCAGGACTAGACCAGGCTGAAGCCATGAGTTTCTTGCAGGTGTCCCACATGGGTGGCAGGGCCCAAGCACTTGGCCCATCTCCATTACTTTTCCATAGGCAAGGAACTGGATCTAAAGTGGAACAAGTGGGATGTGAACCAGTGCCCATGTTAAATGCTGACATTTTAGTTGGTGGCTTTATCAGCTATGCTACAACACTGGCATCTTTACAAATTTTAAATGAGTTAAATCCCGTAGTAGCCTAATGGGGTGGTTATCGTCATCATTCCTAGTGTATGTGCTGCCGAAGCGAGCACATCATCATCATTCTTATTATATACCCAAGGAAAGCAAGTGAAGATCTACTAAAGAACTTGCCCAAAGCAGGTTACATAAATAGAAAGTGACAGAAGCAGGATTCGAAATCAGGCAGGCTGTTTCCACATGTGTGCTATTGATCACTATACCAATCTAGGCAGAGCAGCATTGAGCCTTAGTAACAGTTAACTCCCTAATGAACCATTGGGGTTTATCAGGTACTGCACCAAGTGATTTTTGTGTATTTCATGGATTGATAATAAAGCCCAATGGTGTAGACCCTGTTACTGTCATTTTACAGATGATGAAAAAAAAATCTTTGAGAAGATAATTAACTTCAGTCACTCACTCCCTCAAACCTTCTGTCTTGGGCATCCTTTCTCACTGTCTTAGGTGACATCTCCTAGAGCAGGGCCTGGGGGAGGGATGTGGTGCTCTTGATGGACTGAGGGGGTGCGCTCAGGCGTACTCACACAAAGGTAAGGGGGAAACAAAGATGGGTAAGAAAGAAGAGCAGTGTGAGGGTGTGGGTTCAGGAGAGCCTGCATGCGGTGAGATCTGAAGGGAGTCCTGGAGGGCACACATAACTGCAGTGTCTGCCCTGCCTTGAGGCAGCTATAGTGGAACCACAAAGGGCTGCCAGAGGTAGGCTATCATCCTAGCACTTCCTGCAGGAGATGGATGTGAAATTCTGCAGCAAGGGAGCGGAGGGATGAGTTCATCCACCAAAACGTGAAAGGCACCCCAGAAGGCTGAGCGGGACACCAACACAGTGTATTGGCACCCCATCCTCCCTCGTGGGGCTCCTACATTTATGTGTATGATGATGATTTCCCTTTTCTGGCTTCCTTGAATTTTGTCTTGTCTGGAATCCTACATTCTAGTTATTTATGAGCTAGAGTGTTTAAGAGACGTTTTCCAAGCACCTGTCCTCAAAAATGGGGTTTGGCCTGCCTAAGTCAAAACTTGTAGTTGCTGAGAGCTGCGAGGAAGAACCGACCCTGTGGATCAAGGCTTGTTTATGGTCTCTGCGAGCCCCTTTCTGGGTGACACGGTCAGCAGTGGTAAATTGCAGGCTATTTTTTTGTTCTCCTGGACATTTTCATGGCTTATTGTTCTTTTACTGTGTCCCATTTACCTGCCATAAAGAAGGATTTTTATTCTTGCTGATGTATACCTGGGTTAATTTAACTAACCAGATTCCACCTGCTATTCTACAGACTGTTGAGGGGTCAGAGCCCAGGAGTAAAGGGATGAAAGAATGCTTAGTTTTGATAGTATAGAATCTTTGTTTGGAGCCTAAAAGATTTTAACATGTGCAGGGTAGCTAGTCCCTGGCAGAGACAGCATTCTAGCAGTTAATGAACACTAGTCTGGTTTAAATTCTCAAACTGACTTTATATATCGGATTGGTCAGTAGAAATCCAATATTGCTCTCTGTCATGCAAAAAGGTATGTGAATGTGCATGCTACATTCTGAGAGGTGTAGCAGTCTCTTCTGATCCCAATATACACGTCCTTTTCTGGACACTCATGACGTCTTCATCCACACAGCAGAGCACATCAGTGTAAAGGACAGGACGAGGCCAGGAGTGAGAAGAAGTAGGTACCCATTGTTATTTCTGTGCTACCCAAATGAGTCATCTTAGGAAATGTACTTCACCTCTCTGAACCCCAGTTTTTTTGTTTATGTAGTATGAAGGTTGGAATAAATCTTTAACGATAGAATTCTGTGGATGCATTTCCTGTGGTTCTATTATGTGGCATCTCATTCAATTTTACTATTTTAATTGCATTCTCTGTGGAACTAATGTCAACCTTGATTTACAGATGAGGAAACTGAAGCTAGAGAAATTGGGTTGCTTCCTTTCCCAAGGTCATTTGCTAAATCCACATCAGAGCCAGGAGTAGACCCATCAGAGCTAACTCCCAGATCAATGGTATCTGTCTCATTGTAATATCTGCTGCTCATTTCACTCCAGAGCTTGCCGTTGTTAGGGATTGTAAGGTGGCTGTTGTGAGGAGGTAGGTGGGAAATGGAGGGGAATCCTATCTGGATTGGCTGTGGGAACTCCTACTTCCTTTCTGCTTGAAATCCCTGTATTTACACCATAGTCAAGGCTGAAAAGCAGTCAGTAGCATTACAAGGAAAGGGAAACCCCAAAGAAAGAATACCAAGGACCTGGGAACACGGTATAGTGTTACATGTTAACCCAATATACATCTGATGATAGGCCAAATTGTTACAACATTGTAGAAAATTCAAGAACAAGCAGTAGATATTTTATATAAGTCTGATTAGTCTTAGATTTAAAAATCTGTTACACACTGGTAGTTCTAGAAGGAGAAACTTGTCCATACACAAAGTCCTTCACATTTGCCCTCCCCTGATTTGCGGTCCAGCTCTGATCTTTCCTATGGGCTATCTTGGGCAGTGAGCTGCTGAGCCCACTGCTCACAGTTTCAGCATCTCTCAGATTGGGACAGCCATTCTAACTAGTTCCCAGGGTTTTGGTAAAGATTGGGCAACGTTTCCAGAAACACTTTGTAAATGATGAAGTGCCAAACAAATGTGCAGTTTTTTAACTCTGTTTCTGTTGTTGCCATCTCTTGTGCTATGCTAGCTGGAAGATAAAAATGAAGAGAACACAGTCCTGGCTGCTGGCTGTCATTTTCCTCATGCCCTTATGGCTGGCACTACTTTTGGCTCATTAGTTCTACTGCAGCATGCCCCACAGTTTCTTCTCACAATTGATACTGCATGGAGAACAGTAAGCTGACCTAAGGGAACAGTTCCTTTCCTCACCATGCAAAACCTCCAGCTGCTATGGTTGTTTCCTATCAGATTGCCTTCTTGACCTCAGCATTTGTCAGTGACTGATGGCACAGCACAGGGTAGATTGATGACCTTGCAGTGAGGAGGAGAGGCCAACCAGAGAGGCCAACTTAGCTTAGTGCAGATGGGTGTCAGCGACATTGAAAACTTTGTCTAGATGTAAAGGGTGAATGTAGAGAAGACTGCCTATGGTCCAGTTGTAGCAACCTGAGCTGCCAAGCCTTGTTGTAGCTGCCTGTGGCCAAGAAATGAGATATGTGATATCCATGGAAATGATCAGATCTACTGGTTTGTCCCTTTCAGAACAGGTGTTTTCCCTTTTTCCTAGGCTGGAATGTGATTCATGATGGGGGGATTGTAGCAACCACCTTGGACTGCAAAACTGAAGCTGAATGCTGAGGATGGCAAAACAACAGAGTCATGTCCCCAGTACCAGGGATGTTGCTATAGAAAGAAATTGCTTACCCATAGACTGTTACATAAGGGAGACATCGCTCTGTTTTGTCTAAACCTGTTATTTTAGCATGCTACTGGCAGTTGTATTCTACCTCATCTAATGAGGAAAGATATTTTTTACCCTGGTAGTGATTGGATATCCCCACACATTTTGAGAACTGCTTGACAAGGACATTGTATTTTATTGCAGTAAGCCCAGTATTGATATTGAAGATTAATTTTGCATTTCCCTATGACAGTTGTTGGGCAAGTTATTAAACTTACTGCATCTGTTTCCTCACTTGTACAATAATTATAATAAGAGGCACAATGTTACCAGCATCTTAACATTTGATTGAACTCAGTTTCATTCAGATACCACAGGTTGTTTTGGTTAAGTGACATAAGGTGCTGAGTAAATGTCATGGATGTAAACAAACTATTATGTATTAATAATTTTGTTTACTCATGTCCTATTTAAACTTAAAAAATGAAGCATACATGCAGAAACAGAGATGGATGAAGAGAAATCTTCATCTGCTAATTCATTTCCTAAATAACCACCTATAGCCAAGGCTGGGTCAGGCTGATGCCAGGAGCCAGGAACTCGATCTAGTTTTCACATGTGGGTAACAGAGACACACACTTGAGCCATCAGCTGCTGCTTCTCAGAGCTTATCTCATCACCAGGAAGCGAGAGTTGTCCGTAGAGACAGATTTGAATTCCAATATGGATTACAGGCATCCTAAACAGTGTCTTAATCATTATGCCAGAAAGATTTATTTATTTTTATTGGAAAGGCAGATCAGATTTACAGAGTGGAAAGACAGAAAGATGTTCCATCTGCTGGGTCACTCCCCAAGTGGCCACAACAGCCAGAGCTGAGTCAATTAAAAGCTAGGAGTCAGGAGCTTCTCCTAGGTCTCTAACACGTCCTCGACTGCTTTCCCAGGCCACAAGCAGAGAGCTGGATGGAAAGTGGAGCAGCCGGGATACAAAGTGGCACCCATATGGGATCCCAGCACTTACAAGTGAGTATGTAGCCACCGCCACCGAGCCATTGTGCCAGGTCCACTACTTCACAACTTTCTACCCCTCCTCCTTCTCCTCCTCCCCTTCCTCTTTTTCTTCCCCCACCTCCTCTCATCCTCCCTCCCCTCCCCTCCCTCTCCTCCCCTTCCTCTTCTCCCCTCCCTCTCCTCCTCCTGCACCTCCTCTTCTCCTCCTCCTCCTAAAAGGTTTATTTTTTATTGGAAAGACAGATTTATGTAGAGAAAGATCTTCTATCTGCTGATTCACTCTCTAACTTGCCACAATGGCCAGAGCTGAGCAGGTCTAAAGCCAGGAGCTGGGACCCTTCTCCAGGTTTCCCAAGCAGGTGCAGGATCCCAAAGTTTTGGGTCACCATTTACTGCTTTCCCAAGTCACAAATAGGGAGCTGGATGGGAAGTGGGGCTGCAGGGATTAGGTGTCCGTATGGGGTCCCGGCATGTTCAGGGTGAGGACTTTCAGCTGCTAGGCCACGGTGCCAGGCCCCATAGCTTCATTTCTTTTGAAGCTCAGTAATATCATTGTATATGTAAATGATGTTTGTTTAGCCATTTGTTATTGATGGATACTTGAGTTACTTTTGCTTTCTTGGTATTTTGAGTAAAGTTGCTATGGACATGGATTATAGCTAGTGATTTGATGTACAGCAGAAATTTCTACCCTCCTTGTTGGTCAGGATGCCTGCATCTCTCCTGGGGCAGGTTACTACATTGGGACAAGGCATCAGTGTGTTGGTCAGGACCATCCTGGAAGTATTGAATGTATCATTGTTGCCAATATTGGGCCCTGGTGCAGCAATGTATTGCCGTCTCCTCAGTTTACCAGGAAGAGGTATAAAAGACAGAGAACATGAGCAGGATAACATAGATATGCATAGGGTTTGTCCAAATTAATTAGTATCTTTTCCTGGATGCAACATGTCCCAGTTGATATGGACAAAATAGGGAGTCAGAATAGGGAGTCAGAGGCTGGAATCTTGGCATAGGAGTCATGGGCTTCCACAGTGTGGAAATGTAAATGCTGCGCATGTATTTGAGTCTTTGCATCTCTCATTGCTAGCTTCCAGTTGTGGGAGCAGAGGCTGATGACCTTGAAGCCATGTTACAGCAGAATGCCTCAAGTGGGTGACCGTTGTTCCACTTCTGAGAAATGCAACCACAAGGATTCTCACTTGGGTCACCAAGCTCCCAGGACTTGGTTGCCTAGGCCTGCAGTTTTTATACTGACTGCCAGTGAATTCTAGAACTGATGTGCACACAGAAACCACTGCATGGTCTTGGAGTCTGCAATGCTGATCCCGCAGTCAGAGAGATTATATTCTAGGATGATGGGATTTCGACTATTCCTAAATTTTAGACAAAGTCAAATAAATGGCACAGGCACCAGTGTTTATGGATGTCCTTAGATTTGAGCTCTATTCCTTTGTGCATTAATTGTTGAGTAAAAATTCCTATCATTTTCTGAGTTGTGGTTTACATGTTTTGCTGCTTGCTAGGCTGTACATGAAAGGTCTTAATTCAATATTTTGAAAAATAAGGATATTGGTCTGTGTCAGAGCAAAAAAAGGACTTAAATTTAATATTTTGATTAGCTTCAGCAATCAATGAGTTTGGGAACAAGAGTAGCTCCAGATCCACTGCCTGGGTCCACTGCCTTTGTTTTTGCTCTGCTTTGCTCATGGGGCTTCTAAACTATGATCTAATGCTTCATTTCATTTTTAATTGAAAAAGAAATCTATGCATTGTTGCCTTTGCTTGGTAAGCAGAGCTAGGAGAAAAGCTTGGTGCTATTGCCTAGGAAGTCAGAGTGAGAAATAGAATGCTGTGGTAGGGAAAGATGGGAAAGTGTGTGTAAGGTGATGGCTACTTGCCAGTGAAGCTGCCAGATGCTCAGTCCCACAACATGGCTTCGGACAAACTACGAAGAGATTCTTCTGGGAGCTGGTGTAGAGGGGTAGCCGGCTAAACCTCCATCTGCTGCCTGAGCATGCCATGTAGACACTGATTCTAATCCCAGCTGCTCCACTTCCAGTTCAACTTCCTGTCAACAGCCTAGGAAAGCAGTGGGCTCCTACAGCCTCATGGGAGACCCAGAAGAAGCTCCTGGCTCCCACAAGGGCCCAGCTCTGGCTGTTGTTGTCCGGAAAGGACTTGATACTAAAATATAGGACAGCCTGCAAGTTGAATCTGAAGTACTGAAACTTTAAGTGGTGTAAAAGACACAATATTTATGTCCTCATTTTATTATATTCAGAGAATTGTCGATCATCAACATGATTGTTTCCAAACATTTTCCTAATCCCGGAAAGAAACCTTGAGCCCGTGAGCAGTCACTCTCAGTGCCCTCCTGTCTCCCTCACGGTCGCTGGAAAATCATTATTGTGTTTTCTGTATCTGTGATTTGTCTGTGTATTCTGGGTTCTCAGTGTAAGTGGAAACATGTAAACATGTGGCCTCTTGTGCCTGGCTTCTTTGACTAAGCATAATGGTTTCAAAGTTCCTGCCTGTCGTAGCATGCCTCAGCACTTCACTCCTTTATTTGATTTCACTTTTTGTTGTGGCAAAATATACAAATTTCTAACATTTTAAGCATTTGTAAGTGTGATAGTTCAGGGGCATTAAATAGATTCACAGTGTTGTGGATCCAAAACCATCATCCATTTCCAGAACTTTTTTATCATCCCGAACTGAAACTGCATTCATCATATGCTGCCACTTCCCCTTTATTCAGCCCCCCAGTGACCACCATTCTACTGTTTCTACTATAACTACTTGGGTACCTCATAGGAATGTAATAATATAGCATTGATTCTTCTATATCATGCTTAAAATTCACTTGGCATAATGCTTTTCAGATCCGTCTGAGTTTTATTCCATTTTATGGCTCTATACTATTTTATCGTGTGCATATAAATTCATTGTGGTTTATTCACTAATCTGGTGGATACTCAAGTTGTCTGCACATTTTACTTATTGTGAATAATGCTGTTAAGAACACTACTGTGCAGATTATCTGAGTCTCTGCTTTAAGTCCTTGTGTAAACTGAGGAGTGGAGTTCAGTCACATGGCAATTCTATTTTTAACTTTCTAGGAGCCATTAAGATGTTTTCTGCAGTGTCTGTACCATTTTACATAATTTGTAGCATTTTATTGATTTTTTATTTTTTATGATTTACTATTTTATTATATTTTTGACAATCTTTACACAGTTAATCAGGGTAAAAAGGTTCAGGGGCTACAGGAAAGCGGGTAAGACCATCATTTCCATATTGTTTCCTTCATGTTTGAAGAGGGGTATTTAGGGCGAAGGCCCACCCAATTTCCCATCATCCACAGGTTCCGGACGTAGGGCATACTCCGAGTTTCTTGCTCAAGTGGTTTTGATAGTTCATCAGTTATGAATTGCTGCCAGTCTTGCCACTCAAAGTACTATGAAGTCTTTGAAGAATCCACTAGTTGACATAGTCATCATAGAGTCTCTATTTTCCCAGTATTTCGCTGCCAACATATAGCTGAGATGGTTGATTGACCTGTTCTGTCTTCTGTCTTTTCTTGGTTAGGCTTACTGAGTCCAGCATTTCGTTTGGGGAGATCTCCAAAGAAACTTTGTCTGAGGTGTTCTCTGACCAGATTCTTTTGTGTTCTAGCAGGCACAGGGTACGGCACAGTCCATCACCACAATCAGCTGGTGGTTGCAATTGCTGGGTTGGTTCTGTTTTCAGCCCCGACTTCCACTGGAACCAATGGGTGTTGCAGTCCAGCCTGGTTCTGCCCAGCACATACTTGGCCCTCGCATAAACCAGTAGGAGCTGCAACCTAGTTGGAGCAACCCAAAATAACCCCCACCAGGCCAGTCCCTACCCTGGTTTGCCAGTATGTGTTTCAGACTAGTCCAGTCTGTCCCACCCCCCCATTCGGCTCTCGTACATGTCAATGGGTATTAAAGCTTTGTTCCCTCTAACCAGTTCCACTATGCAGCCCACACAGATGCTGTTGGGTGTCTGTCTAGCCACCCCAGCCCTTGTCCCAGTTTTCCTGCCCTCCTGTGAAAGTGGTAACCCAAGAGGGAGGAGCCCACTATTTCCATCATAGGCCACTCCCACTCCCAGATTGTGCACTCTCCAGGTAGTTCTGTGGTTTGACTTGACAGAATTAGCCCCCAGTGCCAGCTTCTGCCAGCTGATGCTGTGGCTAAGCCCAAACAACCCTCACCCACTCTAATTTTTATTTGCACCAGTAGGAACAATCAGCCCAGCCTGGCTTTTCCCTGATCTAGTCCATATGAGGCGCACAGGTGTTGTAGCCCTGCTTAGTCTGGTCTGCCCCCATCCCAGCCCATGCTCTCCAGTGGCAGTAGCTGTCCAGCAAGGGAACCCCCCCCATATGACCCCTGCCGGCCCTGCCCCCTCCCTTCCTGGTTCACACGTGTGTACTGGTTGGGTGCTGTGGTCACATCCAGTACAGGCAACCTCACCTTGGCATTCCATATTGTGCACTAGTTTTTGTTGCGACCTAACCAGGCTCGACCAACACTGTTTTGGTGCTTGGATTTGCCAGTGGATGATGTGAACTGGTTCAGCCTGGTCTGCCCCTGACCCATGCCAAACGTATGCCAGTGGGAAACGTTCCATGTTCTGGGCTGTTTCCTATCATGTTTCTTGTGCTTACCTGCCGCGTGTATGTCCTGCCAGAGGAGTTGCCCAGGCTCCTCCATCAGAACCTCTCCCAATGCCAGATTTTGCACATACCTGGGATTCCATGAGCGAGACCTACTCAGTTCACCTCCTGTCCTAGCAGGAACAGTGGCTTTTCCTGGCTGGCTTTCAACCCATTCTGGTTCTTGTTGGATGTTTCAGCCCAGCCATGGCTCGTCCATACCCACATATAGCTCAGACCTGGTTCAGTAGGGGGTTGAGACCTAGCCTAGTCAGTCCCACATCTAACCTGGTCCTCTAGGACACCAGACAGTGTTGGGGTCTGGCCTGGTTTGGTGCATCCAATCCTAGTCCACACTTATGCCAAGGGAGATTACAACTGTTTCCTGATCAGAATGCAGCCCCAATTCCAGCCCACGCACCCCTTGGTGGGAACCTCAACCCAGCTGGGGTTGTCCCCTGAGCTCCCCAACTGGGCCTGTTCCCAGCCATAGATCACATGCATGCCAGTAGTTTCTCTGACTCAGCTTGGCTCAGTCTCTTACCTGTCCCGGCCTCTGCCTTAGACACTGTGGCTTAGCGTTCCTGGCTCACGTAGACCAGTACGTACATGAGCCTAGCTTGGCATGACCTGTGCTCCATCCTGGTTTCTAGTTTCGCTTGTGGGCTAAGGTTTGCTCAGTCCTGCCCGATCCACCCTGTTCCATTTCCAATTGACACATTAACCAGCTGTTGGAGCTACTTTGCCCTGCTCGTCCGACCCCCAGGTCTGGACTGCATGTTCTCCAGTGGGAGCTATGACTTGCCAAGGGAGTTTCCCAAGTTCCTCCACTTAATCCACTCCTAGGCCCAGTTCTCATACATGCCATTGGGTTTAGGCCAGGTTCTGGCGAAGTCTGGTGTTCCATTTGGCCTTGTATGAGCTGGTGAATGTTGCAGCCCGGCCCACCCACACCCTATTCAGGATGCACATTTGGGTGCTACTGCCTTGACCAGTCCAGACTGTTGTGGGTTCCTTTACCTGTGATTGATGGCAGGCTCCTTGGTCACACCTAGCTTAGTCCATCACCACCCCAACTTCTGAGCTAACTAGTGGGGCTAGAATATCCACAGGGTTTGGCCCACAAATACTCCACAGAATCTACCCCCAGATATGGTTCTCGAGTGCTAGTTAATGTAATGGCCCTGCTTAATGTGACTGGTCTCCTGATCCATCACCATGTCAGGTAACAGGATGTGATTCTGCTGGACAAGCCCCGAGCCATAGCTTTTGCATGGACTGGTATTTGGTGGTCAGCATTGTTCAGTGATTACAGGTTCTACAAAGGAAGAGTTACTGTCTTTAGGATTGATTCATGTTCTATAAGCATAGTGGGTTCAACCTGGAGCTACCTAGGCAGCGATTCAAAGAATCAAAACCCCAGAGGTCCAGGCTGGGCAGCCAGCAGGCGGAGCCTGGCACCAAATGGCACACTGGTCACCCGGGGACAGCTCAGCATGTGCACTTGGTGGCTGGAGTCGGAATCCAGGCATAAGCCTCCCCTCCTGAGACCCACCAGCAGCCTGCCAGCTGCTGGAAGGTTAAACTCCAGGCCCAAGGTCGCACCCCTCCCCAATCCCATTCACTGCCCAATGAGGGCTTTGGGTGGGCCCCAGACCTGCCCAGTCACGGAGACCTCCCCCCTCGGTGTACTCATCCTGAAGGGAGCAGCCCCGGAGCCCAGGCAGGCCCGGGGACAGCTCACCACGTGCACATGGTGGCTGTCGTCTGGGATCCAGGCATGAGATGCCCCATCCTGAGACCCACCCATTTGTACCATTTTATATCATTAACAGCAATGCACAAAATTATAATTTCTTCACGGCCTTAACATCTTTGTTTTTCAACTTTATTGTGATAACACACACTCTAATGGGTACAAAGCAGGATCTCATTTTGGTTTTGACTTGCATTTTCTTGTGGGCTAGTGGTGTTTGCATCTTTTGATGAACTTTTTAGCCATCTTTGGTGTTTTGCAGAAATGTCCATTCAAGTCTTTTGCCCATTTTTAGGTTGGGTTGCTTAATTTTTTTTTGTTACTGCTCCAAGGAATATTTTTAAAAATTCTCCATTTCCAGCACTGCTGAGTACCTTCCCTTGTTGGATACCATTGTCTAAGTCTGGGCTATTATGTAAAAGAAAGAAAAAAAGACCATCAACTGGACACTTTCAAGAAACATTCTTCTGGAGGCTGAGATGTCCAACGTCAGAGCATCACAAGTCTGTTGTCTTACTGAGGCTTTCTCTGTGCTTTCAGATGGTATTCAATGTCTGGGTTCTTGCATGATGCTAGAGTGAAGAACTTCCATACACCTCTTCGATAGGTCACTAATTCCAAATCTCAGGCTCTGTTTGCTGACTTAATCACCTCTTAACAGACCCAACTTGTGAAAATCATTATATTGGTGATGAAGTTTCAGTGTAAGAATTTTGAGGAGTCACAGTCAAGGCTATTGCTGATGTTCTACTGTTCTCTTACCCAGATTAGGGTACTTCTAAAAGTCAATGGAAAATGGATTTTTTAAAACATTTATTTTCATTGGACAGTCAGATATTCAGAGTGGAAGAGAGACGGAGAGGAAGATCTTCCATCTGCTGATTGCCTGTCCAAGTGGCAACAACGGCTGGAGCTGTGCTGATCTGAAGCCAGGAGTCCGAAGCTGCTTCTGGGTCTCTGGATGCAGAGTCCCAAGGTCTTGGGCCATCTTTAACTGTTTTCCCAGGCCACAAGAAGGGAACTGGATGGAAAGCTGGGCCTCTGAGATTAGAACTGGAGCCCATATGGGATCCCGGTGCACACGAGGCAAGGACTTTAGCTGCTAGGTTATCACACCGGGCCTGGAAAATGGAATTTTAACAAAGTCTAGTTTAGGGCCTGGCTAATCCTCTACCTACAAGTGCCAAAATCCCATATGAGTGCCAGTTCATGTCCTGGATGGTTTACTTCCTAACTAGCTCCCTGCCTATGGCCTGGGAAGGCAATGGAGGATGTCCAAAGCCTTGGGCCCCGGCGTCAGTATGGGAGACCCAGAAGAGCTCCTGGTTCCTGGCTTTAGACAGGCTCAGTTCTGGTCATTGCGGCCATTTAGGGAGTGAACTAGTAGATGAAAGTTGCTCTTTGTCTCTCCTTCTCTCCATAAATGTGCCTTTGCAATAAAAATTAAAAAGACTATATTTAAAAAGAAGTTAGATTTGTGCAAATTAAAAATATGTATAATTTTTCTATAACTTGTCTTTTCATGCATTTTTTAAAAGATTTATTTTATTTTCGTTATAAAGTCAGATATACAGAGAGGAGGAGAGACAGAGCGGAAAATCTTCCGTCTGATGATTCATTCCCCAAGTGAGCGCAACGGCCGGTGCTGCGCCAATCCAAAGCCAGGAACCAGGAACCTCTTCTGGGTCTCCCACATGGGTGCAGGGTCCCAAGGCCTTGGGCCATCCTCGACTGCTTTCGCAGGCCACAAGCAGGGCGCTGGATGGGAAGTGGAGCTGCTGGGATTAGAACTGGCGCCCCTATGGGATCTTGGCGCATTTGAGGAGAGGACTTTAGCTGCTAGGCCACAGCGCCAGGCCCTTTTCATGCATTTTTAAAGCTCTCTATCTCTTCTTTATGGAAGTTCTCTTGGTTGAAGTAAACGTAGTTTTCCATTGTCTTGTTTTCATTATCTATTTATCAGTAACTTTAAAAATGATTTATTTATTTGGAAGGTAGTGTTAGAGATCTTCCATTCTGTGTTTCACTCCGCCAAATGGCTGCAATGGCTGGAGCTGGACTAGTCCACAGCCTAGAGCTTCTTCCAGACCTCCCCTGTGGGTGTAGGGACCCAAGCACTTGGGACATTTTCCATTGCTTTGCTAAGAGTGTTAGCAAGGAATTGGATTGGAAGTGGAGCAGGCAGGACTCGAAACAGCACCTGTACTGGATGCTGATACCAGAGGTAGTAGCTTTATCTTAATTACCAATGCACTTGTCCCCATCATCTGATAATTCTAGGTGACACTTGTAATTTAACTTTTGAACATTTATGACATAAGTTCTTTTCTAAAAAAAGTTCATTTGTTTTTATTTGAAAGGCAGAATAGCAACCACGTACACGCACACACACACAGATGCAGAAAAGAGAAGGAAAGACAAATCTATTTGCTGGTTCACTCTCCAAATGGGTCAAGCAGAATTTAGATACCAGGAACTCCATCCAGGTCTTCCAAGTGGATGACAGGGACTTAGGTTCTTGAGGCAGTATTGGTTGCTTCTTAGGTGCATTAGCAGGAAACTGGATTGGAAATGGAGGTGGATGGGCCAGCGCTGTGGTGTAGAGAGTAAAGAATTCCATATAGGTACTAGTTGGTGTTTCAGCTGCTCCACTTATGATCCAGCTCCCAGTTAATGGTCTAGGAAAAGCAGCAAATGGTAGTCCTAGTTCTTGAGCCCCTGCCACCCAGATAGGAGACACAAGAGAAGTTCCTGGCTTCTGGCTTTGGTCTGGTTCATTCCTGGCCACTGTAGCCATTCAGGAAATAAACCAGCAGATGGAAGATTGATCTCCCTCTCTCTCTCTCTCTTTGTCTTTTTCAATCTCTCTCTCTGTCTTTCCATCTCTGTCTCTGTAACTCTTCCAGGTAAATAGATACATCATTAGAAAGAATTGGAGGTGGAGCTGGGACTCAGTCCAGGCATAGTTACAGGGGATGCAGGTGTCCTAAGCAGCAGTTTCACCCACTGTGCCACACTGTCTGTTCCAGAACCCTTATGTAAGATAATGTAGTTTCAATATATGCCTTTGATATTAAATTTTTAGTAATTTTGGTGCCTCTAGATTTCTCTTACGACCGTTCTATTCATTCGTCTTTGCCCTTTGCCTTTTTCACCAGTTTGTATGCTCATTAGAGATACAAAATCCAAATGAATGGCCACTGAAGTGAATGATTCCCAATTTCTTTGTTTTTTGATTACAATCATCCTAGTAGATGTGAAGTGGTATTTCAATCTGTTTTTGATTTTCATTTCTCTCATAACCGTTGACGTCGACTATCTTTCATTGAACTTACTTGTATGTCTTTGAAAAAATGTCTTTTCAACTCTGTTGCCCAAATTTTAAATTGGTTATGTGTGTTTTTATTGGTGACTTGTCAGTGTTTTTTTAAACATAATTGAATATAAAGTCCTTGTAAGATAGATGACTTTCAAATATTTTACTTATGGGTGGTCTTTTGGCTTTCTTGTGTCCTTGAAGCACAATAGTTTTTAATTTTGGTGAAATCTAACTCAGTTTGTCTGTTATTGTCTGTGTTTTTTGGTATCATATCTAAGAAACTATTGCCTAATCCAACATTTATCCCTGTTTCCTTGTAAATGTTTCATAGTTTTCACCCTTGTATTTTAGGAATATGATTAATTGTGAGTTAAGCTTTAAAAAGATTTAGTTATGTATTTAAAAGTCAGAGATACACAAAGAGAGGGAGAGACAGAGAGACCTTTCATCTGCTGGTTCAGTCCCCAGATGGCTACACTGGCTGGGACTGGGCCAGGTTGAAGCCAGGAACTTCTTCTGGATCTCCCACATGGGTAGCAGTGGCCTAAACACCTGGGCTGTCTCCTGTTTTTACAGGCCTTTAGTAGAAAGCTGGATTGGAAGAGGAGCAGTTGGGACACAAATCTTCATACCTGTAGATACTGGTGTCACAGGTGGCGGTCTTATCTGTTACACCACCAGGCTGGCATCTGGGGTAAAATATTTTTAAAACCATTTTGTAAAACAAGGCTTTTTGTTTGTATTTTTAAAATTACATTGAAGCATTATACTTCCTCTCTCAGCTTTACCTTATTTTCTTTCAGTAGATCTTTGTTCGTTCATTTATTTAGTAAGTTTGTAGTTGGTAAATTGTTACATGCCAGGTTAAGTATACAGTATGCAGGAGAATAAGGGTTATTTCCAAAGAGTTGAAGAAGAGTTGAGAAGAGAGAAAGAAACTGACAGTTATTGCAATGTACACCCAGTGGAGGGGTGCTTGGTGCAGCTAGAGGAGGTCAAGGGAATGTTTTTCTGAAGAAATGATTGGTTTAAGCATAAGTGAACAGTAAAGATCATCAGATGGACATGTGTGGTGAGAGATGGGGGTGACATTCCAAGTGAGATGTCAGCACATGTGAAGAACACCCTGGATCCCACCAGGAAGTTGTACTTGGAGACGTGGACTCATGGTTGTTATCCTGCGAGACAGCATGAAGTAGTCTGGTAGCAAAAGAACGGAGAGGAGCAGCCTGCAGGAGACAGGCATTCTACTGTTGATCGGGGTGATGCTGATGTAATGATTCTGCAGTCACCTGGTAGCACTTAAGGAAAAGGAATAACAAGCACACACCTAATTCCCTACTGTCTGGCCATAGCTTCTTGGATATTTCACACAGTTCCCACAGAATTTGGTAGTACTGATGGTAGGAGTAGATGGTTGAAGGCAGTCTTAGAAGTTATTTATGGAGTAATAGACAAAAAACATGGTAAACTCATTCGTTCGTAGAGGCTACAATGGGAATCAAAAGATTGAAATAGACACAGTGATGCAGGCAAGTCTGTCAACCAAGCCCAACAGGACTCTGCTCCTGGCAACAGCACTCTATAACTCAAAGAATTCAGCGGCTTGCAAAAAATTAGACCGATATCAAACTCAAGTGCTTCAAGAAACAAGAGAGCCACAGACATGAGAACAACCAGGGTAGAGGCAGGGAAGCTGGATGCTGTGGCTGTTTCTTGCTGGGAAGGGGAACAAATACTTTCAATCACCACTCACGGATGCCAGCCTTGCAGGTGGCAGTGTAACTCACTGTGCCACAACACAGGCCTCGGCAGATGCACCTTCAAGAAAATACCAGTCCTGTGTCATCCTGACAGCAAGGTCTCAATCCCAGACAGGAAGGTGGAGAGTCAGGAAGCAATGAACATCATGAATGCCAACCTACAAGGAAATGAAAGTGATTATCAAGTCTACAAAACAATGGCGTCCTGCCGAATTAAAAATGATCAGAAGGAACCTGGCATGATAGTCTAGTGGCACAGTGGTGATTCATATCCTGGATGCTCCACTTGCTATCCAGAACCCTGCTTGTGGCCTGGGAAAGCAGTAGAGGATGACCCAAAGCCTCAGGACCCTACACCACGTGGGAGACCTGGAAGCAGCTCCTGGTTCCTGGCTTTGGATTGGATCGGCTTGGCTCCATTGCAGCCACTTGGGGAGTGAGCCAGCAGATGGAAGATCTTTCTGACTCCTTCTCTCTGTATATCTGCCTTTCCAATAAAAAATAAATCTTTTTTTAAAATGCAAAAAAAAAAATTGCAATTACTTTTCCTTAAGGTTTTATTTACTTACTTATTTATTTGTTTATTTAAATTCAACACCAACGTTGGGGGTAGGGCAGAATCACACAGAGAGAGAGAGAGAGAGAGAATCATTTACTCATTCATTCCCCAAGTGGCTGCTGGGGCTGGGCCACGCTGAAGGCAAGAGGAATGTGAAGCTTCTGAACCTGCAGTGTGGACTTGGACTGTTCTCTATACTGCCATTTCAGGCACACTAGTTAGGGTGCTGAATTGGAAGTGGAGCAGATGGGACTCCGATAGGTGCATATGCAGGGTGCTGGTGCCATAGGTGACAGCTTAACCTGTTACAGTGCAGCGCTAGCCCCAGTTGGGAAATTATTGAAGGCTCAACTAATTTGGAGACAGTGGAAGTGAAGTTGGAAGGTGGATTCTAAGAATGTTCTATAAAGTAGACGTGAATGGCGTTGGTGATTGAGTAAATGAGGGCAGTGGAAAGGCAGAGCTGCTTAGGACTCTGATGCCAGGAGTGGCACAGGGAACAGCTCAACTTGGGGGGCCTAGCTGTGGTTTCTTGATACTTACCACATTTCAAGTCACCTTGAAGCAAGTATTTGAAAAGGCTTCAGGGAAAGTTGTTTGTACTTTTTCCAGAGTCCAGCTCATTCCCTTCATTTGGATTCTTAAATCACACCAGTTTCTAACATGGTTGCTAACGTTGCTCTGGATCAAAGGCATGATGCATTTACCCCTTCCCTCTGGCCTGCTTCCTTTTCCTACATTTCACCTACCACGGCTCTTTCACACATTTACATTGAACTATTCTGTTGCAGGCTGGCGAAAGAAAGAACCCAAACCCTGACTGTTGGCATGGCTTCTCCTCACCACCCTCCTGTGTGGGTGTCCCTCTATAGCGGGAAAATTTGCCAGCCCCTACTGCACACAGAAGAATTTGCTGTCCTCTTGTTCCCCTTTTAAGAGTATTGCCTGGAACCAGCAGATGCCTCACAACGAAAAAACCCTGCTTGGTAGAAGGGGAGGTGCAGACAATTGCTATGCTTCCTTACATCTGCCAACACAGGCCTGAAAGCAAGTTATTGAGCACTGCTTTTCCTGCAGCTCTCGCACTCAGACTCCACTGGGAATTAGAAACACATTGATCAGGGCTGTGAGAGCTGATGACTAAAGGCTGCTCAATGATGTGGGTCCTCTGAGGCTCTAACTAGTGCGTTGTTCGACCAGTGGGACTGCCAGGGTGCTGAGCGAGCCGGTTTTTGGCTGTAGTTCTTCCTTTGTTGTGGCACAGTGTTTTAACTGCAAGGCCACAGTGACATCCTCATCCACTCAACAAATCTGGGAAGCCAAGGGGGAACCTGAGAAGTAAGTGTGTGTCTGCCTCCTTAGCCAGAATGTAAGCTACTCGAGGACAAGGGAGTTGAGTTCTGTGTTTTCTGTACTGTTTTTCTAAGAGAAGAGTGAATGCAATTCATTTACTTAAGTAGTCTTGTTCTGAGAGGCAGCAGGTGGTTACATCCTGGATCATCTCTCTTACCCAGCTCATTTTTGTGTGAACTGAGGTGGGGAGGGGGAGTTGTTCTTTGTAGGCAACAGACTTTGCATTTTGTTCTGCTTGGAATATGGAAAGGGATGGGAAGAGCTTGCTTTCCCTTAAGGCCTCAGGGCCAACATTGACCATTTGTGGGCTCCCAGGGCACTGAAGCAAAACTGTTGCCTCCACCTGCTGGTCCTGGTGGGCGTGGAAGGTAAGCTCCCTTTGGAACCTGAGCCAAGGGGTTCGCTCATTTTGCTTGTGACAGTCCACCTTGAGTCCATCTTTGGCTTGCTGTGCGCCAGACCTCCCAATCCTCAACAGCCTCATTTGCTTGCATGGCTGGCTAGACACAAATGCATGAACAGGCAATGAAGCACTGGCATGGGATTATAAAATTTGCAAGGCGAGCTGGAAGCCAGCCCTGGTGGGTCCCTCTAGAGTCTAGCTCTTTGCATGGATGAGATAACCAGCAGTTTTAACACACACACACACACACACACACTCTCTCTCTCTCTCTTAAGGAGGTGAAATTAGCATTCTGAAGCTAAAGAACTGTGATTTGTGAAGAAATTCTTCTCAGTAGATGCACTATGAGCATTTAGTATTGAAAAGTCCTATGCTAAGTGCTGCCAGGATGGTGATGACTGGGACTCCTCATGTGTCAAGAAGTTTACAATCTATTGATAACAAGAGCCTTTTCAACAGTTGAATGTCACACAATGGTGGATGGTGGATGTACATATCCTGGGTGGGAGTACAGGGAGCCTTCACAGAGGAGGTGTTCTTTTGGCTTGGTTTTGAGAGGAGGCTGCACAGGGGCCATAGGGGATGGGGGGGAGTATAGGTGGGGTGGGGATGCTGTGCTGATGGCATTGTGATTGTGGGTAGACTGGCAGAGATTGCAGAGTTGTTTTGGTTCACAGGTGCAGCAGCAAGCGAGGCCATGGTGTGGGGCATACTTAGATTTCAAGGCCTGTCTTAATACAGCTGTGTGACCTTCTGTAATGGCATTGTTAACATAAGAAGTCATCATAAGGACAAGGACTAATACTTGTAATGTGGAAGGTGCATCATGGCCTCTTGGTGTAGGTGTGCTATGAATAGACAACCCACACGGATGTGTGGGTATGTTGTCTGCCTTGTGCAGTTAAGATATTTGAAGCTAAAAGAGTTTAAATCCCTTCTCTAAGCTGTCTCAGCAAGCAAGAATTCCAGTCCAGAATGTGGGAGCCCAGAGCCCACAATCTTCCCCTTAAGCTGCACTGCTCCTCATGGGAGGATAACCAGTGCTATTACCACCTTGATTGTGCAATCTGGCTCATTTACCCAAGCGGTTACAGAAAAGGTCACAGGGTTATGGTGCTAGAGGAGCTCAGAGGATGGTTAAGTCATGTGAATGGCAGCGGTGGTGGTGGGCTTCCTAGAAGTAGACCTCTCCCCTGCATTCAGCTGAAGAGGGCAAGCAGAGAGAGAATTGTAGCGCCGTGGCTGCTGTGGTAAGCTGCCAGGACCCCAGTTAGGATTGAGAGACTTACTCCACACCCTGGTGGATGTGCTCCAACCCCTCGGGGACTCCCTCAACTGAGAAGTGGCCGACAGCACTGAACTTACAGGATCTGGGCCAACACAGTGCTCAAGCTCCCTGTGGGGTCAGCAGAGGCCCTCTATGGGTTACTCTTCCCAGGGACTACAGTGGGAAAACCAGTTGTGATGGAGGCAGCCATCTTTGCAGCTGCCCCGGGGACTGGGAGGGGAGAGTAGAGTGTGGACAAGAAGGCAGGTGAGCCTGAGAATGAGACACAGGGCAGGGAGGGAAGGAATCAGAAGACAAGGACACCTCTGTGGTCTCGATCTTTAAAACATTGTTTTAATGAAAAAATATGCTCAGTTATTATGTGATAACAAATGACTTTTCTCCCTAAAGATGTGGGAGTTTTGGGGTTTTGTATGATTAAACTTAAATTTTGTGCATATAAAGGCACACAACAAGCTCCAAGGGAATACGTAGATAGCATAAGATGATTGCTATAGTGAAACATATGAATGCGGCCATTGGTCCAAACCCTACCAAAACCGGCTTGAATACACAGGATGCCATAAGCAAAAAGTAATCTTACTTGCAAAGATCAGATGTGTGAAGGGAGAGGCCGACACCTGCAAATCTCTGCTGGGACAGATGCCTTTGCTGTGGCTTGTTTTCTGTAGTTTGGAGCATTGAGGAAGCAGGTCATTCTGAGTTTCCCATGAGTATGAAATGGTTGCTGAGAAAGCTGAGAATCCCCCTTGGAAAGATAGTCTTCATATGAAACGCAGCTGCCTGAGACTGTCCAGATGACACAGGAGTTGGGGTGGTCATGTGTGCAAGGGTCCCCTTGGTGCTAAGCAACTGGAGCCCTCAGAGACTCCAGGAAATCTCTTGTGCCCTGGGGACAAAAGGGTGCAGCTGTGACAAAATATCTTAGGGCTGCCTGGCTTGCCTGTGGCTGACCAGGCGCAACTGCTCAATGTTTTCTGAGTGGTGGATCTGTATTTTCTCTTACATGGCTGGGTTCTTAAGGTCAAATGCAAACAGATGAAAAGCTAAAAGCCCACAGGGGACTGATTCCCATGATGGGACCAGCCTCTGACTATTCATTGGGTACTAGGAACCTGACATCAGGAAAAGTTGGACCTGGTCTTATGCATGGACAGGGAGCCTGTTTCCCTGTTGGTCCTAGATTTTGAGGTAACAACAGTTGGCACAGATTGAGTATGCCTTACCTGAAGTGATTGGGATCTGGAATATTTTGAGATGTCTTGGGGCTGGGACCCAGGTCTAAACACCAAATGCTCATGTTTAACATAGATCTTATACACTGCTGTAGTATGAACATGAGTGTGGTCCTGAGTGCTCTAGGAATTTAAACCCCAATATAATAAGTGCATGGTATAAAGATCTTTGGAATTTCATCCAGTATGTATAGGATGTGTGAGGTCTTACAGGAGAACATTAGGAAGTTGGGAATGTGCCATCAGAAGGGGGTTCTAGTGGGAGGGTTGTTAAAAACCCTAACTCTGCATCAACTGTGTTCTCCATTTCCTCATAATCCTTCCTCTGCATGCCCTTTGCCATTGACATCCACTGGTCTCCTAGGAAGTCTACCTGGTAGAGCCACTTGGTCTTGAACTTGGACCTCCAAGATTGTGAACTAGGTAGAACTTCACTGCTTGTAAATTAATTGCCACAGGTATTTCATCATAGTGATGGTAAAACTAATTTCTACACATAATCTGAAGGTAAATTAAAAAAGATGTGATGATTTATTTAGACAGCAATGGAGAGTGAAGAGGAGAGAAATGAAAGGGGTCTTCAATCTGCTGGTCATTCCCCAGATGGCTGCAACAGCCAGGCCTGGGTCAGGCTGAAGCCAGCAGCCAGAAACTTCCCCCAGGTATTCCATATGGGTCGCAGAGTCTCAAGCACTCGGGCCTTCATTAGCTGATTTCTCATGTTTGTTAGTAGAGGACAAGGTTGTAGCAGAGTATCTAGGTATGTAGGGCCAAATTGGTCATCATTTGAATGTGGGCATTGTAAGAGCTGGCTTAATGTGGTTGTCCCCTAAAGTTCATTTTATGCCCTATTTTTGATGTTCCTGATTTGACTGACTGGTCAAGTGAGCTTGGGTGTAGCATTTTGTACTTGTATTATGCTGGTACTCAAGATATATTGGATTTTAGAATATTTTTTCTTGTTTTCTTTTTTTTTTTTCTTTTTCCATAATGGCCAGTAATTAGCCAGGCCAGAGCCAGGAGCTTTTTCTAGTTCTCATATGTGGGTGACAGGGGTCCAAACACTTGGTACATCTTAGTTGCTTTCACTTGTTTATCTTTATTGTTACTTTTAAAATATTTATTTATTTATCTTGCTTGAAAGAATTACAGAAAGAGATCTTCCATGTGCTGGTTCACTTCCCAAATAGCCACAAAGATCAGAGTTGGGCTGGTCTGAAGCTGGGAATCAGGTGCTTCTTTCAGGTTTCTCACATGGAGGTAGGGGCTCAAGCCTTAGACCATCCTCCGCCGCTTTTCCAGGTCATCAGCAGGGAGTTGGGTCGGAAGTAGAGCAGCTGGGACTTAAGTTGATGCCCATAAGGGATGCCAGCACCACAGGCAGAGGTTAACCTCACTGGCCCTAGATTTTAGAGCATTTTAGATTATGGATATTCAACCTGTATTCAATACTTTTGAGCCAGGAAGTGGCAGAAGACAACTTGGCTTTGTTTTTTTTTTTTAACATATATTTTTGTTGCATTTCCTTTTTGTTAAAACTAATTACATTGCATTATGTGATACATTTTTTTATGCACTGGGATTCCCCCCGCCCCTCCCAAAACCCTCCCCCCATGGTGGATTGCTCCACCTTGGACAACTTGGCTTTGTGTGTGGCAATGCTAGCAGCAGCAGGAGAAAGGGCAGATCAAGGGCAGAGAGACAAGTTTTTGTGAGCTTGGGATCCACCGGATTGGTGGCACTAAGGAGCTGAATGGGGATGGTGGCCATGGAGTGGCAAAGGGCATCGTTTGATACTCCTGGAGGTGGAGCAGGTAGAAGCTAACAATGCTCAGACAAGTCCAGTTTTAGCCATGGATAATGGTGGCTTGTAGTACCTTGGATTTCCTAGTTCCTTTCAATTCTCATAAACCTTATGAGATGGGTTTCAAAAATAGACACGGTTTCAAATTCTAACTC
The DNA here is from genome assembly GCF_030435755.1 of Ochotona princeps. Lineage (NCBI taxonomy): Eukaryota > Metazoa > Chordata > Mammalia > Lagomorpha > Ochotonidae > Ochotona > Ochotona princeps. The sequence goes on from NC_080840.1 coordinate 58,994,807, forward strand.
TATTACTACTAGCTGTGTAGGTGCAATGGATATGCAAATCACCTCATGCTGTCTGATTCATTGTTAATTTATAAAATCTGGGAACAATGACTAGTACTCAGTTACTTATTGCACAGAATAAGTCAAATGAAGAAAACAATACGAAACATTTACGATAGCCACCTCTCCTCCCCCACCAGTCAGCGTTCAGTAACTGGGAGAGACTAGACTGAGTCTGATTAGGGCTGTCTGTTGAGATTGTGGTGGGAGTTGGATCTGCAGAGTAGTGACCAATTCGTCTGACTGCTCAGGCAAAACTTATAGGGGAGTCAATGAGAAAGAGCTCTTGATGAAAGAGCCTGTTGTTTTTCAGTTACATGCAGATGACAAGCACAAATACTCTTAACAATCTCTTCCCTTCATAAGGCTATACTAATTTTCATTATATTTTATTTGAGAGGCAGGGAGAGAGAACAAGAGAACATTCCCATGTGCTGGTTCATTCCCCAGATGTTTATGACGGGTTGGACTAGACTCAAGACCAGAGACATGAACCAGAAGTGTAATCCAGTTTTCCCACATGGGAGAGCATGGGCCATCACTGTTGCCTCCTAGGGTCAGTTTGACTAGAAGCTGGAGTCAGAACTAGAAATGGGAATCCAACCCAGGGATGTGGACATTGGAACTGGTGGACATGCCACACTTTCTTAGTGCCATTTTATAGCAGCTGAAACTTGTTTTCCAAAGGATTAAACCAAAATGACATGCATATATTGTTTACTTAGCACCAAAAGTTTTACAGCGTTACAAAGGATCCAGGCTCTTTCTTGACATTCTGCTTCCCTCTTCTTGTTGAATTGTGCTTTTTATACTTTTTGCCTCTTGGTTGTAAGATGCTTACTATAACCTAAGGCATCACATCTCTATTTAAGATAGAGAAAAAGCACATGTTGCACCAGTGATTTCTCTGCTATATTTTTTGTTGTTAATTAGGAGAGCAAAAAGACTTTTCTTAAGACTCAGTGGAGTTTCATTGTCCAGAATTAGGTCACGTGGTCATGCTCCATATTAAAAAAAAATAAATTAATGAAAGCAGGGATCTGGCAAAAAGAAACAGGGTTGCCTAATTCTGGTTCTGTATTCTAATGGGAGGCATTTAAGCAGCTTCGACTTTTAGCCCTTTAGACTTTGGTTTATCCAGTAATTTCCCACCAGACTGTATCAACAGCTGTTTTTGATGGGTGTGTAGCAGGTTCTCTTTTTCCTAAGGACAGGAGAAGCAAATAAGCATCTGGCAGGAAGACATGCTTTAGCCCGGTGTCCATAAGAGATGTTCTAATATCCTTTTCTTTTCTCCTCCTTTCTTTCTTTAATTTTGATCAATCAATAGAGGGCCTCTTTAGGTAACTGAAAAAATAATGGTGAATTTCAAGATTAAACTTTTGTTTCTTCCCAAATTTATCAGTTCAGCAGGAGGCTGAACTGCACAGGAAGCAGAAATGTTTGGAAGCAGGACAGAGGACGCTGCTCTACCTAGGTGGGCAGAGGGGCTTGTTGGAGGGTCACTGGCAGCTGTGACTCCCAGGCTTGCAGGCCCAAGGACCTCCTTGTAAAGGAAACTGAGCTTTCATGATTTAGCTGAAGATAGCTGAGGCCTTGACCGGACCTTCTGGTCACTGCATCACCAAATTCTTTTTCTAACAAGAATTAGAATAATGGTATGTATTTGTAATATTCAGTGACTTTAGAGCTAAAGTTAAACCACTCAAAATAATTTGTGATATTATATATATGTGTATATATATATATAATAACTTCTGTGATAATAAAAAGGGGCTGAATTTGTGAAAGTAATGAGAAAATATTTTGGGAGGAGACAATTTTAAAACAAAAATCTTAAGATGAATAGTATTGATGTTGTACAATGGGGAAATAAATAATACCATTGGGTTGTACAGTTAAAAAATGCTTAAAATGGTAAATTTCAAGTAATGCCTATTTTACCACAATACAGAAATGAGCATAATTTGTTTCTTTGAGGGATCTGCAAGACTGGAGGGATATAATACTTTCAAAAATTTATATTAATTATTTTCCATGATACATTTTGTAGTATAGGGATTGCCCCCTTGCTTTCTCTGTTTTTGCCTCCTACCATTTCCCCCCATATTGTTATAGTAGTATTGTCCTTTAGTAACAGTTACAAGCATACCACTCTGCTATTTAAGTACATTATGGAATCGCATATGTGCAAGGTGATGTTAGGGTATGGAGATGCAACTGTCTGTCTTTGCAAGGAGTGTGCAACCTCCTGGTAAAGACAGACTGAAGTGCAGGGTGCATGGGTGGGAGGTGTGAGCTGGATCAGAGAGGAGGGCTTCTTCTCTGGCCTGGGAATGATCAGAGAAAAGTTCCCAGAGCTGAAACGTGAAGAGACTTGAACCAAGATGCCGTTTCTCTCTCTCTTTTTTTTTTACATTTTAAAAAATTTATTTTTATTGTAAAATCAGATCTGTATAGAGGAGGAGAGACAGAGAGGAAGATCTTCCATCCGATGATTCACTCCCCAAGTGCTCTCCAATGGCCCTAGGTGAGCCGATCCAAAGCCAGGGGCCCAGAGCCTCTTCTGGGTCTCCCAAACAGGTGCAGGGTCCCAAGGCATTGGGCTGTCCTTGACTGCTTTTCCAGGCCACAAGCAGGGAGCTGGATGGGAAGTGGGGCCACTGAGGTTAGAACCGGCGTCCATATGGGATCCAGGTATGTTCAAGGTGAGGACTTTAGCTGCTAGGCTACTGTGCCAGGCCCCAAGATGCTATTTATTCCACATCTGGTCCCTTTTCTAGTTGGGCTAAGAATAGTCAATATGGTAGGTGCTGGGTTTAAAAAATTGCATTGTCACCTAAAATGTTTTATTATTATTATTATTTATTTGAAAGGTAGAGAGAAGAGAGACACACCTGTGGAGGGTCTAAATCTGCTGGTTCCCTCCCTTAATGATTGCATCAGCAGGGCTGGGCCAGGTGGAAGCCAGGAGTCTGACAGTCTGTCCGATTTCTGACATAGGGTCAGAGACCCAAGTGCTTCAGCTATCACCTGCTGCTTCCCAGGGTGTGTGTGCACAGAAAACTGGTGTCAGAAGTGGATCCGGGACTTGAACCCTGGTCCTCTGGATGAGCAGCAGGCGTCCCAACCAGATTCTTACCTACCAAAAACCCACCTTCCAAATGATTTTGACTTGAATTTCCCAGGCTCTTTGTTGACTCCAGCACATTTCCATGTTTACCCTGTGTATTATCTCATCTGCATACTGTCCTTTTGTACAATTTGTGGAAAAAAATCTCAGTATTGCAAATACACTGGAACAGATAGGGAACTTGGGTTTTACTCTTTGAAGGATTGATTTCCTCAATCCCACACACATCTGTGAACAAAAATAAGGATCAGGATGTTTTCCTAAAAGCCCCTTGCTTCCTGCCAATCTGTCTTCCCTCTGATAATCCAGCTTTCTCTTCTAGCCTAGTGGTTGCAGATGAGGTCAAAAAAATGTGCCAGAATCTATGTGCAGATGCTGTCATCATTATCTTTAATGGTGACGTGTGTGTGTGTTTTCTGTCAGAACAAAGGGACAAAGTCTATATAGATGGACAGAGGGAGTTAAAAGTGGTATGCAGATGTGAGAACTTCCTGAGAAAACCAAAGTATTGGAGAGCACGGATCTTAGATGAACAAGGAACGACTTCTGACCTGGCTTGATGGAAATGTCTATAGACGAACCACTGTGTGGACTTGTGGTTAACCCAGTTAGCACCAAGGACTCAACCCTCCTGCTATGTTGATGGCAGTCAGGACCCTCCGAAGGTGCCTCGTGTTTTAACATGGCCAGAGGGCAGAGCTAAAACTGCCTGAAACGGAGGAGAGGGAGTGGCTAGAATCTGGCGCAAGGGCACCTGGGTAGGAGTCCATTATACTCCTTAGCTGTACTTTGGATTGTTGTTGTTAATGAAGTCTTTTTAAATAAATCAATTTTCACTTTATTAGACAGACAGATGGACACACACACACATGCATATTTTTTGGTTAGTTTACTCCCTAAATGCCTGTACAGCTGGAGCTGGGCCACCTGATGCCTGTGGTAGGAATTTCACCCAGGTCTCCCAAGAGCTTAGAGGGACCCAGGTACCTGAATGATCATGTGTGGCCTCTCAGGATGATATTAGCAGAAAACTGTATTGGAAATGGAGGAGCTGGAACTTGAATGAGGTGGGGCAGCATATGTTGTATCTTTTTTTTTTTTTTTTAAGAAAAATCGATTTATTTATTTGAAAGAGAGGGAGGGAGAGGCAGACAGCAAAATTTTCTTGTTTGCATTTTTTAAAAAAGATTTATTCATTTTTAGTTGGAAAGTCAGATTTACAGAGAGAAGGAGAGACAGAAAGATCTTTCATTCCCTGGTTCACTCCCCAAGTGGCTACAATGGCCAGAAGTGAGCCCATTTGAAGCTAGGAGCCTCCTCCATCTCCCATGTGGTTGCAGGGTCCCAAGGCTTTGGGCCATCCTCCACTGCTTTCCCAGGCCACAAGCAGGGGAACTGGAAGGGAAGTGGAGCAGCCGGGATATGAACTGGCATCCATATGGGAGCCCAGGTGTTCAAGGCGATGACTTTAGCCGTGAGGCTACTGCATTGGGGCTGGTAAATTTTATAGTTGCTGGTTCACTCCTCAAGGGGCCAGGGCTGGCCCAGGCCAAAGCCATGGCCAAGAAAATGCTCCCTGGGTCTCCTGTGTCAGTGGCAGAAACCCAGTTAAGTGGGCTATCTTCTGCCTTTCCAGGAGCATGAGTAAGGAGCTGGATAAGAAGTGGAGCAGGTAGGACTGGAACCACTGCCTATATGGGGTGTGTTGCTGGTGGTGGCTGAACTTGCTAAGCCACAGGGAAGAGCATGCAGCAAGTTGCTATTACCTGAGGGTGAATCCAGGCCTGAGTTTGAGAATAACTGAAATGGTTTCCTTTCTATTTCAGTCAATACAGAATAAGGTTTGGTGAAGGGAAAAAGAGGTACATGCTTTAATGACATAAAAACTAAAGTGCCAGGAGGTGATTTTCACCTAATATCAGATTTTCCTTATAGTATCAAATGAAACATTCCTCAAGCAAAATTACTTCCTGTACTTATAGAACAGAAGCACAGGGTTGAGTTTAATGCAGGAGTTTCTGGATATCTCCAATACAGTGGGTAAGTTTTTATCATTTTTTCTATTTCCTCTCTACATATTAATCACAGGAGTTACAAACTAATGGTTGCTATATTCTACTCTGGGAGATCAAATGTAATGATGCTTTGCTAAGGTATTTCTCATTAAATATATTGTAATTTTATTTAAAGTCAAAACCATTTGCTTGAGTTCATAAGCATAGTGATTAAATGTAAGAGCCAGGCCTATTAAGATCTTTCTGCACATCAGTGAGAAATCCCCAGGCTCCACATGCATCGGAAAGTTCTTTCCTATAGCTAAGAGTATAATCATTATGGCAAGACTTTGTCAGCACATCTCTTCCCAAACCTTAATTGTATCTTTTTATCATGCACTTTCTATGCGTAATAGACATTAATGAATAGCTGGGCCAACTGTGTATAATGAGCGTTCTGCATTATTGAATATTCCTGGGCCTCTTAAGAGAGACGCATCAGGAATCTCCCGTGCTTCTGATGTGACTGTGAGGGGCTCTGAAATTTCATTGTTTACTTTTTGCTTTGCAGAAGGGCCCATTTAACTGTATAAATTGCAATCAAATCTGTTAGCAGAATTCTTTCCTTAGGGGAGGACCTGAGGCTTACCAACCCCTGGAAGGTAGGACCACGTTTCATTGACTGAAGGCAGCAGCGATTAAATTCATAACAAAAACCTGAAGAGGGAATGAGTCCAAATTCACAATAAAGGTGAGTCTCGGCTCTGTAAATTGAGTATAGCCTGGACATTCATGATCGTTTACCTAAGGTGGATTCTTGTAAAAATGCTTTAGGTTAGACACCAAAATGATCCTTAGAGTGTCCCAAAATGGCTCCGTGGTTTGGTGACGGCATCCTTAATGAATATGGGAAATGATCAAGTGTGTTACTGGTTTCATAAAAATGACATGGGAGAAAGGGAATACTGGAATGCCTAAATTTGGGTCTTCTCTCTACTTGAATTAATACCCTTGATTTACCTGACATGTTTGTCAAGTTGCATTGTTGAATCGTGTGTATAGGTATGCTGATGGCCTGGGAAGATGGGCAAGGATCTATGGTTAGGAGAAAAGGAGAGTTCAGCTTCTGCAGAAGACTAAAGCATTAAGTGCTGAGCACACACAAGCATCATTAACATTCTTGAAACTTGGAGCTGGGCAGCAAAAAGGTTTAGAGTGCTCCAAACCAAATCTTTAGAGTCTAAAAATAGATATAGGTCAAGAGCTAATAGTTTGAGCAAGCCAAGGAGGCCTATTAGCCTGTTGGGTCAAGATATGGAAGAATGCCAGTTCAAGTCTTGTTGCTCATTTCTAATCCAGCTGCCTGCTAATACACCTGGAAAAGCAATGGAAGATTGCCTGGATGGAGTTCCAGGCTGCTGTGACCATTTGAAGAGTAAAATAGCAGACTGAAGATTTTGCTGCTGTTTCCCATTTCCCTCGCTATTTTGTCCCCACTTCTCTGTCCACATCACTCTTTGAAAATAAGTAAGTCTTTAAAAGAGAGCCTAAGCTAAGCAAACCAATGAAAACTTCAAAATGTAATGTTAGGATTTGGTGGGTTTTTTTTTTTTTTTGGTTAGTATTATTTTGTGGTGAAAAACTAGGTATGATTATTAGGAAAAAGATCTAGTTATAAACTTTCTAATGGAAGAAAATCATGGTAAAGGAAATACTGGAAAATAAAGCTGACAATGGGAATTCATAAATTATGCTGACTCCTTCATAGGATTTGTATCATGAAAAGAAAATGGAATGCTAATAGTATCAAGACTCATTTAGGGCATGGAAGGCAATATCTCATCCTTTAATGCTTTCTAGCATGACATCACTTTGCAAATTCATGCTTCAAGTAACCAGTTGTTTATACTTTTGTTTGCAAGGGAAGGAAGAAAAGGAAGCAAGCAAGGAAGGAGAGAATGAGAGAAATCTTCCTTCTTCTGTTCTACTTCACAAATGCTGCCAACATCCAGGGGTGAGTCTATCCAAATTTGATTCATCTCTTCCTCCTGCTGCCTCCCAGGGTATATACTAGCAGGAAGATGAATCAGAAGTGGAGGAACTCAGACTTGATCAAGACACCTGATAGAGCACATGGCACCCAAAGCCACATCCTAACTTCTGTGTCAAATGCCTACCCCTATCCTTTTGAATAATTTACAGATTTTTACGTCTCTAACTTCTGCTGATTTCTTTGGCTCAAGGATTTGATGTTATCTGCTTCTAAAATGTCAAGTCTAGCTCTTGGGTGTTGGGTTCTGCCATCTGTTAGCCTAATACTGATGTGATGTTAGAACATTTTCTGGTCTCCATCCATTGCAGAGGCTGCTGTGTGACCTCTGCATGCTGGGTGCTATGGTTAAAACAGGTCCAGGATGCTAGAGAATGAAATGCTCCTTGATATCTGCCCACCTTTGCTTTTGCTTGTACTGCAATTGTGTTATTTACAGTTTTTCCTTCCAAACATGTGCCATGCATGACAAGAATCTGACAAACATGAGGATACTTCAAGCAGAAAACGGAATTAAAAAGATGCTTATTGCTACAAAATTTTGAAGTGAATTATCCTTTTAAAAAGGTACTCAGATATAGGATGAGGGTGTCTCAGGTGCTATCTTAACACCATGCTCTAAGGCTGACCGATTCTTAGTATACTAAATTAGCAGCTTTAGCAATCAACTTACAATGGGATCTCTGTATTTTACAATGTTTGAGACCCTAACATGAATTTAGTAATTTTTCCTTGATTTTTCCAATGTGTAAAACACACACAGATACAGCACAGTTACTGTGTGCTGCAAGCACTGCACATAAAGGTCATTTCATCCTCATGGTCACTGGATGGCCACACTCATACTGACATATGGGAACACACTAGGAGCACTGTTTAAAGGAGCCACGAGAGTCATGGCTGTACCCAGGATTCCATCCATCCTCACTGCATTCGATGTATTTGCTGTTTTCTGCTGTTCCTGCTAAGGCTATTGTAGAATACTAAAGTAATTCGCAGAACCTTTGGGGTGAGAGGGGAATGTCGGCACAGGTATTTGCTAAATCTGGAATAAAACAGAACAGCTGATTAACTGTTACTTTCACTGGCAGAATGTGCCACGTTGACAGCCACTTACTGGGCTGGAAACATGAGGCCATACAACTTTCCAAAGGGAGGGGGACTGTGAATGGCCCCAAGTGTGCCTGGGGAGGCTGCATGCTATGACTCTTGAGAAATAATTATTGCATTAAAAGGGCATGTAGAATATTTTCCAGATTTCCTAACCATACAGGCTTCACCCCAGCTTTGGCTGCAGACCTCAAAATGTGTGGTTTGGCCATGAATGTGGAATCAATATTTTTCTCTACCACCCTGTGCTTCCCTTCCTGCTTCCAAAGTCTGTTCTGTGATTTGCTAGGAAGCTAATCATTTCAGTTGGTAAATCTGTCAGAGAAACCCAGAGGCAATAATTTTGTAATTACTGTTGTGAGGGTCTCCAATATTGCGGCACTCAACAGCAGTGTTGGATTTGGGAATGTAAACGTTGCATGGTGGTTCCCTGGGAGGTTTTGGAGAAGACCCTTTATCATCCTGCACAGGCAGACTGCCTACCTGCCAGGCCAGCCCAGGTGGCACCTCAGATGTCTTTGAGGAGTACCAGGGCTAGAAACTGTGGTGGAGGCAAATTTACTCAACTGCATACTGTGCCTCCCCTTCCCAGGACATGCCTAAACACTAGGGGCCATGGCAACATATGAGCCTATGTAGAGGCACCATGCTCAAGAAACTTTTATTAATGGAAAAGTGCCCAGGCAGGAAGATTTACTTGAGTTTCCCTTAAAAACAGGGCAGCTTTAAAGCTCCACACAAGGCACTGATCCAATTAATAAAAGCATTAAGCACAGTGGCTGGTTTTGCAAAATTCTTTGAAAGGCCTAGGATGAAGGAACTTTGGAAAGAGTGGATCAGTGTAACTACCTTCTGTTGCTTTTGGTGGTGGTGTTCCATTCCAGTTAGTTTTTTGGGGGGTGAACAGGGAGGGGTTTCTCACCATACTACTACACAACCATCCTGTGCTCCTGGAGACAGTAATTTATTCACAAAAGAAACGCACATCCAAGTGTATTAATAACCAACATTTTTGCTTTTATTAGAGCTGATACAGTTGTGAAAACTGTACATTATACATTTTGGTTTCAGGATTATAAATAAAGGAACCCACAGGTAGGGAGTTCTTTTTTCACAGCAAGAAATTTTAAATAAACAAAGTCATGTTTTATTAAGTACATTGGCAGACTTCAGGTGCTGTCCAAAATGTAGAGTACAGTATAACAATCCATTAGAAAGAGCCTTCATGTAAAATACAGCTGTGCACATTTTAGAAAAATACCAACAATTTGAGCTTTGTTTTAAAAAAGCTTATAAATCATACATATATTTATAAATGGAACCAACATGCTCACTTTATAAACATATCCTGTAGTTATCTATTACCCATTATTTCCAAAGCATTACATGTTTTAAATAAACATTAATGAGATTAAATAGTTTATTTTCTTTAAAAAAAAATCAGCTTTCCCAGCATAAGAAGCTAAAGGGGTTAGGCAGGAGCCGTGAGGACTGAGACAGACATGGGAACTGAAAGGTTTGTTCTTGGGTAAAAATGTACTTCCTAAATTGGAAAGTCAAAGCAAAATGTAAAAAACAAATACGAGGTGTAATTTTTCATTTGCTCTTTCTGCCGCCTTCTGTATTCCATATTGGTCACACCCAGGATTCACAACATACTGCATTTCTGCGAGAAACGTCACTGGGTTACTACCTCGCAGGTGACAAAGCCTCCAGCCCACACCTGTGCTAACGTGGGCATCATGTGAGCTGTCTCCTCTGTATTGAGAAGGCAGCTAATAAGGTAAAAAGAATCGGATTACACCATGCAAGTGACAACAGCATTTAGGAACAGCTCCCCCTCTGAAATGTAATGTCTTACAGAGATTTAACAGATACCCCTTCTCCCCTGATTTCTTTAAATAGTTTCTTTTATAAAGACCCTGTAGTTTCTCTAGGTAAGCATGCTTCTGAATAATAAAGGCTAAATTATAAAACACCAAAAAAAAACCCCTTCAGAATATGTCAGAACAAAAGACTGCAAAAGACAAATATTTAAAATAAAAATGTCTATGCCTTTAAAATTTGAAATGAAATTACAAAAGGACTTCGAAAAACATGAAAGGCAGAAAACCAAAAAGCAATGATTTCACAAAGCTCTATGCGCTACCTGAATGTATTCAACAAAAACTGAAGTTGGAAACAAGAACAGTTATTAATAGCATCTTGCTTAACTTTGATGGGAATTAACATAGCCTCTGACCAGATTTTATTTGGTTGTAAAGTACGTCAGCAATGAAACTGAATCCTCTGAGCACTGACTACTGCAGTCCATGCAACATTTTGACTGGACTTCTTACGAGTTCTGTTGTTTCTCAGCTTTGAAAATTTAGCACCTCCTAAGTGCATCAGTAATTCACCTCAGGTTTAAACAACTAAAATTATTTCTTTGGAAGGTATGATGCCTTCAAGTTGCTAAATTTTAAAGAGAAATAGCCTCCGATAGGTTTAGGAAGAACACATGACATGAGACATGATATACTGCTATCCAAGACAACACGTAGTCACTAACATCTTGTTGTTCTTTTCCTTGAGATGCGACATGTGTGTTTCATTGGGCCAGGACCGCAGGTGGTGCGATGATTATTCATCAGATTTAAATCAACAGCAAAAATACGAACAGAGTCGTGCACAAGCAAACGAAACGTTCTCTCCCAGAACATTCCACAAGATGTTAGAGCAGCAGGTCATGGCATAAGACTGGTGAGTGATGCTGCTACCTATTTCTTCTAATGAGATAGGAGTGAATGTTGGAACCACGGCCACAGCAACACAATCCTCCGGCCGCATTCCTCCGGCAGTCGTTTCCCCAGCTCCCTACTAAAAACGTCAGATGGTAAAATAGTAAGGCAGCTGTTGACTTCCATCAAAAAAAAAAAATGCAGCTCCATACATTTCCAGTTTAGTCACACTCTGCTAAGACAGATGGAGTAGCCAATGCCAAGAACATCGCTGGATGAGGCTGCTTCAGCAGATTTTAAAAAAGAATTATTATTATGTTTTGCTCTCCAAAATGGCTGCGTGCTTCAGCTCCCAGAGGACCCCAGGGGAAATGGACAGGTCCCCTGGCTGAATTTTCCAAGTTTCATCTCTCTGGCGATCCCATTCTAATTCCAAGCCTCCTTCCCTGTGTCTGAGTCTGCCTGGGGTGTGCCATTTAAAGGGCTGGCGACAGCACGGCAGGGAACTGTGGGCTACCACCACTAGTTGTCATGACTGCACTGAAGGGTCAAAACAGTTAGACATTAAGTAACTATGTTGAATCACATTCAGGCACAGCCAAAATTAAAGTGAAGGACAATATGTCATTGTTAAAAAAGACTGAATTCAAATACGAATAAATAATTTGACAGTGATGTGATACAGAAATTAAGGTTGTCCTTACCTTTCCTAATTTCGATCAGGTTAGAAAGTGAACAAAAAGAATGGCCAGGCCTATATTCAACAGCATGACGAGGACAATCATGACTGAATTAGGGCCCTGGAAGGGGAAGGGAAAATAAAGTAAGCATCACTTTCCATGAGAACATCAACAGGTTACCAAAACTGATGTACAGAAACATTAAGAAAACCAGCCTGGCTGTGGCAAGGCAGGCGTGAGTGACAATAGCAGTTTGGAAAGGTACAAGCTACAAATACCAATGTAATGTTTAGATGAAACCATGCCTGAACTTGCAGTTAAAAATGAGTCCTGCCCTGACTCAGGGTAAAATGTTGACAATAAGCCTTTCCATTTGCCCCAGAACAAGGGGATCATGATTCAGTGAAGGCGTCTGGCCTCATGACCCTGCTTGGAACCAATGAGGAGTAGAGTCACATTTTGCTGTTAGGATGTTAGCCCCTCATCGAAGGGAACTGGGACAGAACAGTGACATGCAGCCTCCAAGGGAAAATTCAGAATGTGATCTGCTGATCCTCTCTCCTGGATGGTACTGTTTTTAAAGTAAAAGCGAGATGGGGAAGCCGAATACTTTCAGCAGTTATTTCACGGGTATAGCATTCGTCACAACCACAGCATCTCAAAAAGCATATTAAATAAACTACAGAATGAATCCTATTTTGATCAACATCACTCGGCCAAATACCAGCTAGCCCAAAGTTCACAAGCCTACTGGACCTGTGGCTCAAATGACACATCTTTTCAGATCCAGCCCAAGCAGAAATCGCCTTTGTAAAGAGATAAAATTTTGGTATTTATCAGCAAGAGTGCCTAAGTCTTACATAGCCTTCAAAGTGTTCTAGATTGGTTTTAAAGCCAGGCAGTGGGCTAAACCTAAGCAGATTACTTCTTGTTTGCTTCTTCCATGTGACTACCACTTCCATTTCGCAGGGCCTCAAGAGTGTATTGCCCAAGGTTACTCCAACAATATTATCAAATCAGAATCAGACCTTGCTCCATTTCAGAAGCTCCTGGCAGTTTTCTCTCGATTCCTGCTGAAGCCACGGGCCATCCTCAGTTTAAAAACAATTTTCAATAGACGTCTTTAAAATGTTTTCATCTACACTTGGGAAATTTCCATTAATAACAACCAGCTGGTGCTTTAGAACAGCTATGTTCTAAGTTAAAAAAAAATTAATAGGAGATGCCTAACTCATGCAACTCCTCAATTATGGCTAACTTAAAACACAAATACTGTAGGAAGTTATAATTCAGAAATTGATGATCTCTCAAAATCACAATTGATATTAAAGATATGCCCTTATCATGCCATGTTGATTAGATTTTGTTTATGTGTTAAGCATTTGGTATTGTTTGAACTCTTTCAGACCAGTGAATTTCATTCATAATTCTCAAGGTTAATTTAGTGATATGAAAGATGAGAAACAGTATACGGGATCAGAACAATACAGTGTGGAGTTCAATGTCTTATGCTGGACCCATGAAAAGCAAAAGACAGGTGCCTTCAACCAACCTCATTTAACTTGCAGTACATAAATTCATGGAATCTGATTAGGATCTATCTCTTTCAAACTGGTTGGTTCAAACAATACCAAATGCTTATTATATCCTCTTGGGTTACATCTATCTTTCTTTTTCCAGTTTTGGCCTCTCTCATTGTACTGGTAATTCTGGAGTCCATGAATAATGAATGAATGCTTTATCCAGAATGAAAAAAATGCTTTCTATTGACCACATCCATATATCTATTTATCATACCCTGTAGTTCGATCAACAAAGCTACTTTAGCAGACGACTCAGTGCAGAAGAGAGTAAACCAGCCATGAAAAGTTAAGCAGTAGCCAGGTAAACAACACAATGTGAGTTGCTATGTTTAATGGGCTTCTATCTAGCCAGGACCTCTGGGTTCTTCAGACACCTGGGCAGAGTGCAGGGTCAAAAGCTTTAAGGTGAAGACTAATAAATATCCTGCAGTGGCGAGTTGTGGCTTAAAATAGCAAAACGAAAAAAAAAAATCAGTCTTGCTTCAAGACTGACTGAGACAGGTGTAACAGGAGAGGCTGTTGCGAGGCTAAGTATTCTTACAAGGTCTTGAAAAGAGGAAACTTTCAGGTGGCTAGAAAACTAATCTTTTGTTGTCAATGAGACTAATCCGCAACTGTTAAGACTTTTTGCTAGAGTTTTGTGTCTGAAACGCGACTGTATTTAACCTACAGTCTAGAAAAGAACAAGGTTTAATTTAGCATTAATAAAACCGTTTAGCTGAAATACTGTTTCTGGCTCTTACTAGGGTGGCCATGTTGCAAAGCCTTACTAAAATTTGGGGGTCAGTACTGTTGTGCAGGGGCACATGGAGGAGTGGCTTGTGATGCTGGCATCCCATATTAGAGTACCAGTTCAAGTTCTGGCTGCTCTGCTTCCAATTCAGTTCCCTGCTAGTGTACCTGGGAAGCTGACCCAAGTGTTTGTGTACCTGCCGCTCACCCAGGAGACCAAGATAGAGTTCCAGGCTTCTGGATTTGGCAAAAACCAGCTTCAGTCACTGCAGCTATTTAGGGAGTGAACCAGTCAGTTGGTTCACTGGGCCAGGAGTCAGGTGCTTCATCCACGTGGGAGCAGGGGCCCAAGTACTGGGGCCATCTTCCACTGCTTTCCCAGGCCAGTAGTTGGCAAAAGGGGAGGGTCCAGAGCAGAAGTGGAGCAGATAGGACTTGAATTGGCACAACACACATGGGATGCCAGCACTGCAGGCAGTAGCTTTACCTGTTCCACCAGAATGCTGGCATCTTTCATAAACTTTTGGGGGCCACCAGATTTGTATGTGAGATCTTATTAACCTGTAGATATATTCAAGGCCTTCAAGTTCTTGAAAAATGTAAATATCCTTTAGCTTCCATTTTTCCAAAAGCTTTTTGAAGCAACCTGCACATGCTAAGTCAGAGGAGAAGCAAATTTAAGTCATTATGTTTTGAAAACCATTTGTTGGAGCCAGTGTTGTGGTGTAGAAGTAAGGCTGCCACCTACGATGTCAGCCTCCCATATGGGTGCCAGTTCAAGTCCCAGCTGCTCTACTTCTGATCCAGCTCTCTACTAATGTGCCTGGGAAATCAGTGGGGGCATGGCCAAAGCGCTTGGACTCTAGTCAGCTACATGGGCGATCAGAAAGAAATTCCTGGCTTCTTAGACCTGTCCCATCCTGAGCTAATGTGGCCATCTGGGGAATGAGCCAGAGGATGGGAGATCTTTCAAACACTTTTTAAAATTCATGTATTTGAAACAGTTAATCTCCATGGAGGCTGAGTTTCAGGAAAAAATCAAACTATATCAATTTCCTTTCTAAAACACTGATAATTTGGGAGAGAAAACAACCCAATCAATCAGTGTTTTATAGATAAATTAACAAAATAATAAATTTCAAGCATAATTAAAAGGTGTTTTGACTGTTTAGTTTTATGAATGGAAACTTATGTTTGAATTTATTCTTTTTCAAATAACCTATACCATTATGCATATAGAAGGAAACTTCTGCAGCTATCAGAACTGTCAGAGGTTGCCATGAAAAAGCCATCACAGGGGCTCGGTGGCATGGCCTAGCAGCTAAAGTCCTCGCCTTGAGTGCGCCGAGATCCCATATGGGCACCGGTTCTAATCCTGGCAGCTCCACTTCCTATTCAGCTCCCTGCTTGTGGCCTGTGAAAGCAGTTGAGGACGGCCCAATGCTTTGGGATCCTGCACCCGTGTGGGAGACCTGGAGGAGGTTCGAGGTTCCTGGCTCCTGGCTCTGGATCGGCACAGCAGTGGCCGTTGCGGCTCACTTGGGGAGTGAATCATCGGATGGAAGATCTTCCTCTCTGTCTCCCCTCCTCTCTGTATAAATGACTTTGCAATAAAAACAAATAAATTAGCAAACCTGTGATGTTTTTTTTTTTAAAGTGTGATGCCTGCCTGCCTATGTTAGCCAAGTCTTACCTATCTGAAGACTGTTTAAGGTGGGTTACTGAAACAGGAACTACTGCCTCAAGGTACCACTGGGTTATGCTCTTCTCTGCACAGCTCTGGGATCCCAGAGTTAGGCTGGCTGTCATCAAGCGGCCCAGTCACTCCCTACTGCTCCTTGACAGAATCTAAGGGAGGGAAGAAACAGAACACACAATGTGCAAGACTTACTGAATTGGCTTCTTTTTCCATGGAAGGGTATGAATCATTCCTTGGATTCTTTGGTATAGCAAGTTCAGACTTCTTAGCTTTTGGCTCAGCTTTGCTTTCTTTGGCAACTTGTTTTGTCACAGATTTAGGGGGATTCCACTTGTTAGGTGATGGCTTGTGCACCAGTGCTGAGGAAGACTGGCTCGAACCACCCTCATCCTCTGCGTCTTCAGGAGGGTGCTGGGGGGCGTTCAGCTTCACATAGTAGCCGTGATACTGAGAATGCAATTCCCCATTACTGGGGTTGGGGACATGGTGGCGGCCAGAGTACTTGGGCTGGGGCACGATGGCTCCTACCTCCTTTGTGGGAGCCTTTGACATCAAGGGCTTATTGACAACGGCTGGCACCTGCTCTTCAGCCACACTCCTTTTATCTTGACTGAGTCTCACCCCTGGGCCGGGGTTCTGCTTCTTCATAGGTTTTGGGGGGGAAGGCTGCGGAGAGTGGCTGTGTTTGGGACTTGCCTCAGGAGACCTTGGCGGGGTGGTGCCTTTGCGATAGAAGTGAGGAGATTCCTTTGGTGTAGGTGGATTTGCTGGTACCTTTTCCTCAGGGTTTTCTTTAGCATCTACACCTTCCTGAAGTCTCTGTTTGATGTAATCAGGGCCTGCAAAATAAAATTCAGAAGGTGATACAAATAAGGTATACAAGAAATAATACCTAAGGAGAGAGAGTTGCCAATTATGCCAAGTTGACCAGGGCATATGGCATACCTGTTACAGAATCACACTATACCCCATAACTGTCATGCGTCTACTAAAACTTTTTGGAAAAGGTATAAAAGAGTATGTTTTTGCTAAGTTGGTTTATCACTTTTTTCCTTTAATATATTTGTAAGGTTTTGACTAAGAATGGGCACATTTAATCCTCCACAGCATCACTGAAAAGGCACTTTTAAGAGACTGCATATACCACTACTTATACTGTTTTGATAGCTCTAAAAGATAGGCAGTTCTAACTTCCCTACCAATGCAACTGTCCCACCTACTTACAGAACATTGACATGAAATCCGGGTTGACAGTGCAATGTTCATCACACTGTAATTAGCTCATATAATACACAAGAAAGCATACCTTTACAAATTACAAATTGACTAACCTGCATTTGAAAAGTTAATGAGGTCGGAGAACACCTTGTTGATCACAGTTTTAACAATCCTTGGCCAAGCGATCGTTCACATTTTCTAGCCACGAACGATTTGTGCTGCTTAGGTTTCACTCTACGAAACCACTTCCATGGAGTCCATGCACAGCTGCGAAAGCCTGGGTGCTCTGAAGGCACTGATATTGAGACAGGCAGTTTCTCTGGCTCTGTATTCTCAGGATAGCCTGCCTCTCTTGTTTATACAGTTCAGGATTAGCTAATAACAATGATGTGTTTCTATAAATGGAAGACTTTTCATCTTTTAAAGTGCATGGCCCAGGTGCATCATGACTACACAAGCAGCGAGCTGTAAAGAGACAGCATGCGCATGGGAAGATGACCCAGGCCATGGGCTTATGGAGGCCTGTGGCTCAGGAGGGTATGGTGTGGGACCTGAGGCAGTGTGCCCGCCTAGGCATACCAGCTCCTCTCCAGTCATCAAGACACACACATACCAACGGGGGCTCCCACTCCATCAGCCACGGCTCATCAAAAGGGGGAATTCAAGGTCACACACAGAGTAGCTGGTGGGAGGTGCTCTGAACATAATCCTTTAGGTGTGCAGGGGAGAAACCATCCTACCAGCTGCTTACATAGTGGACCAGCTGGAACTGGTCCTTCCTGGCTCCAATGCCACCTCTCACAAACTAACAGTATTTACAGAGAGGTTGAAAATTGGTTGTCTTTGACTCTTACAAACACATTGCACATTTACAGCCTTGGTTGCTCTTCCCCTGGTGATCCAAGTATTAAGGTATTGTAATGGGGCTGCTATTTCTTTTTCAGAGTACTTCTCAGTACCTAGAGCCTAACCCAAATTTTAGGCAGCAGGCATTGGTTACACCTGCAAAACCCAACAGTCCCAGAGCTCCTGAGTAGCCTTTCAGATAAAATGAACCTCAACATCCAAGACAATATCTAAGCCAGAAAGGGGAGGTTCTGAAGAGCAGCTCTTGCAGGCTGAGGTTAAGCTCAGTGTCCCGAACATGCCAGCACCGTCACAATTTCCCTCCTCCAAATGATGAATCCGTGACGTGGACTCAGGTTTCCCCAGTCTGTCAAGGCTGCATGCCAACAATGGAGATTTCCTTGCTAAGCTTGGTAAATGCTCCATTTTTAAAGCTGGCAACTTCCTTTTGAATCCTCCATTAAAAGAGGGCAGTGACAAGTCTTGGCCCACTGAGATATTTAACTGGAAGAGGATTGAAAAAGGGTGACTGACCATTCAAAGGCTGACACCTTTCTCTTTTCTGAATCCTTTGCTGGTGTATGTGACCAGACATGACACTGACAAACAGCATCACAACCACAAGAAAGTTAGGTTCCTCCATCAGCCGACTTGCCTCTACTTCTGAACCTTTTACTTCTAACAGTCATTTGGGTATTTATAACATCATTTATAGCCATTTGGCTATTGAAAATATTCATGGGCCACACAAAATGATCAACTAAAAAATTAGCCTGCTATTATAGATTCATTAAATTTTGACTCATTCCTGATGTTGGCTTGGCAGGACTAGACCAAATGATTTCACCGGCTGGATGTTCCCCACCCCTGCCATAAAGTCATTTATGCTGGATTCTCAAAGAGAAGCCCATTGTTAAAGCCTTCTTCAGAAAAACAACAAATGGCCAATCCTTTAAGAAATATCACTAGCCATCAGGGAAAAGCACAAAGCCACAATGAAACATCACCTTCACTCCTGTCAGAATGGCTAACACCCAAAACAGACACAGTCATAGATGCTGGTGAGGATGCTGTATGCAGTGCTGGTGGGAAAGTAAATTAGGGCAGCCACTGTGAGAAACCGCATGGAGGTTCCTTAAACAGCTAGAACTGGAACCGCCATAAGATCCCACAATCTCACAATCTCTGTTTTTTTTTTGCCCAGGAGACATGAACTCTATCAAAGAGATACCTGTACCATCAAGTTCCTAGCAGCGCTGTTTATCACAGCCAAGCTATGGAATCAACCAAGGTGTCCATCACCATATGAATGAAGACAATGTAGAATATAACACAACAGAATACTACTCGGCTATAAAAAAGTAAAATCTTGTCATTTGCAGCAAGATAGGTGGAATTAGAGGACATCACAATGAGTGAAATCACCTAGACACAGAGACAAATACAACAGATTCTCCCTTGATTTTTCAAGTGAAAGTTTAAAAAACAACAGCCAAACAACTCAATTTGAACATAGAATGCGGATTACTAGAGGCGTGAGAGGTATAACTTTTTGAATTGAAAAAAAAATACGGGATTTGGAATATGGCTGATTAACTATGACAAAGATACTAACATGGGATGCTAACGTGGGGTACCAGGAAACTCTCTGTTTTACTATCTCACAATTTTTGAATTGTAAATTTAAAACGATTTGGAAGTAAAGTGCTAAGAAAGCTGTCTCCTCTTCTGTGATCAAGTATTTCTTGGAGGCTGGTGCAGTGTGAGTTGCTTGCACACTTTCTCCTCACTCCTCCATGCACGTTTCACTGTTGCTGGTTTATCTGTGCTCCATCATTACTCAATTTTATAGCAGTACTGAACTACCCGGCTAGGTATGGCAGTGCATGTACTCTGCAAGGACGATTAAAATAGTTAAGACTCTTGAGTTCACAGGGTCTAAAGTACACCATACTGAGTTGATCATACAGAGTACTTGTACTGTTGATTGAATGGATTGGCATGAAAGTTCCCTCCCCCGCACCCAAATGCCGATCTGAAGAGCAAAGTACATTAAAGTGATTGTTTCACTTAAATACATATATAGGAAAGTGTGTAATGAACTAACAGACTCTGCCAACTTTTAGTTATACCTTAGGGTAGCAGGGAAAGGCCATGAGTGCCTGAGTCCCAAGAAATAAAGCTGTGCTAAAGCCTGTGTGTTTCTGAAGATGTGAGGCGGATGGTGCGGATGGTGCCGCTTAAACACCTCTGATGCACCCTGCTGCCTTTGCATCCCACCCGCAGCTGCTGCAGAAATGGGAGTTGCTTTGATAGATTCCAACAAGCATGACAGTTGCACCCAAACTTATAAGGAGACCATTTCTTAGGGGGGACCCTAGCAGTTCAATTATAGCAGGACCATGAAAAAGCTTTCTGATGACAGTATGTATGGGGGTTGCTGGTATTTGAAAAAAAAAATGCAAAGGCTATAATGCTTAAAAAATAAAACATTTTCAACTGCTTTTTGTAAACAGTTGAAAGAGTGGCTCCCTCTCCACTGAAACTAGCATGAATAGGCGAAGTTGAGAATAATTTGCTAGTGGAGGAGTTTGTATTAATGGATTTACAAAGTTAAATTTTGGTTTCCATTGAATGTAGTTCTTTTATGCTTATTAACTCTCAAATACCAGCCCATTTATTTTAACCTCTAGAAATATAAAGTTATCACTACTTTTTGATTATGTATGCCACTCTCAAATTGTTTTGAGAGAGATACTTCAGAGAGAAGGTGGGAGTGGGTATGGATGGGTAAAAGTATACAAGCAAGGGTCCAGCGGCATGGCCTAGCAGCTAAAGTCCTCGCCTTGAACGCCCCAGGATCCCATATGGGCGCCGGTTCTAGTCCCAGCAGCTCCACTTCCCATCCAGCTCCCTGCTTGTGGCATGGGAAAGCCGTCGAGGACGGCCCAAAGCTTTGGGACCCTGCACCCGTGTGGGAGACCCGGAAGAGGTTCCTGGTTCCCGGCTTCGGATTGGCGCAGCACCGGCCCATTGTGGCTCACTTGGGGAGTGAAACATCGGATGGAAAATCTTCCTCTGTCTCTCCTCCTCTCTGTATATCTGGCTTTCCAATAGTAATAAAATCTTAAAAAAAAAAAAAAAAAGAGTATACAAGCAAGAGAAGGCAACCCCATTTGCTGTTCCCCATTTGCAAACTATCAGCCTGAAGTTGGGAACTCAAACTAGGACTCCTATGTGGTTGGCAGATTCAGTTACTTGAGCCATCCCCACTACTTCCCAGGACTCAAATTAATAGGAAAAAGCTGGAACTGGGAACAGAGCAGGGACTCAAACCCAGGCATTCCAATAGGTGACAATACACGAAGCAGGTGTCTCAACCACAAGGCTAAATGCCTGCCTCTTGTGCCCACTCTGTCAAGATACGCTCTTCTTTTATAGTTGCCTAGACTGAACTAGAGGGCTTCTGATGACACTCAAAACCTGTGAAAACTACGGGGTATTAACAGTTGAAGCAGTGACTCCTACACTGACTATCAGACGCATCTGGGGTATTGTTCTGAGAGGTTTTCACACAAGAGGTACAAAGCAAAGCCTGGAAATCTTCACGCCCAACAAACGTTCCCAGTGAGTCTAGCGGACCTAGTCACAGGGGTGTGAGAGTGCAGTGGTCAGGTGGTGACGAAACATGGACCTGATGCCAGCCTTACCTGAGGACATGCAGCTGGAAGTGGTTCTGAGCAGGCGCAGGCACATGCCGGCTGAGCAGCCCAAGAGCACACAGAGCCAGATTCTCTTGAGCAAGAGTCAGTACTCTTTAACATAAAGCAGAGGACAGAAGTGCTTCCTGGATGGTTCTCTCTCAGAGGGCATGCACTGTGCTTGCTACTTATTCCACATAGCGACATGTGGCACTGTTGCAGTGCCAGTGACATGAAGCTGGTGAGATGCAGCAGTTTCTAAAACAGTCTGGCCAGAACACTGCCAGGGAGAGAACTGTGACAAGTGAGTGGAGCTGCTGCAGCAGGGACTTCCCTGTGTTTTACAGACGCTATCTCGGACTCCTCAAAGGTTTTTTTCCCCCTTTGGGGATTTACTTTGGAAAGAAGCCTATGAGGTACACAGTATGGAATGGCCACATTCGGTACTGTCAGCCACCAGTGATGCATCACTGTTGGCATGGAGGCTCTGGACAGAGAATGGCAGATGACACCAGTGGGGTATCCAGTTTTACAGAGTAAGCCTCAGTGAGCTGGCTATGGGTAAAAAGGCAACATGAAGATACCCTCCTGTCCCCCAACAATGCCTACTAGGACAGTGCTGACACCAAATGCTTTGTAGTGACAGTGGGAATCATTCACACAAAGTAGACTTTGTTGCTGCAGTGCCAACCTGTGGAAGGACCAGACTGAAAGATTCTAGAGTGATTGCAGGGGCAGGAGTTTGACCTTGTGGTTGACACGCTGCCTAGGATGCCTGGGCTTGGTGCCTGACTCTGGCTCCTGCTAACACAGGCCTCGGGAAGCAGTGGGAGACCTGGGCTGTGTTCTTGGATCCCAGTTCTGGCTCAGCTCTTATGGGCATTTGGGGAGTAAACCAGCAGATGAAAGATCTTGTTCTGCCTCATATGCATGTTTAAAAAAAAATGAAAAGGATGACCTAAATCTCTGTGGGATAACTTTTGGGATCTATATGGAGAGAATATGGCTATTACAATTTCTGAGACCAAAGCCTATAGCAAGGGATGTGCAGCTCCTCATACCTGGTTGGCATTCAATTCACATTTGTGCAAATAGATATATCTCAATAGATAAGTGGCAAGATTAATTAGCAAAGACATGAACTACTAACTTCATGCCAACCAGTGTATTCTTTAGTTTCCATTTATTTATGAGAAAAATGTATTCAGAATTTTGGGTTTGGAAGGTGAGTCTGCAAGTCCTCCATTCCTGGATGCTTCCCTTTCCTTAACCAAAAATAGTGCCAACTAATGATAGGTGCAGACGATTATGTAATGAGGATGTGAGTGCTTTAATTCTAAAGACTCCTAACTCATGCCAGACATCCAAGCTTAGTTAGTATTGTTTTCTAATTTTCCTAACATTGTTTCCTAATTTCCTTTCATTTTAACTAACCCAAGAAACTATATATGTGTCAGCTTTAGGAGGGTAATTAAAGTTCATGGAAAGTGCAGATAAACGTATTTTGGTGCAGAACAGTTTTGAAACCCATGCATATAAGGGGCCTGTGAAAAAGTTCATGGAAAATGTCCACTATAACATGCATGGGGCCCAGCACGATGGCCCAATGGCTAAATCCTTGCCTTGCCAGCACTGGGATCCCATATGGGCGTGGTTTGTGTCCTGGCTGCTCCACTTCCCATCCAGGTCTCTGCTTGTGGCCTGGGAAATAAGTAGAGGACTCTGCCTTGGGACTCTGGACCTGCATGGGAGACTTGGAAGGCTCTGGCTGTTGTGGCCATTTGGAGAGTGAACTAGCAGATGGGAGATCTTTCTGTCTCCCCTTTCTATATATTTGCCTTTACAATTAAAAAAATCTTACAAAACAAAACTATGCATGAATCTGAAACATTTTCTGGCAACAAAATTTTTTTCTTTAAAAAATCCAAAGCTTACTTATCTTTATTTCTTTGAAAGATAGAATAGAGGCAGGGTGAGCATGAGAGAGTGCATGTGGTCTTCCATCTCTGGGTTAATTCTTCAAATGCCTGCAATAGCCAGGCCTGGGCCAGGCTGCTGCTATAAGCCAGAACCTCGTCTGGATCTTCCTCGTGAGCCAACACTTGCTGCCTACCAGGGTGTGCATTCACAGGAAGGGGGAACAAAAGCAGAAGTGGAGGAAGGACTTGAACCCAAGGACTCCACTACAGGATGTAGGTGTTCTGAGTGGCAACTTAATCTTTGGTGATCCAATCCCCACCACTCAATACTGTTTTAACTCCATTTATACTAGCTTCTACAAGTATACAAGTATTCTACAAGTAGGCTAGGGAAGTGGGCTAACTCCCCAGAAGGCTCAAAGGAAATTCACCACATTCCAGGGTAGTCTGAATTGCTAACACGAGCCCAGATCACTGACAAACATTATGCCCTACTTAATATCATTGGGCATTATGGCCAAAACAAGTGTCTGGAGGGAAAGGGTATATTGAATGGTGGCACAAAGAGCCATGCATACAGTTTGCCGAGTGTTCCTCTCCCTGGGCCTCATTCCCTCTGCCTTTCTTGGTGAACATTTTTCAAAACTTTATCTTAGCCTTACTGGCCTGGGAATCTGATTGCATCAGTTTATGAATTAGAGTCATCTCATGGCTCACATTACTAACACAAGACAGATGTATAATACCAGAAGGCTGCAAGCAGTATAAATGTCTCCTAGGCCAGTGGACTCTCACTGACACCACAGTATATGCTCTTCCTACTGGCAGACCTCCAAGAAGAGCTCAACCAAAATTAGTGGTGAATGTGGAGCCAAGGCAAGGGGCAGGAGATGAATCAAGTATCTAATAGAATCAAACTGCTATATCCTCATGCATCAATTTCCTCAGTCAGGACAATCTTGCCAATAAAGCCATACACTGTTGGCTCTAGGGCCCTGCATCCTTCCCCGTGATGGCAATGTCCTTGCCAATGTGACTGCAATACTCCCAGCTTTTGGCTCAGGCTTATTCTCTGTGCAGTGTTTGAATGTACACTTCCAATGTTGGCCTTTCTGACTCAATTTCTGCATGTACTTCAAGGATTTTGTGGGGGAAAAAAAGAGATCATTTTATTTTTTGCAAAAAATAAAGCCTCCCCTAGTTTCTATGAATATGTATTTTCCATGAACTTTTTATACTTCTGTAGTGACCAGTCTTTCAGTGTTTCTCTTCAGCCAATCAGAGGTCTTGTGGTTCTGAGAGCAGTGCCATGGCTTAGGAGCACCTGACCTCCCTGTGCAGCCTACTGGGCTCATTTTCAAGTGTAACCCAGAGAGGAAGTATCCTTCAAAGTTCTTGGGGGTGATTCACTGTGCCACTCACACAGGTGAGAATTCTGTGCATGTACACAATTACTATATCCATGGTTGCCTATGTCCCCGTGTAGTCACTTTTGTAGAAGCTAACACTTTGAGTGATACAGCCATGGCACACGAACCACAGAATAATATAGCTTTGAACTAAAGGCACAAAATTTAACTTAGATGGTGAATACCCAACTCACTGCCAGCTCCTGAAAAAACAGGTAACTTATCACCAGAGTGTTAAAGTGTAAACTGAGAGAGACAACCATCTCCCCAGGGTTAACAACTTCTTGGCATGGGCACATGCATTCTAAACAATGGAGACATTTATATGTGAAACATGTAAATGAAACCAGCAGCCTGACTTAGAAATATCTGAAAAGCCCTTTTAGAAAATGTCTATCTGATTTGGTCACCCTGTAAATGGAATGGAAGGCAGGAGTTGCTATCCCTTGAGACGATCAATAATGCTCACCACAGAAAAGCCCTCTATATAGTTGCTGACGGAAGTGCTGGCTGTGGGTCAAAGGGGACTGCAGCCGCCCCCCGTTTAGCTTGGTCTCCAATAGACCCACTGTCATCTCATGCTACTGGGATGCATTCATTACTGATGGACAACTGCTTGTATGAAGTGCTTTTAGTTAACGGAGGGTGGAATTACATTTTCCCACAATAGTTTTTTTCTTTCCCCTCCAATGCTTCTACACCATAAAAACCTTTTAAAACACCATTTGGTCTGGGAAACCAAGCTGACCTACCTCCTGGTAATACCTAATAGAAATCTAGAAAGACTCTACTGCCCATGAGAATAAACAGCAGAGCCAAGCAATCACACCAGCAGACAACAATTGTGGGCTTGTTTTTCAGAGCAGCTCAAGCCCGTAGCCCCTGGCTGCCCGGCATCTTCCTGATGGCAGCAGCACTGGGAGGCACAGCTCTCCATCCTGTGCAGCTGGCGAACTTCTTCCACAGCTCTCACACCCATGAACAGCTAACTTGCACACAAACTTTAGGTATCACAGAAATGTGAGTGTATTTCTCATCAGAAAATTTTTTTTTCCTCCTGGGCCACTCCAAAAATTAAAAGGTTCCCTTTCCTAACAAAATGTGTATCTATATTCACTGATTTAAACTCTAACCCAAAGGTTTAAAAGAAAAGTGAAAGAAAACACTAGCTCTGGTTGCCACCCTTGTCCGTGAACTCCTCCATGAGGATGGGATGCAGGCATGGCTCACACCAGGTGCCACTTGGTTTGTGGCATTGCTGACATTCAAACACAGATGTTGCAGTGAAAAGGAAATACAAGCATAGCCACTGCTCCCAGCAGCCTCATCAAGAGAGAACTGCTTTACCTGGCTGGTAGAAGTCAGGCGACAGCTCCCTGGCCACAGCTCTCGCGATGTCGCACTCCTGGCGGGCGGCCAGCGCAGCCTGGTCAGCGGCGTCAGCTTTCGCTCTTGCGTGTGCAGTCCTATACGGGGCACAAAAGGGCCAGTCAGCAAAGGTGGCACCTTATTAATTACACCAGGAAAAGCAAAGCTCAATCCGCAGAAAGCAACGTTAATCATGATCGGGGTCTGTGCCACCTGCGACGGTGAGTCTCCAGATCATGTTGCTGTGGGATTCCAATGTCACAGAAAAGAAACTACCTGTGCCTAGCTTCAGTCCTTCCGGCGGGGGGGGGGGGGGGGGGCGGGATGAGAAATATAAGCAAATTCTAAGCAGACTCATGTCAAGTCCAATTTTTAACACCAACAGAGGTAAATCCCCTGTTCACTCCGGTTTCCATTGCCCCCTTAACCTCACAGTCAGATGTGAATTAACGTCATGTTTGTGTATTTCATTCTTATGGGAGAATCAACATTAAAATGTGATTTACGAAAGGACTGCCTGGGAGTAGACCAGATACAGTAGCTCTTTGGGGAAAATATTTGACCAAATCCATTGCTAGTAATATCTGCTCATTCTCATAAAGTAAATTGCCATGGCCAATTTTGGGCTCCCAGTGTGATGCCACTGGACGTGCAGGGAGCAGTCCTCGTTTCCAGCAGCCTAGGCATGGCCCATGAGGTCTTCTCTAAGAGCACGGGTGGTAGAGGAATCCACCTACTGACTTGCAAGTAGGTTTCTTGTATGAAACTAAACAGAGATGGTGAGGCAGAACTGCTGAGAACGAACCAATCTCTCAATCTTCCATCATCTCCATGACCCAAACCCACTACCAATACAGAGGACTCAGGCCAGGGATGAGGCAGCAGGGAAAAGAGGCTTCCAATAAGACATGAATGGTGCGTCACAGCCCAGGAAGAGGGGCCTTGGGAGGTCAGAAAACTCTGGGTGGTTCACTGTCAAAGAGGAAAACCCTTGTCCAGTTAGCTTCTAGATGATGATCATGGGCACCGATTTATTTTTCACAACATCTCCCAACCCCTCTCTTTGAAATGTAAAGGAACAGAGACAGGGAGATACGGAGACAGATTTATTACATCTGCTGACTCACTCCCAATAGCTGCGACAGCCAGGTCTGGGCCATGCTAAAGGCAGGACCCAGGACCTTCGTTTTTATTTTCTACATACCTGGCAGGAACCCAGGCACTTGAGTCATCATCCACTACCCCTCACGTGCATTAGCAGGAAGGTAGGTCAGAGTAACCAGGACTAGAATTGGCACTCTGAAATGGCATCCTCCTGTCTCATCACATGTGTCAGGGGCAAAATATCTCTAACTCTGCCTTTTAAGTAAATAAAAACAAATTTTCAAAAAAAGAAAACTAATGAATGGAAATAGCTGATGTGGTATAAGCGGTAAAGCCAGCACTTGCAATGCTGGCATCCCATATGGACACTAGTTTGTATCCCAACTGTACCACTTCACCGTTGCTAAGGTGCTTGGGTGGATGGTATACTAGAAGACCTGGATAAAACTCCTTGCTTCTGCCTGGCCCAGGCCTGGCAGTTGTGGCCATCTGAGGAGTGAGCCAGCGGGTTGGAAGATCTCCTGTTTCTTCCTTTCTAACTCTGTCTTTCAAATAAATAAATCTTGAAAGAAGAATGGAAAGGGTTGGTGTGGCATAGTGGGTGAAGCCATCACTTGCAATGCTGGTATCCCATATGGGCACTGGTTTGTGTCCTGACAGTTTCACTTCCCCTGCCAATGTGCCTGGGAGGATGATAGTTCAAGAACCTGGGTCCCTGTTACCCATGTGGGAGGCCAGTATGAAACTCCCAGCTTCTGACTGGCCCACCCTGGTGCTTGCGGTCATTTGGAGATTGAACCCATGGACGAAAGATTCTCTTCCACTTTCTCTGTAACCCTTTCAAACTAATACTCTTTTCAAAACATGAATGGAAGCGACAGTAAGAAGATCAATAATTGTAAAAAGGTTCAAGGTGCAAGGGAGAAAGACATGAACAGGTGGAACAGAGAACATAATTAAAGTGAAATGATTTTGCATCACACTGTAAAGGGGGCAACACAACACTATACATTTGTCAAAAGCACAAAACAAAGAGTGAATTCTGTTGTCAATTTTAATACTAATGGATCCTGGGATGAGCTTTGTGATGCAGTAGCTAAGCCACCGCCTGTGATGTTGATGTCCCATGTCAGAGTGCCACTTCACGTCCCGGCTGTTTTGCTTCTGATAGTTTCCTGACAATGCACCTGAGAAAGCAGCGGGTGATGGCCCTGGTGCTTGGGCCCCTGCCACCCTTACGGGAGAACTTGGTGAACTTTGGGCTCCTGGCTTTGGTCCGGTCCAGCCGAAGTCATGACAGCTATTTGGAGAGTGAAGCAGCAGATGGAAGATCTCTACATTTGTGTATCTGTGTGCCTTCCTTCAACCATCATTCTTTCATATAAATAAATAAATAAATGCATAACTTACAGTAAGGGTCACTGCATGTGAACATGAGGACATAGATAGTATCTGAGAACTTGTACTTTCTGCTCAACTTTTGGGTAACATCCTACTTCTCTGGAAAAAAAAAAGTCCATTGGCTAAACATGAGTGAATCAACTTTCAATCATGAAAACTTCCAGATCACAGAGGATATTATAGATTATCTGTCTTCAGGGCCCAGGAACTGTGACATGGGATCAAAACCAAAAGGGCAGGGGTGTACTCCCTGACACCGGCTGTCACGTCAGTCTGCTTGGGTGCCAGCACTGTGACAGGTGAAGCTTCAGTCCTGGGTTGTGCCTGGGAGTTTATACGGATGCCCTCCATGAATGTTCTTTCAGTTTCTCAGAATTGTAATTCTTTTTTCCCAGAATGACTTTCCATTTTGTCAGCTATTCTTAGCGAGAGCCTAATTATGTCTAGGTATCATAATTAATCTTCCTAAGAGTACAGCTATGCTGCCTTATAATTTGCTTGCCCTTTGATGATAAATGTATAAGTCTTGGATACAAAGTGCTTGTTCTAATACACTGAAAACACCACCGTAGAGGTGTGCATGTAAAACGGCAGTGTTACCTCCACCACTTCTTACAACATGTTGAACTGGAGAGCAGACAGGTTCTGCCTAACCTTCTACAAGTGTGTGACAGGAGCATGGCATCAGGGAAGTGGCTCCTGCGACTTCTGTGCTAGGTCCTTTTCTCGTGTTTCACTCTAAGCCCAAACAAGAAGGAAGACCTTTCCATCCATCATTGCTCCATGTATCAGCACTGCTGCTCACTGGCCAGGTGAATCATAAACACATCAAAGCCTGATGTCTGCCAGAGAGGTGCTGACAGCCCTGGACCTGACCATGAGAAATGCAGCAAACAGGGGCTCGCTGAATTTACCAAAGCCACTCACCAGCCTGTGTGGCCAACGCCGCTGGCATGTCTAGCTTTTACTCAGGAACAATCTGGGTCTGTCCTGGCTCATATCCCATGTGTGCAGTGGGCAAACATTGGAGCAGCAGCCAACACATGACTGGGTTGCCAGTATCCCATATGGGAGTACCTAGGGTTGAGAATGGCTCTAACGCTCTTCCAGCTTCCTGTTAATGTGCAATGTGGGAGGCAGCAGGTGATAGCTCAAGAACCTAGGTCCCCGTCAGCAAGCTGGGAGATCTGGATTGAGTTCCAGGCTCCTGGGCCTGGCCTACCCGAGCCAAGGCTATTGTAGCCATATGGAGAGTAAACCAGTGAACAGAGGATTTCTCTCAGACTTTAAAATAGACAAATACGCCCCATATATGCCCGCAGGCTTCCCTAATACATCCCTAAAAAACAAAACAAAACAAAAACAAGATCCCAGGCTCAGTTCCTAAGCAACACAGAACCCCCTTTCACCCATCAGCTGGTAGGTAATATCACTGTTCCCATTTTTGGGGTGGGGCAGGGGTTTGGTGATTCCATCTGGGGAGATCTGCTGAAAGCAGTGTGGGAGCTGGGCTACAACGGTGGGTTGTGTGAAAAATGGGCACACAGCAAAGACGCATGGTGTCCAGGAAGCGTTCCTGTGATCCAAAAGGCCTCTGACACTGACTAGTCTTCAGATCCTCAAGAACCACCCAATACTCTATGCTTGGTATACGTATGCAAGGAAAGAATCTTGATTGAATTTGAACTGTAATACTACATCAAGGTGGAGGAATCCACCAGGGGGGAGGGGAGTGGGGGGGATTCCCAGAGCCTATGAAACTGTCACATAATGCAAAATAATTAATAAAAAAAAAAGAACCACCCAATACCATGACCACATGCATGTTCTGCAGCCAAATGCAATAAACAAAGTGAGAAGCAATCTCTTTCAGTGGGTGTAAGCTGACGACTTCATGAAGGGATATGGTTTTGCAAAGGAACTGAAGCTTTAACTTGTGGAGAGTTAGAATGGGACCACAGGGCTGGCTGGGTGAGACCCAGGTGGGCTGGTTGTGTTCACTGGACTCCTTCCTGGACACCAGCCCTGCTGAGGTCAGCTGTGAACAGCCCTACATGTCTGGCCTCCTTCATGCTGAAAAACTCAAATACAAATAGGTTTCCTTACCAATAACTGAATGAGTAATTGAAGTCTTTCTCCCCCTTCTTCACCCCCCAAAATAAATGAAATAATCTGACAGGAGCTCTCAAGTTACTTTACCTAGAAGAAAATAGGCTAGTTCTTCCATTTTTTTTTCCTTAAACACAGTAAAGCTTTCGTAAAAAGCACATTCAGCCTTCACTAACGACAAGCCAGCACATACCTCTCCTGCTTAGGCACTCACAGGTTCAAAATTGGTCACACATGATGGATCTGCCTCAACATTTCATGGCAGAGGCTATGATCTAATTGGCTCAGGGGGCTGTACTTGCAATTTTCTTTGATGTCCAAGTATCTAAAGAAAATTATTAATTTTGGAAAAATAAAAAGCATGACTGCATGATCCCCTCTCTGCCTCCCCCCAGCTCCGCGTCTTGGTGTCAGAAATGTCATGCTACAGATAATGTTCAAGGTGCTCTGGACACCTCGCTTCCCTCACACACGTCTACAGTGGGCACATGAAGCTGGCACTACCTTTAAGGAAACTTCAAAAAGTTCACCTGAAAATGGAGCTAAAAGATAAAGACATTTTGGTGCAAAAAAAAATTGTTACTACCTATGCAGAGATTTTAAACACTTTTTGCATCAAAGTAAGCATATCTAATTCCATTCTCAACGTATTTTTGTTGTTGTTCATTTGTGCATTCCCCACCCAATCATTTCTCCCCTTCCTCATGGCTACCGCCATGGTCATCTCATCATCTCCCCAGGGTTACTGTTAAAGCCAAACTGACATCCTCCGTTTCCCTCTCTGCCTGCCAGCTATCTCCTTCCCTTCCAGTTCTCTTGAAAATGCCTGACAATAACCAGAAAGTCTTCCCCTGGGTTATGGCACCATGGGTAATAAAAAGTACAAAAAAAAAAAAAAAAAAAAAAAAGGCCTGCTAGCCTTCCTTCTGGACTGTGACATTATTCATTTACGAGAGACCTAAATTTGAGAAAATCAATTATCTTGTGCAGACGGCTGCAGCCCTTTTTAAGAAATTGGTCTGCCGAGCGAAGAACATTCTCAAGAGGGACAAGAACCAAATGGCTCCTCGGATCCAAGTTAGAAATCAGAGGCCTGCTTCCAAACTGGCCTGACGTGATTTGGTCCTCTGACAAGACAGACTTCGCAGGGCTGAGCATGTGTGCCCTGCACGGGGTAGATGCTGTCTCAGTTCACCACATAGAACTCTTCATCCCCACATTAGCAGAATTAGCTGTGATTTTTACCTGGAATGGACCCGGCTTTTGCTAAAGCTGCATATTCAGGAGCTTTACCTTTGAGATATCTACTTCATACACGCTCACCATCTGCAAATCCCCATATGCTACTTTTCTGCACAAATTAAGAAAGGCTCTGGAATAGTAACCTCGAGACAGCATTCCTAGGTTCTCGTTTAATACAAGCTACATCATGAGTGAAGAGTGGGTCTTTGTTAAAGCAGGAGTGCATGTCTTCCTTTCCTTTAGAAGCACTATCAAAGGACTGCTATTATGTGGCACAGTGGGTCTCAACCGTTGCTTGCCACTAGTACCCCCTAGCAGAACTCCAGTTTGAGCCTCGGTTGCTCAGCTTCTGATCCACCTTCTGACAAATGTGGCTGGAAAAGCAGATGATGAGCCAGGCACTTGGGCCCCTGCCATCCATGTGGGAGACCCAGATGGAGTTCCAGGCTCCTGACTTTAGCCTGGCCCAGGGCTGGCTATTGTGGTCAGTTGAGAACTGAACCAGTAGAGTGAAGAGGTCTTCCCTGCTCTGTCTTCCAATCTCTGTCACATCAATCACTGAACTTAAATAAAAGCAATATCAAGTTAGATATGCAATATAAACAAATTCCATAGATATGTATAATTGTGATGTTTGTATTAAAAACTAAACATTTAAAAATATAAACCATGGTCTTACTGTATGTGCTGAAGTTATGGTATAACTTTGAATTTCCAGGGCCCAAACTTCCTCAGTGCCATCATCACACAGGCTTGGACAGCCTTAACGACCAGCAAGGAAGCCAAGGCCAGTCTGAGCGACAAATCAATCTTGTCAATGAGACCAAAAGTTAAACCACACTTTTTTTTTTTCAGAGAAATGCCTTCATAGAATCATAATTAATATCATACTCTTGGCTTTTTATCACTAGGCAATAGGAGGAGCCAAGATTTAAGTGAAGCATATTTATACAGCTTTCGTAAAATGCTGTCCACTATGTAGGTCATTGTCATGTTTATTAAGGTCTAGGTGATACATTTCTCTTGGACTTCAGTGCCAGGAAAATTTGGTCTGTGATGATAACCTGCTGTGTTTCCTTGTATCATACCACTTGAACTACATCATCTATTGTTTCTCTTTTGTTACTCCAGGAAACTTGGAGTAAAAAAGTCTTCAATTTATGTGCATAATTACCTCTTTTAACCACGTGGCTTTAATGCCAGCGTCAGGGATGCAAGTATATGTGTGACTTGTGGTAGTGTCCTTCAGATACCTTTTATAAAGTGGCAGGATGTGCAAACAAAATAAAATACCAACTCCTGGAGCAGTCAGCTCTTGTCCTATGAGGTTTCCTCCACTCTGAATGCCATCCCCCCTCCCTGACCCAACAGTGTTAACCCTCAGGGGACAGGATGTTGTAACTTGGAGACCAGAGAGTCTCCCATTTGATCTCTTTTTGTGAGACTTTTTTTTTCCTGTGCACAGAACATTTTCAAGCTCAGAAAATAAGTCCTCATCTTTAAATACCTCTATTTCCTAACCTCTGATGAAAACTTAAGCTTAAAAGCTACTGTCTGGACACACTGCTCCTAATCCGGGACTGGAATATGTCATATACTTTTTTAATTTATTTTAAATTTTATAAAATCTAGCTAAAACTTACCTTCCCATGTTATTTATGCGTTGGTGAAAATTTTGATGTAAAAAATATTAAAAAGTTGTGTTGGTCTTGAAATAATTTTTGGAGAAAAGCCTTTTTGAGTGAAGATCATTCTACAGTTCAAAAGCAATGCCAAAAAGCAAGAAAAACACCTGCAAGCTACTGAATGGGACAAAATAATACAAATAATATTCTCTTTTAAGGCCAGTGAACAGAATATATGAAGAACTAACATTTCATAACAAAATAACTTGATTAAAAAGAGGCAAAGGGCTAAAAAAGGCATTTCTGTAGAGAAATAGCCAATGAACACATGAAAAGACACTGAACCTCACTAAGCTGAAGTGAAATGCAGATCAAAACCAGCAGGAGAAACCTTTTCATGCCTGTTGGATGGTTGCTATTAAAAAAAAAGAAAAACCCACCAGAAAATAACATTGGCAGGGATATGGAGAAACTGGAATCTGTTCACTGTTAGTGAGAATGTAAAATGGTGCAGTTCCTCAAAAACTTAAAATAGAACCACCATATGATGTCCCAATTTCACTTTAGAATGGAAAGCAGGGTCTCACAGAAATACATGCACACCTCCTCTGATAGCAGCATCAATCACAATGACCTGAAGGTGGGTGGAAGCAACCCAGGTGTCGGTGCATGAAACAAACAAGCATGCATGTGTGTGCGTGCACGCGTGTATACGCATGTACACACTGGAATATTATTCAGCCTTAAAAAGGAAACCCAGGCACATGGTACAACCTTGAGATAAGCCTTGAGACACTAACCTAAATAGAAGAAGGCAGCAACAAAAAGACAGATATTGTAAAGGTGCCCAATTCGCAGAAACAGACCTGGTTGCTGCCCATGGCTAGGATAAAGGAAGAAGAGGAACTTGTTCAACGGTATGGCGCTTTAGTTTTGCAAAACGAAAAGCTCTGGAGGTCAGTTACTCAGTGGCATGAGTGTGTGACCACTCAAAACTTACAGAAAGGTTAACTGGGTATATTTGTTATAAATACTTTATAATTAAAATAATTTTTGAAAATCAACTGATGGACAAGTGTTTACACATCTGATCTGTGCCTCATTGTCTTTGAATATATCCAGAACACTTGTTTTATGAGAAACCAACATGCACTCCTATGTTCATAGCAGCACAATCAGTAATTGCAAAAACATGGAAGCAGCCAAAATGCCCATCAGCAGAGGATTGGATAAGAAAGCTATGGTTCATTTACTCCATGGAATACTACTCAGCTATTAAAAAAAACAAAATGCAGTTCTTTGTGGCCAAATGGGCCAAACTGGAAACCATAATGCTGAGGGAAATGAACCAATCACAAAAGGTTAAATACCACATGTTTGCCTTAATTTAAGGTGATATGATGTTATGTATAACATGTTATGTTATGTATGTTATATGTTGTGTATAAACTACAATTGAAATGTCGATGAGGTGGTCACAGAAGGTGGTTAAGAACTCGCATTTACTTTTACCATATTGGTTACTCATTACTATGTCAATTAATTCCATAATGATGGAAATTTTTGCTGATAGTATGTTGGAGCTTTTAATTGATCGGGATGATACTCTGCTGGCTCTGTCTTCAGACCAGAGAGGGTGTACCTAAGAAGCCGTTGAACTTGACTGGACAATAAGATGCTGGACTCTGTTTGGTATATGCTTGCAATGGGGGAATCTCAACTGAACTTGAACTGTGGTTATGCAACAAAGTGGAGGAATCCACCATGGTGGGAGGGTTTGGGGAGGGGTGGGGAGAACCCAAGTACCTATGAAACTGTGTCACATAATACAATGTAATTAATGAATTAAAAAAAAAAAGTTGGGCAATGGTCCTAGTTGTTCTGGGGCTAGGACTGATTTATACAGCACACTCAATACTAACTTAGAGAAAGTATGTATAGACAGATCAACATTCATGATGTATTTTGGGGGAAGAAAGAAAAAAAAGCCAAGATGGAGCTCTCAGCTGAGAATCCGTTGCATTAATCTTGGCTGTGGCATGCTCAGGGTTTGATGAGTGCTATGAAGGCAGGCACTGATGGACACTTTCAGGAAAGAAGTGAAGAAATAGGAGCACAGTCCTCACGTCTGCTCTGTTAGCTCTTAACATTAAGGCCTGGCACAAAGCCTTCAACAGAAATGTAAGCAGAATGGCTAAGTGGGTAAGAGAAAGAAACAGAAGATAACCCCAAGACTCCCAGCATTGTCTCTAGATGCATGGCCTTATCGCAGTGTGGGCCACACTACAGCTAGAAGCTTTTGACAAACTCACTGTTCGCCAACTAGGATTTTATATGACATGGTTAAGCTGGAGATAGGAGGCTGCAATGCAAAGGGAAGATACAGTTTATCAACAGATACCAAGTTCAACAAAAGGTGGATGAACTCATTGCCAAAAGTGAGCTGGAGAAGCAAAAAGCCAAGGACACAGACCAAAGGATTCTAGGGACCCAGTGAGGAAAACAACGTGTGCCATTGAGGTGTGGCAGCATCCAGGGAAGGTGGCGGCCCTCCAGTGGAGCTGTCCCACGTGCCTGTTCTTGGTTAAATCCCGTGCTCCTTTTCCAAGTTAAGTGGGCCAGATCCAAATTGGTCTTTTCTCAGGGGGCAGGTGCATGTTCCTCAGCCTGCTGGCTGATTGCTGTGCATCTCCAGGACAAGCACAGAGTCAGGGCAAAAGGGCCTGCAGGTCCCGTGTGTGCTCAGAGAAGGTGCGGGCTGTGTGAGCACTGCTGCCTTTGCACAGGCAGTTCAAGTAACAAGGCCACTGACGAAGCCAGATGGAAGGGAGTCGGCAAGGAAGCGGGCAGGGGAAGCAGAGGAAGCAGGTGTGGGCCACATGCTGGAGACTTTTGACCCAGAAAGGAAGGAGGAAATTTGGACAGTCACCAGAAGGATTAGCTGGGTCAAGGGAAAAGAGGTTTTACTCAGATTTTTAAGAAAATGAGAACTGCTTCTGTTGGGAAGTAAGAAGAAAGTGGCTCAGAGAACGAGAGAAGATGAAGCAGCCTTCACAACTGAGGGAGTCAGGCCCTGGACTTAAGAAAGGAGCCAGGTCAGAACCCAACAATTGATTTACATTACTTGAAGGACCCCGACTTTGAGAGGGACTGAGGGTGTTGTGGAAGAGCCAGTTTAAACACAGTATTTCACATTTTAGCTTGTACCTCCGTTTCTTTACCTGCCAAAAGGGTGCAGTACTTCCTGGCAGAGTTGTTTTGGGACAAGCATCAATTTATAAAAAGCACTTGGAACTAACTCAGAGAAGGTGTTGAGCTGATCAATGACAATTATTGGGCTTAGTATTAACTCAGAGAAGGCATTTAGTAGGTCAATGCCTACTACCGGTCTTCTGATGTAACTGAGGGCCGACAGGCAGGACTCAGTGAATCTAAAGAGGCGAGGATTTACAGTCAGCACTGTGCAATCCTAAGGAATGGAAGAAAGGAAAGTCAGGACTGCTGAGCAGGACTGGGAGGATCTAACTTCAAGTCTGTGTGGTTGTGTGTCTTTCCCTTTTCCTAGAAGAAGTGGAGCAGGTGGGAGGTGGCCTTGGTGCAGGGGCAGCAATTTGGGGTAAGGGGTGCAGCAAGCAGCGGGCAAGTCACTATGGAACTAGGCACATGACACAGTGGCCTATGGACAGGACAGGACAGAATGGGCCAAGTCAGGATGGAAGGAAAGCGTGAAAGCAATGTGAACACCAGAAATCACACTTGTCTGCACTATTAGATTCTTAGGTGCTTTTGAGCTAAGTCACTGCCTACCTTCCCATGTGACAAGTTTTACAGAAATTGTCTTGACTCAAATTGGCTTCCTAGTAGAGTCTACCACTTGATTAAGTTATTGCCTAGTGAACTTTTGGTAAGAGAAGATAGACAAAGCTATTTTCAAATGGACACACAGCCTATGAGGCAAAGCTGGACCCAAATGTAATCATGAGGATGCTTTCTTTTGAGCAGTGCAGTAAACACCCGGATGTGCCTGGAAAGAACCATGCTACCTTCAGAACCTGACATTCTGGGTTATGAGAGTCATCCTGGCAATGATGTTTTTATGCCAGCATCAATGTTACACTTCTTGTCCTTTGTTGGTGGTCCAGTAAAGGCAGAAATTAAAGCCTGGCTAAGAATCAGAAAAACTGAAGATTACCCAAGGGTACAAACACATATTCTACTGAATAATAAACTAACCAGGTGACCAGATCATAAACTGACCTCATGTCCACTCCCTGCAGCAAATGCCCACAAAACCCATTCCTTCAGGACCCACACATGTCTGTTTTATAGATACGTAGCACATTTACCAAAAATTAAGCAGAAATGATGTAAACTCTTAAGAACTCCTTCTTCAACTTAGTTATAAAAGTCTCAAGAAGTAAAATACCTATTTTCTAAAAAGTGCAAATTTCCCTTATTCTGTCTAAATATGCCAAATAGCAAATAACAACAGAATCTATTCTTGTACTAGATTTGTGACACTCAACAGCGTAAACATGAACTTTCTTGAGATTAGATACATGAAACCTTTCTCTATTCCAACTTCTATGTCCAAAGTCCATGTGTTTAAGAGGATTGCTTTATGAGGAATGCTCCAGTTTTAGGGATACATGTATTCTCCTAGCAAACTCATTTCATTCATCTGTCATGTCTTGGTAGAAACTGGGATTTTCTTCCTCCATTTACTGCACACCTGACTGGAGACAATGAATCATTCAATAGTTCAGCTAGCAAATCCAACTATATTTTCACTTTAAATCTCCAGTTTTTGGCTATAGCAGAAGTTATGGACAACAAAATAAGGATCACAAACGAATTTGTTCTGATTTATGTTAACCTTTCAGTTTGGGAGGAAAGACTGTGGAATGTACTGCTTTACCAGACTCGGTTAAAAACACAGGGTAAAAAAGATTGCATCAAAATAAAAGCAAACACAAAACAAACCACAGCATCAACTGGGAGGGTCTTTGAGAGTCCACAGGGTCTCCTCTCATGGCCAGGCAATTCCTTCTCCTTGGGTAGCGATCTAAGACTCAAACAGACCAAGGGACATACGAAAAACAGCACAGCTATCCAATAAAAAGGATTGGCAGGACCTACATCTTTCAGCCTTCAGGATAAGGACTGTTGACAGAATTTTTTTTCTTGTGGCTTGACAGTTTATTTTGATTTGTCTGAAATAACAAGAGCATTTCAAGCATCTTTTATGATGTAATTGATGTCCTGCATTAAACAATCTACTAAACTCCGAACAAAAGGGTTTTAGGTTTTCAAAAAATTTTTTTAATTAAATAGTTATTTCAAAACCAGTAAGTAAGAAACTAATTAGGACAGATGCCATGACTTCATCAGAACACCCCTGTTCAGGTTTTTGTTTTGTTTTAAACAAAGCCTTAGTGTTATCTCTTTGGCTGTTAGTGTTAGCAATTTATCTACAGTATTTAGCAAGGTAAACTACAGGCAAAAAATTTAGCAGTTTCAGTACAAACACCTCCTTTTCCCTGAAAATACAGCAGTATTTGAAAGGCTGGATGTTCTCTGCAGTTATAAGGAAGCTTCCCATTTATAGACAGGAACAACAAAAAATGTATCCAGAAACCATAAGAACCGATGTGTGCTAAAGATTGGTGGGACATTTGTTGGAGAGATTTTTAGATTATTTCCTACCATTCCCATTTAATTATGCTACCTTCCAGCTTATACACTTCCTCTCTGCTATAAAAATCCATTCATAGGGCCTGGCACGGTGGCCTAACGGCTGGAGTCCTCGCCTTGAGCGCACCGGGATACCATGTGGGCACCAGTTCTGGTACCAGCAGCTCCACTTCCCATCCAGCTCCCTGCTTGTGGCCTGGGAAAGCAGTTGAGGACGGCCCAAGGCCTTGGGACGCTGCACCCCGTGGGAGACCTGGAGGAAGTTCCTGGCTCCTGGCTTTGGATCGGCGCAGCACCGGCCATTGTGGTCACTTGGGGCGTGAATCACTGGATGCAAGATCTTCCTTTCTCTCTTCCTCTCTGTATATCTGACTTTCCAATAAAAATAAATCTTTAAAAAAATCCATTCATATCCACAGTTCATCTTATATTCATGCTTTCTCCTTGAGTTACTGTTCTCTTTATTCAGTCTATAATTCCCAAATTTATAGCTCCTACTTAAAAATGTCAATTTTGAGCGTGTGCACACACTCTCTCTCTCTCTCTCTCTATATATATATATGCATGAGCTGGTTCCATTTGGATTAATGCATCTGTCATTATATTTAACCCTTTTTGCTCACTTTAATGTGAAATAACAGAGCTTAGAAAACATCTTATGGAAGACCACGGGACAGATTTGGTTTTCATCAAAGTTATTCTTTAGCAGGAACATTTTTAGGTGGTGTTAAAAATGTTACAGATTCAACCTCTCACAGTGCCTTCCTCCACTCATCAAATTAGTAATTAACGCCTCCAAGTTTAAAAGGAAATATCAGAAGATTGTCTAGTTCTTCCTGAATTTTTAGTTCCTTTTTCCTCGTGAGAATCTCAAAAATTTTCAGCATTTGCTGTTAAACAGAGAGCAGACATTTTTTGGCCTTGATATTCCACATACATAATAGCTTATCCAAGGACATTGAAAGCTGTGGTTATGCAACAAGGTGGAGGAATCCACCATGGTGGGAGGGTTTGGGGAGGGGTGGGAGAACCCAAGTATCTATGTAACTGTGTCACATAATACAATGTAATTAATGAAGTTAAATAATAATAATAAAAAAAAACATTTAAAAAAAAAAAAAGAAAAAAGAAAAAAAGATAGAAACAAATACACATTCTACCAGACTAGTTTTCTATTTAGCAACTTACATAAAAGCATCATGTGGCATAACTTGGGGGACAGAGGCAGTTTCAAAGATGGGTGCATGCACATTATGGTTAAAAGGAACAACTTGATTAGAGATCATGAGAGAAATGGAACACAGAATTGAAATCAAGTTCAGTAACAAAATCATGTTACACTCTAGCTCGAACAACTGGCATCTTTTCTCTCTGATCCTCATCTGTCGATAGCGAGTTTCTTCAGTACTTATACTCTTGCAATTCTTGTAACACTTAGAAAATTCTCAGTCCGAGGCCTGCTGTCTGCCTTGGTACTGACGCTAAGCACATTCTGATGAACTTTCAACCTTCCTTATCCTTGTGGTAGGAAGAGCCAGTGCTGGGGCCTGGGGTGCTTGTATGCAGGTTAGCCAGACTTCCGCTGCAACCCTGAGGAATGCAGGGCCTGTCTTCCTGGACCCTATGGCTGGCTGACAGAGGCATTAATCCAAATGGAACCAGCTCAAGGTTAGACTAATTCCAGGGAATATCAAGAACTCCAGCCACACAGGGAAAGCTATACAACCCAAGAAGAGGGAAATTCAGGATGTCAGTGCCACTGAGGTCAGGCTTCCTTGTTGAGGCCCAAGAATCTGGGGACGTCAGCTAATTACCATCTTGCGAGTGTGGGAAGGTCAGTCCGAGCGTGTACCCAAGCCTAAGTTCTTTGCTGTCGAGCTGTCCGCCATCAGTATCTGGCATGCACCTGCTGCTTCCCTGGTGACTGACAGCTGTCAGATCTCAATGGCAGGCTCTCCAGGTTTGCCCTAGAGCCTCAGGCCACAGAGTAGTGCCCATTATCCATGATTTTGCAGTCTTCAGTTTCAGCTACCGTCCCACAGTATTAAATAGAACACTCCAGAAAGAAATATTCCTAAGTTTTCAACGGCACAATTCTAATTAGTTTAACAAGGTCTCACGCTATGCTGTTCGTCCCAGGGAGGCCAGTCATGCCTTGGTCCAGGGAATCCATAGTATACACTGTAAGCCACTCAACAGCATCTTGGTTGTCACACCGATTGTCGCAGAATGCCTGTACTTATGTGTGAATAACCTTTACTTCAGTTAAGGTACATTTGAGTAATGATGCTGGAAATGTGCATATGTAGAAGGAAGAGAAGCCATAACATATACTTTCCTTAAGTGAAAAGATGGAAGTTCTTAATAAAAAATACGCTGAGGATGCTGAAATCAGTAACAAATCTCTCTATGCACGTGTAAAGAAGAAAAAAGAAATTCGGGGCCCGGCACCATGGCCTAACGGCTAAAGTCCTCACCTTGAACGCCCCAGGATCCCATATGGGCGCCAGTTCTAATCCCAGCAGCTCCACTTCCCATCCAGCTCCCTGCTTGTGGCCTGGGAAAGCAGCTGAGGAAGGCCCAATGCATTGGGACCCTGCACCCGTGTGGGAGACCCGGAAGAGGTTCCAGGTTCCCGGCATCGGATCGGCGCGCACCGGCCCGTTGTGGCTCACTTGGGGAGTGAAACATCAGATGGAAGATCTTCCTCTCTGTCTCTCCTCCTCTCTGTATATCCGGCTTTCCAATAATAATAAATCTTTAAAAAAAAAAAGAAAAGAAATTCATGCCACCTTTCCTTAAGTCCCTCAAGCTGCAAAAGGCATTGTCAGAGCTGATAGATGCTTAGTTAAGACGGAAAGATAAGCTATAGGGTTCAGTACAATGGGGGAAAGGCAGGCAAGGGAGACTTAGAATTCATCTCCAGTGGATGAGAGGGGAGCATGAGTGTTTTCTAGTGAGTTTTCCATCTGCTTCATGGGCAAAGTTTCAGCCAGTGAAAGGAGTCCTGGGGATAGTTTCTCTATTCATCTATCAGTACAATCATAGTACTCTTCTGATACAGCAACAGCCTTGGGAACACAAGGATGCATGCTGGCACCCCTGGCTGACTTGGTCCCATCTAAAGCCCAAATGTGGAGCATTTGCACTTAAGGCACAAAACCTGGTGGCCAGAAAAGGCTCTCTCAGATTATGGGGAAAACTTGTGCTGTGTATTTACAACTGCACCCAAGGACTGCTGCAGTGGGTAGGAGACTGAGCCCTCCACTCCATGCTGTTTTTTTTGTTTTTTTTTTTTTCCTAAAGATTTATTCCATTTTTATTACAAAGTCAGATATACTGAGAGGAGGAGAGACAGAGAGGAAGTGGAGCCGCCAGGATTAGAACCAGCGGCCATATGGGATCAAGGCGAGGACCTTAGCCACCAGGCCACACTGCCGAGCCCCACTCCATGCTGTTTTAGCATTGGTGCATAGAAAGCTCTTTCATGGTTCCCTGGAATCAACCAGCTTCCCTGGAGACATCATGCGCATCAGGAAAGAAGTGGCCCTTGACAGACAGTCTTATGTCCAGAAAAAAAAAAGCCCAGCCTGAAGGGGACACTGCCAGGGTGAACAGGATTTCCTCCAAGGAGATGAGACATCCGGGAGAGCAGCATTTGTTCCTCACAGTAGGAAGCCAAGTGGAGTGGTCTCCTGTATGACAAGCAGTGACTGACCAGGCGTAGAAGATTGAGGCTGGCAGCCTGCTGACTGCCGGCATCTCCAATGCTGCAAATTCTTGCTAACATGACCAGTGCCCTCTGGTTCCTTGTTTTGCTATCGACACTTCCCCAGATGTCTGATCACCTTGGGATTTGTACTCCCTGGTAAAACAGTCACCCCTGGTCTGTCTGTCTGTCTTGTCACTGTCATCCAAACCTTCATTTTCTATCCACCACCACTGTTTTCCACTTCAAACAAAACCTCACCACATCCAATGAGCTACAAATGTCTAGCAATGCTGCTTCAACATCGTTGCTACTCTGGGCACACCGATAACCCTAATTCTAAATATGCCATCCATTTTCTTACTCCTGCTTCTTCTGCAAAGTGTATGTTGCAAAGTACACTTCTACAAAATATGCAAACTTTGTAGAAGT
This sequence comes from Ochotona princeps, assembly GCF_030435755.1. Classification (NCBI taxonomy): domain Eukaryota; kingdom Metazoa; phylum Chordata; class Mammalia; order Lagomorpha; family Ochotonidae; genus Ochotona; species Ochotona princeps. The sequence continues at coordinate 59,038,324 of NC_080840.1, forward strand.
TCGCACACATCGCCATCCTGCTCCACCACCTCTGCTGGACTAGTAGTGAAACAGAAGCTTCTTTTCTCTCTACTTTCTCCCTGGCAGCTGCTGGCTGCTGGCAACAGTGATTACAAATATGAAGTTTCTTGTAATGTTTTCCTGAGTCGTCAGAGCAACGGCCACTCAAAGAGGGATCTTACATGGCAAAGTAAGATGAAACAAGGGCTGCTGCGTGTCTGAGCTCAGGGACACTACAGCAAGTCACCACAAGGGAGGTTTTTATTATTGAAGTGTCTTATAACATGTTACCTGTGAAAATATCTTTACCACAGTGCTGGCATATCTCCAGAAATCAACTTCTCTACCTTGGTTCCAAAAGCTTCAAATTTATTTTGGGGGCAAAATTTTTTTCCTACTCTACATATAAAGGAAAGATCTTGGGGTATTATTTTTTAAACTTGCTGTAGATTCCGAAAACAACTATCAACTTCAATATTATATGATGAACGATCCTGTTTATCATCACAAATTATTTTTTTTAAAGATTTATTTATTTTATTACAAAGTCAGATACAGAGAGAGGAGAGACAAAGGGGAAGATCTTCCATCCGATGATTTACTCCCCAAGTGAGCCATTGGGCCGGTGCTGCGCCAATCCAAAGCCAGGAACCAGGAACTTCTTCCGGGTCTCCCACACGGGTGCAGTGTCCCAAAGCTTTGGGCCGTCCTCGACTGCTTTCCCAGGCCACAAGCGGGGAGCTGGATGGGAAGTGGAGCTGCCGGGATTAGAACTGGCGCCCATATGGGATCCTGGGGCGTTCAAGGCAAGGACTTTAGCTGCTAGGCCATGCCGCCGGGCCCGATCATCACAAATTATTGACAGGGGCTTGCACTGTGGTACAGTGGGCTAGGCTGTTGCCCATGATGTTGGCATGCCATATGGATTCTGGCTGCTTCACTTCCAATCCAGCTGCCTGCCCTTGGTCTCAGAAAACAGTGGAAGACAACTCAACTGATTGGCACCTTGCACCAATGTAGGAGACCTGGAAGATACTCCTGGATCCTGGCTCAAGCTTGGCAGCACCCTGGCTGTGGCAGCCATTGGGTATTAAACCAGGAGATGGGAGATCTTGGTCTCTCTCTTTCAAATAAAAAGTGTGGTAAGTTTACCCTGATTATGAACTTGGGGAGAATACATATGTGTACATATATAACGTATGCACCTTTTGACTATATATTTGATAGATATTTATGTCTGTACCAACAAATGTTAACCATATACTATGAGTGCCTGCAGGTTTTTGCCTCACACTTCTGTTAGCTTTCCTTTAGCACAAATACTCATTTTATTTATCCTTGAAGAAGTTATTTTTTGTTTGTTTGTTTCATTGAATCACAGGGAATATGTTGAGTTGGAATCAATAAAAATTTAGAACCACCAAGCAATCAAACAATAAGCAACAGGAAGAATGAACAGTTTAACTGAAATAACAGGTAAAACTCTTGTACTCTATGCTGCTGCCTTGGCAAATATTTAAGTCAGGACTGCTCATATTGTAACTTCATCACGTACCGCTTCAGCTCCTTTGTCAAGCAAAACTTTCTTACAGGGCTGTTATGGAACTCAATTCATAGGCCATTGGTATCTCTTATGCTAGAAAACCTGACTGTAATGACACTGACCTTGATTCTAAATGAGAAATCATTCAAGTGGGATTCAGTAATGCGATTAAAAAATAATACTGCACTCCTTATTTGGTTTGTAAAATAGAGTTTTGTGTTTCTAAACGTTTTCACCAGTCTTTCACGCACCAGGCATTTATACGGGCCTGAAATGCAAGAGCCGGGGTAGGATCCCAGGGCGTCCTGTTGTCTGCTGCTATCCAGGCCTGGGCAATCTCTCTCAAAAGCCCGTTTTCCCATCTCTTAGCCATTGCCTGGCAAACAGCCTTTGTCTGCCATTTGCCACTTGTTCTGAGCTATTTTAATTCTGGACAAGTTGTGGTAGTAGGCTATATTTAAATTGGCCTGCACTGTGAAGAAACACGGCAAGTGCACGTGGCACCTTCTCCCCTTTTGACATAATCCAATTGTGTTTTGGCTGGGAATCAAGCTGTGTAAGATTCTGTATCCTTTGCCCTGGCCTGACTCCCACTGCCCAGGTGTTTGCCACTCACAGGGTGGGAGCCTACCTAGAGGGTTGAGCCCATGGGGGCAGACAGCACAGCCTTTGGAGGAAACCAAGCCATGGATAATGAGGACGGGAAAAGCAAAGATGTCACTGGCTCCTGAGTCCTACTAGAACATCTGCAGTCATTTTTTCAAAGATCAATTTCAGGAGAGATTTTTTTTTCCAGTTAGATAGAATGCAAATATTTAGAGTCTTTAGGGAAATTCTGTGCATGTAGAAAGCCAGCTTTCTCAAATTTGAGTCTCCAGACATAGATGTGTACTCAGCAAGATCTAGTTGTAACCTGTCCCTCCCAGGCACACACACCTGCTTGCCCCCACTGGGTTAGTGCTACACAGAAGGTGTGAGCCCTTGGCTAGAGTCATGCTGGGGCCTCAGAGGAGAGAGTAGGTGGCGGGGGAAAGACTCGTAATAGTTAAAAGTTAAAGAATTAAATAAAGTATAAAAACCACCTCTCTACAGAAGGGCTGCTATGGTCTTGGAAACTTTGGCAATTCAAGCCAGCCAAAAGCCACAATCAGCACTCAAGCATGAAAAATCGGAGACTGTTAACTTTTAAGGAAACATTTTACAAGTCTAGGAGTTTTGCCCAGAGCCCTTAATGTATGGGACTGTGATCTGACAGGCTCCTTCCCCTGGCAGAGGAATGAAAAACCCAGCCTGGGTATACGGTGCAGCTGCATTCACTGAGCAGGTCCAGGAGAGTTTAATATAGAAACCAGGGCTTCTGCCTATTCACGTCTCAGGTTATTTACTTTCACTTCTTGGCTGTGAGAATTTTCCTGCTGTCAGTCACATTTTGACTTGATTTTTTTTTTTTTTTTTTTTTTTTACTGAATCAACTTTACCATCCAAATAGGTGGTAAAAAGCAGACTTTGTGTTTTTGGGAAAACTTAGGAGCCCGTGTTAAAAATATTACAGAAAAGCAGTACAGGTACACAAACTCAATAATTCACATGAAATGCTTTTAAATGTCCCTAACAGAGGAGGTGGCATTCATGGACTCTATGGGGACTATAGCTGCAGACTTCTTAATTTAAAAATTTATTATCTGACAGAGTGGCAGGAAGACAGAGGGAGAGACAGGTTGAGGGAGACACGTTCCATCCAGTTGAAGATTGATTTCTCTTTGTATTAGCAGCGCAGAGATGTCACTTTTTTTTTTTTTTTAACCAGAAGGGATGTGAGTGCTACTGAATTATGTTTTTGAGTATCATAAAGATACAACTCAAAATAAATCTCAGTTTCCAAATTTCAACCCATCAAATATCACCTCCCCCTCACCCCCCAAAATGTCTTCTTAGGGATCCTAGCATTCCTTATGTAAGACATATCTACATGCTTGCTGGTCCTTCTTTCCTTTTTTTTCAAGGATATTGCCCAAACTCTTTCTTCCAGGCAGCATGACAGTGACAAATGGGGAAGACATTCTCATCCTAAGGATGCACCCGTACACTTAGCAAAACATCGGGCATTTACAAGTCTGGGTCAGGAACCTGTCACGGAGATGCTGCCAATGGGAGGATCATTGTGGCTGCATCACCAAAGGATAATGGGAGCAGAATGTCCCCAAAGGCACTTAAAATCCTTTCAATGTAACTGCTCCAAGTCATCAGGGCTTCCTCCAAGAACAGGGATAGGAGTAGGTTCTTCTGCATTCCTGGCTCTGAGGAAGAGGAGGGTGGGGGGAGTGAGGGACGGAGAGTGGGAGAAAGGAGGCAAAAGGGAGGGCTAGGAGCGAGTCTCAGGTCAGAATTGAGGCAGGGAGGAAAGAGACACGAGCCAATTCTGGCCTTCAATCTAAATGGGTACTACTGTTTTGAAACAAGTATTTCTAATAATCCCTAACTGTTCAGCTTTGATTATCATCTGTGCTTCCTTAACATCAGACAAAGCATGATGAACACATGCAGAGCACATGTACCCCAAGAGGAAAACAAAGAGGTGATGGGCTAATGTTTCTAGGAATGGCAGGATAAAGGAACAAAAAAAAAAAAATTATTACCAATCTCTGAAGGCGGCCAAGGCAGGAACTGACATGCAACAAATAGAACCACAGTGGCAGAAGTCAGAAAGAACAAAAGCAGAGGGCATGCAGCAAATCCCTGGATTTGGGGTTACGGAGCGGTAAATGGCTAGAAGGGTCCCTGAGAGCGACCTGCTCCTAGGCTTGTGCTGCCCTATACTCCAGAGCATGCAGGTGTGGGCAGACAGATGACCTCTGCACTCCACGTCTGTTCACGCAGGCTAGACTGCACAGGAGCATGACTAAGGGCAGTGTCTGCAGGCGCCACACTTCAGCTCAGTGGTCTGCAATCTGTGGAGAAGGATTAGAAAATCAACACCTGGGACGCACTGACTGACACCAATGGTGACTGACAGCACCACCCGAGTGTGTATCATACAGCTGGTGAAGTGTTACCTAAGAACTGGACGTGGAGTAGCTTCTGTAGCCTGGGGTCCCAAGTGGGTGAGTGGTGGGAGCTGGTTTCCATGAGAGGTACAAATTATAACTGTGCACACACTATCTCACCCTTGCTGTAGATTTTTCGCAGTGGTCTTTCTATTCTGTTCATGAATAGTGTCCACACAGTTACTAAAAGGTGAATATTCTCTTCCAGATAGAATTTCTAAAAGTTTTTCTTAGCTTTCTATACACTTTCACTGGGGCAGGCGTAGTGGCTTAATAGGCTAATTCTCTACCTGCAACTATTGGCATCCCACATGAGCACCAGTTCAGGACCCAGCTGCTCCACTTCTGATTCAACTCCCTGCTTGTGGCCTGCAAAAGCAGCAGAGATCCCTCCACACATGTGGAAGACCCAGAGGAAGCTCCTGGCTCCAGGTCAGCTCAGCTTCAGCCATTGCAGCCATCTGCGGAGTGAACCAGAAGATGGACCTCTGCTACTTCTCTCTATAAATCTCCCTTTCAAATAAAAATAAATCTGAAAAAAATATGTATTTTTAAAATAAAATACACACTTTTACTGTGTGACATGATTCCTGTGTAGTTTTTCAGGGACCATTTTCAGCTTAAATAAAAGTGTAATGGACCATAGTCAAGTAAGAAGGAATTGGTAGCTAACAGTAACTCTTCAAGTGAACTTACCCCACCATCAAGGATTCACCAAGTTACAATATCTCCCTGAGACTCTTGTAAGATTATGAGGTGTTGCCAGGGATGCATGCCAAACCCTCCACAGAGGGCACTTCACGCCCCTGGGGTGGCACAGGCAGCCTTCTGCCTGCCAGGCGACCCCAAGGCCTCTCCTGCCTTCCCATCCTGCTCCCTGCTGTGTTTTTGCCATCTGGAGGCTCGGATTGTTCCCTGTCCACCTCCTGCCCTTGGCATGTCCTCAGGTGTCTCCGCACTTGTCATAGTTGGCACAGAAATGCCAGCTACCTCAATCCACAGCATATTATTACAAGCAAGCACAGCATAAATGTAATCCCTGGATAAGGTTAGCATAATGGAAGTTTCACGTTCTCCTTGGACTGCTCTATAGAAGCAGACATGTTATGAGGATTCACAGACTTCAAAAGCAGCACACTAAAAATACCTCTTGCATCACACTGGAACACATTCAAAGTTGAGATTCCGGGTGTTTGTCTAATCCCATTTCTATGGTGGCTCAGCGCACAGATAATCAAATTAGCTCTCATCACACAGGAGCCGTAACGCACGGCTTCCTCACCTGTGCGGTGTGAGGAGTGGCAGAACCTACTTTGCTGGCTGTGTGACACATGTCACGCTCTAACAGCAGAAAATGCAGACAAAGCTGGGCACACGATAAACAATACACACAGAATATTTACTCAATTAACTTAAAAAGAAAAGAAACTCACAACATGTTTCTATATAGGTACTATATTTCCATGGAGATAACAACATAAAAAAAAACACCACAGGGAAGTTTCTTATTTTTTATACTCCTTCAACTACAGCTAATCACTGTTGCTTTTCTTAAAACGTTTTCCCAGAGTTTAGGGTATGTACAAGAAAATCTGAATATAAAGTCCCTCTCCTGGCACAGGTGTAGTCTAGTGGTGAAGACAATGCTTGCAAGGTCTCCTTTCAACATCTATATTCAAGCCCAAGGTGCACTCTTGCTTCCAGCTTCCTGTGGACCTACACCCTGGGAGGCAGTGATGGCTCGCCTGTGTGGGTATCGGGGCTGTGCTCCTGGTTTCTGGCTTCGGCTGGGCCCGCTCTTTTGGGAGTGAACCAGTGGGTGGGAACTCGCTGTACAGCTGTCTGTGTCTCAAGCAAATTTTAGCAAATCTTATTTTTCCTTTCTAAAGGCAGCAATGCATACATTTTGATGCTGCTGTAAAATGCAACTAGAAATTAGGGACCACACAGAGCGTAAAGGACAACGAAGTATGTGTGTATGAGTTCTGTATACGGTGTAGCAGTGTACACTTCTGGATGGTTGCGTACACACACACACACACACACACACACACACACACATACACACACACACTGTGTGGCTATTATGTGCCAGGCTGTTGTAACTCTCACTCTTTTCTACTCTGAAAACACCAAGCATGGTTGTGGATAGCACCAGCTCCTATTTCAGGCTCAGTATCTGGCCAGCCATAGGATAATGCCTGCTTGGGGTCCCAGGGTCTGCTTTTCCTTCAGGAGACCGGGCACAAAGCACACACTGCACCCTACTCTGACCTTGTGCAGTGCTTCTGGTGTTGATCTAGAGGTCTATCAGGGAGTGGTATAATGACTCTACTGGCTAATCATCTACTTCCATGTGCCGGGATCCCATATCTGTGCTGGTTCCTGTGCAGGCTGCCCACTTCCCATCCAGCTCCCTGTTTGTGTCCTGGGAAAGCAGTAGAGAGAGGCCCAAAGCCTTGGGACCCTGTACCCATGTGAGAAACCTGAAAGAAGCTCCTGGCTTTGGATCAGCTCAGCTCTGGTCACTGTGGCTACTTAGGGAGTCAACCAGCAGACAAAAAATCTTTCTCACTGCATCTCCTTTCTATACCTGGGTTTCCAATACAAACAAATAAATCTTAAATAAAAAATAATAAAAGCCTATCAACAGGTATGGGTGTTGTATGGCAGATTATGCCACTGCCTGGGACTCCTGCATCCTGTATCACAGAGCTTGGTTCAAATCCCAGGTAACCTGTTTCCATCCAGCTTCCCAAGTAATAATGCCTGGGAGAGAGCAAAAGATTGTCCAAGTACTTGGGACCCTACTACCTTTGTGGGGTGTCAGAGCAAAGCTCCTGTCTCCTGGTTTTGGCGTGGCCCAGCCCTGGCCATTGAGTCCCTGTGGGGAGTACACCAATGAATGAAAAGATGTTTCTTTTTCCCCTTCTTTCAAATAATTTTTTAAAGAAAAGATGAAAAAAATCTTTCATTGTGTCACTCTTTCAAATAAATAAAATAAATGTCTGGCCATAGGAATTTTTACCTGACGGTAAAGATTTGAAAATTACCCTGGATGGGAGAGTACAAGGCGACACCAAAGACCTTCCAGCAGATTTCAGCCATCAGAAGCACAGAAGTGTGCCACGCCCTGCACGCGTCGTAGGGCCTGACTTCTCTGGGGCTCGGAGCCCCAGCCAGGGAAGCTCTGTGGGGCAGGCCTCGCACCTACCCGTGATGACTGAGTTTATGGATATGCGCATTACGAAAAAACCAAGGTAAGGGTTATGCTATCTTTTACATTTTACACCAAAATATGTTTTTACTAATTTCCTCATCTCAAACTTCAGAGGATAGGATCAGAAATCTATTGTAACGTAAATATAACATAAAAGCAGACAAATGTGTGTAACTTCTGGCCAACAAACATTGGCTCCGGCAATGTCTCTGACCCCCACTGAAGCCCAAGAACATCAAAGGTCAGGGTGTGAAAAGCATGGGAAAACCAAAAAGCCTTATGGTATCCTTCAACACAAACGTTCAAGGATTGTCATAGACATACTTTGCTTTCTGAAGAAATAATCATATGTGAACAGAACCAAACTTCATTTCTAAAAGTGATGAGAACATTTTTACGAAATGTGAAGTCCTACTTAGCTTTGTAAAGTTACAGGGATCAGAGAAGAGCAAGGCAAGAATTCCTTCCAACTGAAACTGCCTTATGATTTGAATGACAGAGAGTCCTGCCTGTTGGCTGTAATCAAATCACTTCAGTAAGCAAAAAGCAAAGTTTTACCAGGACACTCGGAAAACTTTGTGGAGGATGGGATGATATTCTACCAGCTCTAACTTTGGACCAGAAATGGTCTCCCCAAGAAACTGTTCAACCCATCTGGACAATAAGTAGCTGGACTCTATGTTTGGTATATGTTTGCAAGGAAAGAATCTTGATTGAATTTGAACTGTAATACTGCACCAAGGTGGAGGAATCCACCGGGGGGAGGGGCGTGAGGAGGGGTGGGGGGATTCCCAGAGCCTATGAAACTGTCACATAATGCATAATAATTAATAAAAAAAAAGTCAAAAAAAAAACTTTGTGGAGGAATAAAATTTCAGTGACTATAGTTTTGCATAATATTTAGAAAATACATACTATGAAAAAAATTACACATAGATTTCAATTTTTATCCAACAAAATATTTTCTGTGAACTTTTTGAATCTCTCATGTATTTTGTAAATGCAGATCACAAAGCCTCACAATAGATATTTATGTATATGAACCTAACAGCTGAAGATTCACAGTTGATTATTTAAATTTTACTTATTTATTTTTATCCTATTTGAAAGGTGAAGAGAAAAAAGGAGAAGATTTTTGCATCACTGATTCACTCCCCAAATGCTTCCAGCAGCCGGGGATAGGTCAGGCTTCAATTTGAGGCTCAATTCGAGTCTCAATTTGGGTGGCAGTGCTTGAGCCATCACCTCCTGCCTCCCAGGGCGTGTCTTGGCAGGATGCTCGATCTGGAACCAGCACAGGCTCTGCCATGGGGCAGGCAACCCAAGTCGCACCTCTGTGCTAAATACCCAACACCTTAAAGTTGAGGATTTTTACAGTTTGTGATTTTTGTAAGTGCACCTCTAATGCTAGATAAAATTAAATATTCTGCAACCTGCTAATTAAATCCAGAGGTATTAATCACTGCATCAACACATTTCACAAAATCTACACACTGAGAAAGACCTCAGAAGCTATTTGGTTCCAAAACACCCACGTCGATCAGGAAGTCGAGGCCTGGATCAATCAAGCGTAAGCACTGTTTCCACACATACCGGATTGCATACCACAAATGTTTGGCTTACATGCAGAAAATACACATATCTCCAGGCATCATGGCCCTAGGCAAACTCAGTTCCACCATCCTCAATGACAGCCTGGCAGGAGTCCAAACAGTGCCATAGATACAAAGCACAGATATCCCTAATGCTCTGAACCCATAAATGGTGGAAACTGGTTGGGAAAGGGGAGGCTGGCAGCCTTGTGGGACCTTAAGAACTCATAGGGTACAGAGATGATTTTTTAAAGTTAGCCAAGCGCTGGACTACTTTTCAGAAAGACATAGCACTGCTGTACTCACCTTCCTTTCTAGTGATGAAATAGATGGAGGTGGCAGGAAAGCAGGGAGGAAGACAGATGAATGTCAGGGAAAGTCAGGAGGACAGGAGAGACGATACAAGTGAGGAATCTGTGGGGTCAACATGGCAAAGGGTCCCTAACCAGTACACACCCCACAGTGACACTGAGCTCTGAAAAGATACTGATGTGCTGGAGCAAAATGAGGAATTACAATTTTACTATTTATATAACAGCATGACATGCATGCAGATTCACATGGCATACACATCAACACACGTTTATGGCAATACTGCCCTGAAATGACTGTATACATATACTACAGAACTTTGCTAAACACTTTATGATGAAACTGAGTAAGCTGGGTTCTCACCAACAACCCTGGAAAGTTACTACTATGTGTTTTCCAATGGGTAGTGGTTTGCCTAAAACACGCATCAGTGACCAGCAGAGTTGGGACTGACCTCAGACACGTGCAGTGAAAAAGTCTCTCCTCTCCGCGACCCCAGTCCAGCCCCTGCATTATTCTGCCAGTTGGGACTAATTAAAATGTTACGAGGAAGATCTGCCAACTGGTGACATCTGTTGCCTTATTAGATCCATTTCTGTATCTAAACCTTCCATGTCTTAAACTTTCATATTTTTTATAATCCCACCAAGAACTTTCACTGTTTCATTCATTCAGATAAAGATGATTGTTATTAATCTTGTGACTTAAACATCAAACTATGAACTAGCAGTGCTAAATCAATTCTGTTGACTACAATCCTCCCAGGACCCAGAATGTTACCAGCAGTCACTGAGCTGTGTAAGGCTTGCCTTCACATAGTCGGAACAAAAGTCCTACTAACCCCTCAATAAGCCAGTGTGGTTGAGAGAGCCGAAAATACCAAGCAGACAGTTGTGTTTACCCAATTATTTCAGTTGAACTGACCCAGCCTTAGCAGGCAACCCACTGAAATAGCCGCACCCCTGTTCAGAAGCAAGCATCTGTGGGCAACATTCTATGTGATGTCTGATAAGAACATTCTGTTTTGGAGAGAGTATGCAAAAGATGCTGCAAGTTCTGATGGCTTGGGATCCAAATACCAAGCCCTGGGATCACTGCAATGTGTTCCAGATTCATTCCCATCTGTCCTGTGTGGTTAGTGGGAGCTACCCCAACCCTGACCCAACTCATTCCACAATTATCCCCTCACATGCATACTTCTGTCATCTTAGGTCATGGGGTAAATCTTCTTGGATTTCCCCCTCCCACGCCCTGCCCTTTGCTTACAACCACTGGTACCACCAACTGCCAGCCCCTTCCTTCCCAGGGGAGTAGAATGGCAGCCACCTTTGACGTTGTCCCAGATGGGATGCAGAGGAAAGGCTTCCCAAAGCATCCATGCTGGCTCTTAGGAACAAACCTGAGAAGCTGTCTGATTCAGACGCGGTCATGAGACCTTCTGTATGTTCCAGTCACCTTTTCTTCAAGGCTCACTAAGTGTCAGGCATCACAAGAGATGCATCCCACACATGAACTTGTGGAATCTGTTTGTTTCCCTTATGAGGAAGGCTCTAAACGTTCCCAGCCCCAGTAGCCTATTGATGACAATGCCAAGGCTGAGAGCAGTTATATCAGCTGCCCAAGGTGGAGCCCCGACTGACTCCAAAGCAAGTGTGCTCCTTCCATACTCCATTACTTTAAATCACAGTGCAAAAAAGACCAGTCCTCCGTGCATACCTACTAGATGGAAGATTCTCGACTAGTCTTCCACCAAGTTTTGCAAGCAAAGATCTAAACTATTATTACGGCAGCTGTGCATGTTCTAAAACCTATCTGCCCAGCCACATAATGTATTCCATATTCTGTTAGAATGTTTTAACTTTTAAAATTTACTCTTGGTATACAGAGTACACAGGCTGCGGTAGGTAACAACAGTCTTCTAATTTTAATGAATGACACCTTCGTTTCTTACAAGATCATCAAACACAATGCTTATTATTGATGACAGTGGGATAAGTCAGGGGCAACCTAAGGATCCACTACTGGGGCAGTGATAAGTAAAATGTGGTGATTGTAGACTTCACGCTACAAGGTGGCAGTCAGAACCAGTAACTTAAGTATGAGACAGCATACGTAAATCCTAAATCAATGTGTTGAGTGGCCAGACACACACACAAAACTAAACAGATGTAAAATGTTATAATATGATAAATTTAATTAGGGAACATGGGTAATGAGAGGAAACTTATATATGTGCTGCCAAAGTGAGCACGAGGACAGAAAACTTTAAATCACAGAAAACAACACTATACTTTCCAATGTATACACATTCAGTGGCATACAATAAATATGAACTGCAAAGTTCAGGGGAAGGGAATTGGGGGGGGTGGGGAGAACAGGGATCAAGAGAGGAATCCTGCACTGAGGGCTGCATACAGAAGGCCAGGAACTGAGAATAGTTCTAAGATTAACCTTCCACATCACAGGGTTAAGTAAAGAGAAAGGGAAGGAAGATGAACAGGCGGGTCGTACACACCTTACAAACTGAGCGCAGAGCCTGTGTTCTGGCCCGGTGTAATACACTGCTATGAGTTTCAGAAGCTTTGTGCATGTGCAGATACCCATCCCATACCATCTGCAGCCCTGACCAGAACAGAGCCTGAACATTCACATACACTGACATTGGCACTTACTGACCATACAACTGAGGACTTTAGTCCTGTTAAAAAGTGCTCTGTTTTCATAACAATATACCCTAGCAGAACACAGAGGTGAAGGGGATAGGAAGCACAGTGGCTAGCCGGCAACTGAACGGGATTGAGATCTGCTTTTTCCTTTCTCCTCCTTCCTCTGCTCCCGTGCACCCACTGAACCAAGGCATGGAGGGGATTGTAGATTTCCATTCCTTAGATCCCAGCCTCTGAGAATCCTCTGGTCCCCTTAACCTCAGGCCAGCAGCCGAGGCGCTGTGGTGGCTTGGGGGAAAAAGCCTTCAGGAGCCAGGGCTGGTGAATGAACTCCTAAACAAACTCTCCACTGACACATCACTAAAAATAAGTATGCTTACATGCATAACACATTTTTGGAACGGTAAGCTGAACACTCTTTTTATCCTCTCGAGAGACGTTTCACTCTTGGACTTTTTATACAATAACATGCAGGTGCAACCGTGCTGAGCCTCATAGGTAGTTAAGTTTTGATGTGATAATTGCACATCTGCCAAGAAGTTAAGGGATCGCCAAGGGAGTGGACAGGCCCTGTATATCAGCTGCAAGCCCAGATTCCGGTCAAACGCTGATAAGGCTCACTTGGGCATTGCCTTATTTAGTCAGACTGCGCTGCTGAAACACGGGCGCACGGTGACAACTGCGCATGCTATTACAAGTCCTCCTTCCAGTCATCTGCTGACACACCAATTAATAGAAGTGCTCCTGTTATTGAAACAGCCTACTGCCTTTTCTCCCAGCAACTTTTCTACCAAGAATGATCACAATGATTTCACAAACAAAAGATTTATTACACAGAGTTACACAAACAAATTTTTAGTTCTTACATCTCCCACCGGCAACACTGAGCAAGGATAACATTACATGCGATCACTCTAGTGGTTTGGCTAAATTGCCTACTTTTCCCCACAGACCAGTACTACCACCATCTCTAACTATTCATTTAAAAGGAGAAGTACGGTAAAGAGAAGCTTTGTACTAGAATTCAGTGACTTGACATACACTGAATTCTACTATAAACCAGGCCAATAATATTTATAGATCTCTTTCTTACACACACACATACACAACACTATATATATTTTAATGATTTTTTTACAGGTCTAGAACATGAGTAAGTTGTTTATATTGTTTCTATATTGTTTATATGAAGATAGTTCAAAAAAGCTCATGGAAAATGAAATTAGATTTATTTTGGCTCAAACATTTATAAATCTGTATTATTTCTCACAATAAGCAGTTTCCAAAAAATATCTGAAGATTCCACGATGCAGTGATTTTAAATATTGCACCAAGATAAACCTTTTAAATCTCATTTTCCATGAACTTTTGGAAGTAGCTGTGCAGCATGAGGAAGTGCTTCATGAGATAGAAAGCAATGATCTCAGCTACATTTGAACAGCAGCAGCAACAAAAACATTGTGCACTGTGAGTTCCCAGCTACAGCCTCTTGTCTGCAGTTTCAAGATTTGAAAAGCTCTGAAAAAACAAAATTACCTTTTTATAAGTTTAGACCCCAAACAGGGGAATAACACTTGGATGCACCTGACACGAATCTCTTTACAGCTTATTACCCCACTAGGTGTGGATTTTGGTTTCTCTGGAGAATTAACGTGTGTCATTTCTCTGGGCTGTGCAGATCCTGCGGGGATTTCATGTAACGGACACCATCAGCAACACGCTACTTTTGTCCCATAGGTTCCGAGCTCTAAAACATCTGGACCCGCAAAGGTTTCAGATGGCAGCTTTGGAATACAGTCCGTGATCATCTTTTGCAAGAGTGTGAAAAAAATACACATTTGCACATATAAAGAGCAATGATTTATGAAGACACTACTAACACGCACTCCCTTCAGGAAAAGTACTTGGTTCTCTAGTCACGAATGGGAGGGCCATCCACTACTCAGTCTATTTATCATTCTGTAACTTGGAAAATCCATACCGTCAACATACATCATCTTCCAAGAAAAAAAAAATTACAACTCTTACACTTCAAAATTAAAAAAAAACCACCATTTGTACATATATGGCAAGAGCTTGATCCAATTCAAGCATAAAGTTTTTACACAACCTTTGACTCCCACTGTTGGTGGGTAATGTTGAGCAGCCCTTGCTGGGCACTGTAAAATTTCTATTTCTCTTGACTCACATTTTCAGTTGACCTAACTCTTCCCAATGCAGTCAATCCTTACTTAAAACACTAGCTAGAGCTCATTTCTTACATCCAGATTTAAATCATGTCTGTCACTCCGTAGTTACCATAGTCAGGCTTACTCAAAGGTCCTATCTGCTCCGTGACACTGAAATCCATGAAAGCAGGGATAAAATAATCCAGCTGTACAAAGTCTACTTGGCACCGTTTTTCTCCCATCCATGGTTAACAACCCTGGGTGCATACTGGTTCTTCCCCATGAACCTCTCAGGGTCCGCTCAAGTAATAAGCGATACATGCCACTGAAGCGGAATGAAGCTTATTGAACACACAATCATGTCCCAGGAAGGTTCTATCAGAAAAATGGAAAAAACAATCAAGGCAGACTCCTGAAGATTCAAAGTGCCACCTGTCAAGACAAATATATCTGTGTAAGATGCAAACCCCGGCTGACTGGGAGCTGCAGGGAACTGACAATTCTCAAATGCTGATACCTACAACTTCAGGCAGAAAAACTCCATGGTGTCCTGGCTCTCTTAACACATAACAAATGGCCCAGCAACGAAGCAATGTGGGTTAAAAAGAGCACTTGTTCTCTGGAATGAAAAAGGAAAGGTATGGAGTCCCAAGAACTTAAAGAGACTCAAGATCTTCAAAAATCATGGGCTAGGGGCCAGCATTGTGGCATAGCATGTTAAGCCATGGCCTGCAACACCATAATCCCATCTGAGTGCCAGTGCCAGCAACTCCTCTTCCAATCCAGCCCCCTGACGATGTGCCTAGGATGGCAACAGAGGGTGGGCCAAGCTCCTGAGCCCCTGCCACAGAAGTAGGAGATCCATACACAGCTCCAGGCTCCCGGCTCAGCCACTGTGGCCGCTTATAGATTGAATCAGTGGATGAAGATCTTCCTCTGTCACTCTGTCTTTCAAATAAATCAATCTTCAATTCACAAAAGCATGAACCTCTCAGTTTAGAGATAAGCCAAATCCTTATCTTAAAATCCTTGAGAGTCTTTCAAAATGAGTTTTTTTTTTTTTAAAGATTTTATTGTTATTGGAAAGCCGGATATACAGAGAGGAGAGACAGAGAGGAAGATCTTCCATCCGATGTTTCACTCCCCAAGTGAGCCGCAATGGGCCAGCGTGCTCCAATCTGATGCCGGGAACCAGGAACTTCTTCCAGGTCTCCCATACGGATGCAGTGTCCCAATGCATTGGGCCGTCCTCAGCTGCTTTCCCAGGCCACAAGCAGGGAGCTGGATGGGAAGTGGAGCTGCCGAGATTAGAACCGGCACCCATATGGGATCCCGGCGCGTTCAAGGCAGGACTTTAGCTGCTAGGCCACGCCGCCGGGCCCCAAAATGAGTTTTGCAAAGGTCACAACAGTGCATTAGTTTACACACACAGTTAACAATCAGTCCAGTTTCTAAAGACAGAAAGCAGAGACTTCTGAGGAAGGTGAAATTCCACCCAGTGAAGACCAAGTTCCCTCTGACTATACATTTCACTGAGCGTTACCTTCTGGCCTGGGTGACAGAGCTTTGTATTCAAAAGCAACACAACACAAAAACTATGTTTGCCTTGGAAATTATTACTACCAAGTTTGCATTTAAATTGTGTCTACAGTCACAAGTTCAACAAATTGGTAATACTGTAGCTGATAATCCCAGGTTTACCAAAAAAAAAAAAAAAAAAGCAGCCAGAAAAACCCTGGCAACAGCTCCACCCCACCATTCTCACTGTGTGGATGACAAAACTAAGTCCAAGTAAGTCTGCTTATTGGATGTGTTCAATCTGCGAGGTATATAATTATTCAAAAGAACTGGCTGAACTTATTTTAAGAAACAACTGCAATGATGCCTTAGTAAGTACCCAAACAGAAGTCTGCACAGAATGCCACGGGTGAGGGGGGCAGATGAAGGGAGCCGGAGAAGGGTGGCTTGTTTCCTCTTGCGGGCACAGGCCTCCCTCTACCTTCTCCAGCAGGATTTCAGCAGCACCAGCACCCTGGCATCCCCAGTTCCTCCGTGCCTCTCTTGAAATCCCATTTCTTGGAGAAAGCACTCTGATACAGAGGCCAGGCTGTGTCAGCAAGGCCATCAGCCCCTATGAGTGTGGGTTCAAGTTCCTACTGCTCTGCTTCCACTCCAGCTCCCTGCAAATGCACCCGGGAAAGCAACAGAAGATGATCCAAGTGTGTGGGCCCCTGCCACCCACGGCGGAGGCTGGACTTCAGCCTGCCCCAGCCCTAGCCATTGCACACACTTGGGGATTAAACCACCAGCTGGAAGATTCCTTTCTCTTTCACTTTGTGTTTCAAATAAACAACCTCAAACAAACAAAAAACGTCTCTCATACCTAAGGAGGTCTGCAATGAATATCCATGAATGACTTCAGGGTAAAAACAGGAAACACAGAACTGGAGATGCAGGAGGTTTCAGCAAAGAGAAAGAGTCAGAAAACAGGAGAGTCAAAGGCAGGTTTGGGTGAAGACAGGCTAAAGAGGAGGGAGATGGAAAGTCAGGTAAAAAGCACACAGGCGGCCAAGGAGACGCTTTCTGGGCAAGGTAAAACCAAAACAACACGGAGCCCTCAGACCACCTCCCAAGACACGAATGCATGTGTCATCTTCAGCAATCACAAAACAAACACCGGAGCCTGACGTCACCAAACCACTGATCCTAGGCTATCGTCTTTGCATATCTGAGATAAAAGCTAATATTTTAATTGTGTAGTGCTAACAGCCTCAAAATGACGCTCAACCTGTGGTCTTGTGCATGTAGGGAAGATTTTGTTTACATTTCTTGCTGGGCCAACACACTGTCACGGGTTAGGGGAAGGCTGAGCCACCTGGAGAGACAGGCAGACCCAGGAAGAGCTGACTGTGGAAAGGTGACCAACCCAGCTTTGTTGTGTGTGTCACGGGGTTGCCTGGGGTTATGTCCAAAAGAGTCATTTCTGCCATGAGCCACTTCAGTTGGTAACACAGAGTTGCTCAACAGGTCCAAGAGATGAATAATGCTAATTAATGTGATGATATATTAAAACTGAAGAAGAAAAAGAAAAATCTTGGGGACCGTTGTTGTGGGGCAGTGGATTAAGCTGCTGCCTGTGGTGCTAGCCTCCCATTTTGGGGTGCAGGTTTGAGATCTGGCTGCTTTGCTGTGCATTTAGCTCCCTGCTAATGTGCCTGGGAAAGGTATGGCAGATGACCTAAATTCCTGGTCCCCCGCATGCACACAGAAGATCCAGATGGAGTCCCTGGCTCTGGCCTACTCCAGCCTTGGCTGTTGTGGCCATCTGGGGAGTTAACCAATGGGGAGAATATCGTCTTTCCCTCTATCTGTTTTTCTCTCAAGTAAAAGTTGATTAATTTAGGAAATTGAAGGAAAACTTCGAATAAATTTGGTTAAAAAATACACAAACAAACATAAGCCCTTATAGCCTGCTGTGACCTGGCTGTGTCCAGGTTGCCCACTAGGCTGGCACTGTTTGCCTCTCTTGCCTTTCTATCCCTTCCTCCTGCTCATAACTCCCTCCTCTCTGGCTGCCTCCCCAGTCCTTTATGTTCCAGATCCAACTTCCCATCCTTCCCTGCAATGCCTCTCCTGATGCTCGCCCAGGGATCCATTGCGCTGTTCTTTCCAAAGACAGAAACAACTGATTCTACCCTGGCACTTGCCCTTCACCTAAAGTTTCAGT
The DNA here is from genome assembly GCF_030435755.1 of Ochotona princeps. Lineage (NCBI taxonomy): Eukaryota > Metazoa > Chordata > Mammalia > Lagomorpha > Ochotonidae > Ochotona > Ochotona princeps. Next base: position 59,056,596 of record NC_080840.1, read on the forward strand.
GGCCCATGACATTCCATGACTATAAAAGCTACTGCCCAAGAGCCAGGATGGCCTCCTGTTCTCTTCTGAATCCCTAAAGAGCCCGCAGCATTGACTCGCACAAGTGCCACCAAGTTGGCCTTAAGAAAGGGCACGGGATAGGTCTTATACGAGTGGCCTGGAGAAGCATGGTGTAGCGGCCTGCGTATACCGACTTCTAGCTCCCTATTTTGTTATTGTTTTTAGAAGACTGATTTTATTTGGAAGGTGGAGCAAGAGTGACATCTTCCAAACACAAGTTTACTCCCTAAATGATCACAACAGCCGGGGCTGAGCCAGATGGAGCCAAGAGCCAGGAACTCCATCCAGGTGTGTCTATCTCATGGCTGGCAAGGCTCTGTGTGCTGGGTCCATGTTCTGCTGCTTTCCCAGGTATATCACCAGGGAGAGGATTCAAATGGATGTTCATATTGGATGCTGCTGTCACAGGCAGCAGCTTTATAAGCTGTACCATGATGAGGCCTCAGTCTCCCTATTCTTTTTTTTAAAAGACTTCTTTGAGGAGCTGGTGTGATGGGTCAATTGCTTAATATTCTTCTTGCAAGTGCTGGCATCCAATATGGGCATTGGTTTGTGGTCTGGCTGCTCTACTTCCCATCCAGCTCCCTAAGCAGCAAAAGATGGCCTGAAACCTTGGGCCCCTGCACTCATGTGGAGGAAGTTCCTGGCTCCTGCCTTTGAACCAGCTCAGCTCTGACCGTTGTGGCCATTTGGGGAGTGAATCAGAAGATGGAAGATCTGTCTCTTTTTTTCTCTCTGTAAAATCTGCCATTCCAATAAAAATAAGCAAATCTTTTAACAACAACAACAACAAACAATTTATTTGAAAGGCAGAGTTACAGAGACAGACAGGGTTAGAGAAAGTTTCTTCCACCTGCTGGTTTAGTTCCCAAAGGGCCACAACAGCCAGAATTGGACCAGGTTGCATCCAAGAGCCTGGAACTCCATCAGGGTCTCCTATGTGAGTGGCAGGGGCACAGACACTTGGGCCATCTTCAACAGATTTTCTAGAGAAGCCCTTTTTTTTGGGGGGGGGGGGGGCGGAAGACTGGTTTTATTGAGAAGACTGGTTTCAGGACTAAAAAAGCACACTTACCAAAGGATAAAATGAAGATGTTTTAGTAGGCGAAGACTGACACTTCCCCTTGCTTTTAGTTTTAAATAATAATAAAAATCTAAGAATTTCTTTCATGACTTTGATGAAGTGAAGGTAGGAATGCAAAAATGCAGGCTATAGGTAGGCACAATTGTGCTTACAAAGGAATCCAATCAAATCCTGCTTAGCAAGGCAAGGCCCAGGACAAAGCCCCAGCGGTTCCCTCCAAAGCTTTTCCTAGAGGACGCCAAGCAGTGAGTCAGGTCTGCAGTTTCCAAAGGAAACCTGCATCCCCAATGCCCATCTTTGCTACCACAGTTTGCACACCCCCTGGAACTTCAGGGACTTCAAACAAAGGTGCGGCACTCCCCACCGCAGGCCGCCATCGTTCTTCCTATTTGTGTGTGATGTATTGGGAAAGACATCCCTGGTCCCGCTCCATAATCTGCAGCTACTAGGATGCTGCAATGGCTTTGCAGAAAAGAACATAAAATGAGGACTTGGGTGCCAAACATTTTGATACCCATATATCACCAGGTGTCTTCCAAAAGTTCCTGGAAACTGAGTATTAAAAACAAACAAACAACAACAAAACCCCATGGATTTCAAGACTTTTCTGCACCCAGTTATCTAGCTATGAGATTTTGGAGGTATGCTGTATCTGTCTTAGAGATCTATGAGAGCCAATGAAGCCCCTCTTACCCAATAACTCAACACTTGACTACCTGAGATTCACCAAAGCCTTAGGTAATGGTTCGGGACACTATCATACCCTTGGACATGCCCAGTGTGAACACTAAAAATGTGTCCCTGCAGGAGAGCATGCACTTCACATGTGTAGCCCTTCACTGTGCTAGGTGCTGCCCTAAGCACTGAACGACAGATCACCTGAGTACTCAGACTAACTCTGGGAGCTTCTACTAACCACCCATTTTACAGACAGGAAATGAAGGTGTGGAGAGGCAAAGTCGGTAGCTTGCGGACACTTAACTAACAAGCAACAGAGCCAGGTTTCAAAGCTGCTCTGGCTTTCCAGTCCGTGATCCTATTGAGGGGCCAGCGCTGTGATATGGTATGCTAACCTGCTACCTGCAGTGCCAACATTCTGTTTGAGGCCCAGCTGCTGCATTTCTGATCCAGTTTGGGAAAGCAGTGGAAGACAGCCCAAATACTTGAAGGCCTTGCACATAAGTGAGAGCCCCCAGATGGTTCTCTCAGCTCCTGGCTTCAGCCTGGGAGAGTCCCAGCTGTTGTGGCCATTTGAGGGGTGAACCAGTAGGAGGAAGATCTCTGACTTTCCCTCTCTGTGTAGCTGCATCTTATAAAAAAAATCTTTTAAAAAATGTCTTAATTAGGTAGTTACATATTTTTAAAAAATCAGAATGAGGTTCAAAGCCTCTTTGTGTAAAAGGCAGGCAGGCTGCTGTGCCCACTAAGAACTGTCTCTCCTTCACTTCTGTAAAAGTTACAGCAAGGCAACCCACAGGGATCTCTTCCCTGGCTTCTGGCAAGCATAACTGCCTCAGGGGAGCCCCCACCGCAGGCGCCCAGAGCCCTCTTGGAGTCTTGTTCTGCTCTGTCCTTGGGGAGAACAGGGCAGCCTTACCCTTCTGAGAGAGTACCTTTGAGCGTGGGAGGTGGGGCTGCCACTGGAACCCAAGGGGCCGAGCAGAAGACGTGTAGGGGTGGGAAGCAAACTTCATGCTGAACTCCTGTGGCGAGGGCCTGCCACCCGACTTCTCTCCATGGCTGACAAAGAGCCCCAGCTCGTGCCTTCCTGAACTTCTTGTAAGCCACTGAGCAACTGCACTTGATGACACAGAGGCACACCTCTATCTAACTCACCTCCCCAGCCTCAGGCCTGAGGGCAGCACTTGAACTTGGTCTAGGAGAGTGAGAGGAGCCAAGAGTGTCTGGCTGTAAAGCATGACGGACGGACAGCAGCAGGCCTGGACGGAGCTGACCCAGCCCACCTGACCAATCCAAAGCTGAAGACACCTGCCACCTCCCCTCTCCCCAACCTATCTTCTTCCAGGAGCTTTTTCCTTGCCTTCCCTGGTGACACTCCTTCCTACCTGCTGCCTGAACACTCACAGAATTGCACTGCCAGCTGTTTATGTATCCATCTTGATCAGCGGGTCATGGAAATGCTCTGGATGATAAGGACTAACACATTTCCCTATTGGTTTCACTCTAGTTACGTATGACACCTGATAGGGAATGTTGTTGAAACGGTCACAAAATTTGCCCTACCATGAAACATGGAGCATCCAGCTTCCACTTCAGATTTATGAACTCCTGTAGGCTTCAAATGGTGCTTTGAGTAATGATTAATACTTGTTTCCCATTTTGCAAACAAGAAATGACAGACAGGGAGAGGTTAAGCCATGTTCCCGACTTGTATCAGTGGCAAGGTCAAGATTTGCATGAACTGCCTTGGCTTCAGAGGACAGTTTCTCAAGTGTCCTCTTTAAAGACACACACTGCTTCTCCAGGCTCTGGAATGACACGAATATGCGTGACAACAGCAAATCAACAAACCAGATCTCTAAATCCTCCACACTTTTGCCCATGCAAGTGCTTCTGATTGGAAAGCTTTTCTTCCCCTTCCCGTCTCTGGAAGCTAATGCTTGTTCGCTCAAGACCCTGGCTAGGAATGCTTGCTGGGACAGATGGACAGGCAGAAAGACACACACACACACACACACACACGATGTCCTTTTGCTCTACCACTGCTTTCTTCACACCATATATTATCTTTTGGCTTCCTCCTCAGTCTTTTGCCCCAAGGAAAAGAGCCCTTTCCTTTTTTTTTTTTTTAATATTTATTTATTTATTGGAAAGGCAGATATACAGAGAGTAGGAGAGAGACAGGAAAATCTTCTGCCCGCTGATTCACTCCCCAAGCGGATGCAATGACAGGAGCTGAGCCAACCCAAAGCCAGGAGCCTCTTTCGGGTCTCCCATACGGGTGCAGGGTCCCAGGGGTTTGGGCCATCCTTGACTGCTTTCCCAGGTCACAGGCAGGAAGCTGGATGGGAAGTGGGACCTCTGGGAAGTAGGGTCTCTTGGGGCCCGGCACCCATATGGGATCCCAACACATTCAAGGTGAGGACTTCAGAGCTGCTAGGCCAACGCGCCAGGCCCCGGGAGCCCTTTTCTTTATGCTGAGTATGGTAGTAGTGAGAAACTGCTGTGTTGATTTAGCACCTGTGAAATGTCACTCTCTCTGTTAGGGATACTTACATACACCTGATCTCATTCAATTCACCCAATGTATGGAGAGACAAGGTCATTTTCTGGCTATCACATCTAATATTTAAAAAGTCTCATGGTTAGATGACACTTGTGAACAAAATTTCCTACCTCACTGGCATCCCGTGAGGCCCCCACAGCATAGGGCGGGACCCCTGATCAGAGGAAGAGTGGCATGTTCCTCCTCAGGCCGGGGGCAGGCAGATCACTTGCACCTTGACCTCAAACCTGTGTAGGTAGAGAGTACTGTCTGTCCCTAGGTCACAAATCTCTCAGGGCTTTAACTGCAACTCATTCATTTGCTCATTACATGTCACCCAGGTGCCAGGTGTGTCTCAGCTGAGCCTTCTAGGTCAATGTCACTACCTGGAAAGTAGTAACAGTTACTTCCACTAAACACTTACACAACCACTGCAGTGAGGAGCAAAAGCAAGCACTGAGAATATTTACCATGTCTTCACATCAGTGTCAGGCTCTATGCAAGTTAATAAATAATTACTTTAACTATGCAGTCTTTAGACGCACACAGCGGGTTACTACAGTGTAAGAATGACCTATTTATGGTTATCACATTCTTTCCCAATACAAGTAAACACCAGAATTGGCTCTTGGTAAAAAATGATTTTGGCTACCTTTAAATTTATGACTAAATTATCAATGAAATCTTAGTAACTCTGCTTGGCTTTAGAGAGCATCAGTTCAGTAGTTACAATTTTAGACTTCTAAGATATGAGGATTTAAGTGAGAATTTTATATTCTAATCAGAGATAAGCAAGGAACAGAGTAAAGGAGGAACGGAAAGTTAAGGGAAAAAAATGCCTTAAAATATTACGAGAAAACCCACTTAGCTACAGCCTATTTAAGTCCGTAAAGATCTTTACACCTGTTAATGTAGGGTCTGCCAAAGAAACTTTCCAAAAAAAATTTTCCCCTTCAAGAAATTCCATCTCTTCCTTGCCCTTGCCTTCATCAGCTTTATGAAAACCTGACAAATCACAAATTGTCTTTATAGTAAACAGTGTATTTTGATCACCTAATCCAGAGTGATTAAATTAGGCTGATCTGAAGGGTGCTGTTTAGACTTCTCATTGTTCTTCCCCTAACCTACGCCATGTGTAATGTCCTCTTGGAGGTACAATCCTGGACAAGGACTGGAGCCTGAAATGAGCCACTACTCAATTTTCCCATGCTTTCTTTCAAGGAGATAAGTAAGACAAGCACCTTGTGGGGAGCGTTGAAGCATGGGAGCTATGCTGCTGCTTAGGACCCCCACATCCCATTCTGGAGAGCCAGTTTCAAGTCCTGACTCTACTTCCCATTCCTTTTCTAGCTAATGAACACCCTGGAAAGCAGCAGGTGATGCCTTAGGCACTCAGGTATCTGTCACACGCAGAAGACCCAGATGGAGTTCCTTGCTCCTGACTTTGGCCTGGTCCAACCTTGGCTATGTAGGCATTTTTGGAGTGAGTCAGGAAACACATGATCTCCCTCCCTCTCGGTTACTCTGCCTATGGGTAAACAAAACAACCAACAAAAACAAGCATCTTCATGAGAATCATGTGGTCATTCTCTTGCTCCATTTTAGATAAGAATGATTAACAAAAAATGGAAACTGCCATTTCCAAGGTAAATGTTACGCCTTAACAGATTTAGTCAAAGACCACAGACAGCACCAGGAATTAAAGTTCTGACCACTGTATGGCGGGCTGACTAGACAGTCTGATGGCTCCTCTACTACAATTTAAATAAAGCAGATTTGCTAATTTGATTTTGTTTCAGACAATGAAATTATGCATAGATAAATTACATTTATAACCACAATCAAATCATATTTGGCATCTTATCTTAGTATAAAATAATTTCCTGCTTCATTATCTCTGCCTCTTCGCAATTTCTCCTGCCCAGCCCCTCTAGTCACTTTCCTAACTACTGTTTATCATAAATGACAAAGTGAATTTTTGATGGTCTCATTTCCAAGGGCAGCTCCTGAAAGCCTGCCTTATAAGAATCTCCAGATGGGCCTGGCACCATGGCCTAGCAGCTAAAGTCCTCGCCTTGAACGCCCCGGGATCCCATATGGGTGCCGGTTCTAATCCTGGCAGCTCCACTTCCCATCCAGCTCCCTGCTTGTGGCCTGGGAAAGCAGTCGGGATGGCCCAAAACCTTGGGACCCTGCACCCGCGTGGGAGACCTGGAGGAGATTCCTGGTTCCTGGCTTCAGATTGGTGCAGCATTGGCCGTTGCGGCTCACTTGGGGAGTGAATCAGTGGATGGAAGATCTTCCTCTGTCTCTCCTGCTCTCTGTATATCTGACTTTGCAATAAAAATAAACAAATCATTAAAAAAAAAACAAGTCCAGAGAACTCATCTGATTCCAGCTTGAACATCCAAGCACGGAAAAGTGTGTGCCCTCACAGTGTCTCACTGCTATTCACGGCGCCGAGCTTGAGCTTTGCTAACTCTGCCATGGCCTCAGTTTCAGTGCCCCTGTGTACCACCAGCCGGTGTGGCTTCCCTTCGAGGGTCCAGTTCTATGTCTTTGATGCCTTCTTCCTTGTCCTCAACTTCTGCTACTTGCGATGCACCTTGCACCCAGCAGCGAAAGCCATCCTCCTCCTGTTTTGCTCATGTTACGAACTTCCTAAGAGTTCTGAAATGGTTTCCACTTGAGTGTTTCACAATGCCCAATTGCCGCTTCTAAGGTCCTTTAATAGTCAGGCGCCCCTTATCTCATTGTCCTCCTCGCTTACCATGACTCAGCTGTTCCCGACACCACAGCAAAGCAAAACATGGTGAGTGCTAGGTCGCGTGCTCCTACAGGGTGGAGCAACATTCAGAAGGGGTTTGAGGACATTTGTGGCCACACATTTCTGAGACTTCTCACTACAGGAGAAAGCTCCAGAGTCCAAACCTGATGGTGCATAGGGCTGTTCCCAGTGTCTCACTCCTATTTTTTATTTTTTTAAAATATATTTTTATTTTGAATTTTGAATTGTGAGGTGCAATTTTGCGTAGGCTAGGATTCCTCCCCAAACTTCCACCCCTGTCAGATTTTTCCCATTTTGTTGCTATAGTGTAGCCCTTCATAAGGAATCATAATTCTATCAGTCTCTTATTTAAGTGTATCCCGACCTTGTTGGTACAGACAATGTCAGACAGTCCAGCATCCCACTGTCTACACATGTCCAACAGTTTCATTGGGAATCCATCTTTCGTCTGGATGCAGGGATGCATGTTCCGTTATACCCCCACGTCTGTATATGATAAACCCCAGTACTATTTTTTAACAAATATTTTTAATCAACTCCTATTTTTAACAAACCTTTGCTGCAGACAGCATTCATATTTCAGCAATGTTAGAAGGATCACCACTGCTGTTCCCCAAACGTATTGATTTTCTGGATCACATTTCTCAGTGGGGCAGGATGAGCGCACATGGAAGTCCCTGGGCTGTAAAGATACCTGTTTTGAGATCTTATTGGCAAGTGTGGGGGGGGGGGGTGGGAGGGGGCTCATTAGGGCCCATCACCTGCAGAACTCCATGAGAAGGTCTGGGAAGCTGCAAAAATGTTGCTACCCACGGTGCATGAGCCTGGGTATCTTTTCTGCCTCTGAGAGTTCTTCCTCTCAGCAGGCTGTGAGTCATCAGATATGCGATTCCTCCCCCACCTGGCAACACCTCCAAGTTGCTTGCCTTGCCGGCAAATCATGCTTCAGCTTCGCTTCAAAATGTCGCTCACAGATCAGATTCTTTAGGAAGCCACTCCAGGCCACTAACTCCACCTGACAGCAGACATGCCATCTGTCCCAGGAAACCCTTAATGGAGGCCTCCTCTCCAATCCTAAACTCTTTATCATTATTTATCAGCAGCACACACACACACACACACACTCAGTTTGCACAGACACTGTTTAAGAGGCGAGGGATGCTATTCCTTTGTTGGCTTAACGCCTTCTACTATTCCTCTTGCCATATCTTTAAGTTCTTATTATTGGGTACCACACACAGGGGAGGCTCTGCCAGGGGGATGAAAATAGCAACCGTAATTTAAAGAAAACTTTTAAACAATAAAATTTAAAAGCCGAAATTTCAGACCACACAATTAACACAATCCTAAAGATGCTGAAGCTGTCAAATATATATCCCCTCAACATGCTCTTATCCTCTTGTTTGTTGATGAAATTCATCAGAAATGACTGCCTAGATGATAACCAGATTTCAGGAATTTCAACGATGTGAAAGTCATTCTGACCCAGCGAAAATTAAGGATTTTTAACAATGTTTGTACTGTTCAGTTCATACAGTCATGACGAAATAAAAGGAGAGATAGTCAAATAAGTCACTGGAATTGGCATATGAACAAATCAGTCTATCCCTTTTTCATGCCACTAAGACTAACCAGTCTGACATTTATGTACAGTGCCTAGAGATGTTTATGGCGGAGACACTTCAGGGAGCCTCATGGACAGAGCTCTGATAAGCTGACAGCTGCCTGTCTAAGTGGCTTTGCATTGCTTCTTACCTAGGTCCTCTGGGTGTGCCTTATCTGCATCTGTCTGTAAGCCTGGAGGGAGGTCAGGCTCACACCTCGCAGGGTACTTCTCTGAGTACCCTAGAGTGCTTCCGGGCACTCCAATGGCTTTCCGTTGATGGGCCTGATGATAATCTTTGTTTTTGACAATTTACTTGGTAGGTCTTTCCCCTCTTCCAAAGAACCCATCATCTTGTGATTGAGGGCTCACCTGGAGTTGGAAAAATTTAATGTCAGTGATGTTTTTGCTACATTTGCTGCATAGTTTCCATAAGAAACATAGATGGTATTGTGATGTAGAGTAGGGTTCCAAAACAAGAAGAGAATTCACCTGTAGGCTCAGGATCTTTGGTGACAAACTGGCCCAGTTTTCAATGTCCTGACTTCTGTTTTTTGATATGAGAGACAGACTGAGACACGTGATTTGTGTTATATGTTTGAAATAAGTCGCCCACAGCCTGGCACTGGATAACCCTCTCTGCTAACCTCAACAGGGTATGAGGACATCAGACCTACATCTCGCACTTATTCCTCTTTCCTGACCCACTGCTTTTGGTCCACCGAGTTCTGCTCATTTTTTCCCTAGGTCTTGCCTTTGACTGGGGGCCACTGTCATCTCTGCCACAGAGCAAGTGTGTGCGCCTAGCTGCTGATTCACTTCCTAGATGCCCCCAAAGGCTGGAGGACAGAAGCTGTAAAATTAGTCTCGCATGTGGGTGGCAGGAACCCAACTACTCGAGCCATTACTATTGCCTTTATACATTGTCTGCCTTAGCAGGAAGCTGGTATTAGGAGACAGAGGCGGGAGTCAAACAGAAGTATACCAATGCGGAACGTAGATGCCCCAATCAGCATCTTAACCACTAAGCCAAATGCCCACTATGGTTTATCATATTATACAGACATGTGTATTATTCTGGCCCTTATTAAGGCTTGTGGCTGTTCAATGAACAATGTCTGCTACTTGAAACAGAGCAAAATTGAAGTATATGACTAATAATACTGCCCTTCATGAGTCTACAGAGAACACACGGGTTCAAGAAACAAAACAAAAAAATCCTTAATTCTCAAAACCCAGGGAAAAGTCAGGGCCTACCAGAGATCTGACAAGTACTCGCTTTGCAACATTTTGACTCAATTTCCTGCCCTTCAGAGGGTTGCCATGGTGATTTGACAGCCCATATATGCCAAGTTGACACCACAGGTGCAAGGACCGGGTAACCATTCACATCTGTTGGCTATGTGACCAAGAGGTATCACTCAAGTTAAGGATCCCTACACTGAAGGGGGTGGGGCGATGCACCTGTGCATAACGCACTTGGGGGAAGGTTTACAGCTTTTCTTAACCGGCAATGCCACCAAAAAAGTGAAGTAACTGCCAAATAACCAGCTCTGATGTTTCTGACCAAAAGGCACTGTTGAGATCTAGCTACTCTCTAAAAATTTATTGTGCAGACTCTATGCCGAGATAATTAACTTCTCTAAACTTTCGAACAAAACCACTCATCTTTTTCCTCTTTGGCATGGCAAAATTTTATTTTTTTTAAAACAAGTTTTGTTGATAGCATTCCAATTATCTGAGAGAAAATTACTTCTCTGTAGAAACATGTTTACTGGGTTTCTTTGCTTAGCCCGTGCCTGCTATGGACCATTGGCATAATCACAAATGACTAACGGGTCAGGCCCACGATGGGAGGCTGGGGGCTCTCCAGGCAGAGAGAGCTGTTGTGCAAACAGCTGCAGGAAAGCATCCGTGATGAGCTCACCCAGACTGGGTTAGGTGCCTTCTGGAGGGTGGGGGCGGGTCTCTGCAACCCACAGGCCCACAGCACCTGCCAGCTGCGCAAGAGTGCCATGAAGTGACAAGGTATTTGCTTTTAAGCACAGCTTTTGTGTCTTACTCATATCTATTCCCAGGGCCTAGTGCCATGTTTGGACAGAGCTGGCACTAAATAAATGTTTGCTGAATGATGTTTCTGTAGCATAATAATTTGTGAGAATATTTTATTCCAGGATGTTGACAAGGAGGGGGGAGAACAGTCCAACAGATCTAGCTTGCTGGATAAGGCCCTTAAGCACAAATCTTTGAAAGTACAATTTCACAAATTCAAGAATAGAAATTCTGATATCTGAATTGCATTGTCACGAGGCAACAGATTCCCAGTCATTTGATGTGAGAACTGCCTTACTTATCTTTAAGAGCAGCAGCATCTGGTATCACACAGAATTCCCTTTTCTTTGCGTGTCTCATGAATACTGTCTCCCTGGACTCAAAGCACAGTGCACATCTCCCCAATTCCCATGTCCACCTTGCCTGTTACGTTTTAAGCCAGAAAAAGTCATCTTTCTCCCTCAACCCGTGGAATTCCTGTCTGGTATTTTTCTGAGATCACGCGACCGTTAGGCCTCCCATCACCCAGGCCCAGAATTTAACATGTTAACTGACTCTTCACATGCTCATGCAATGACACGTCTGATCCTATGAGCCGGCCGGGCAAGCACCTCCATACATTCACCTCTTTGCCTACTGCCACTGTCTAGCACAAATCCGAGGCTCTGACCTAGGCTACTAGCTAGCAGCCTGCTACCTAGTGTGTCTCCAGTTTGACTGCCTCTTACTTTGTGCTCTCCACCACCACCTGTAGCCACAGTGATCTTTCTAAATATGGCCTTGTCAGTCTCCTGCCCAGAGCTCACTAAGAGCTTTCTCCTCTCGTTGGGATAATGCCCAAGCTTCCCCTTAGATTCAAGCTGAAAAGTCCCTGTTCATCTCTCAACACCGCTCACCCAGCACTCTTTTTCCATCCACACTGAACACGGTAGCCTACCCCAGACACATGGAGGCCACTGTGCCTTACACCCACACATCCTTTGGATCTGATGCTGGATGACCTGCAGAGCCCTCTGCAGTCTCAGGCTGCGTTTTGATTAAGCCTCTCCATGTGCTATCCGAGGTCATAGTCAAGTGCCAAACATCAGATGAGTGACTGTTTCTTTAATCTGTCTCAACCAGACTCGAAAATTTAAGGCCTGGGTTTTTGTCCTAAATTTAATTTATATGATAAGTAACTGATTAATATAACAATGATTAAAATGAGTATCTCACTAACCAAACCTTACAAAAATGAGCTAGCTATCCCATCTTTATTAGCCCATGCCACAGTATTAATGAACGTGCTCACTCATGACAGAGAAGGGCTAAGGAGGCCATTCTTTAAGATCATTTACCCATTTCCAAGGCAACCTGACTTTCAGATCACTGGGCTGAGGAGGAGGAGCAGTGGGGAAGGCGTGACCAGGGCTGCTGGTGGGTGGGCAAGATTCTATCACAAACCTCCTGGATTCTCTCTCACCTGGAAGTGGACCCTGCTGGTCTGCGGGGGAATATCTATCTTTTCTGCGCCTTTAGCCTATTAGGCTCTTCTCAAAGCTCTCTGACATTACATGAAGGGAAATGTATGAACTCTTGAAGATACCAATTTAAAAAGCACCAGGAGTGGGCTTTGTGGCAGTGGCGGAAGCCACTGCTTGGGATACCTGCAACTCATGCTGGAGTGCCAGTTCTGGTCCTGGTTACTCTGGTTCTGATCCAGCTTTCTGCTGATGTGTCCTGGGAGGCAGCAGATGATGACTCAAGTGTTTGGGCCTATGCCACCCCAGAAGGGAGACAAAAATGGAATTCCAGACCAGTCCTGGACTTGGGCGGGGGGCATTTAGGAAGGAAGCCAGCAGATGAAAATCTTTCTCCCTACTGCTTTGTCTTTCAAGCAGATGAAAACAAATGAACATTAAAAACAAAAAAGGGTCCCATGCCAATATCAATGTACAAATGTAAACAGTGGCTTATCTCAACCAATAGGACCAAAATCTGATTGATCTGGTACAGTAAAACTACTTAAAATTTCTATTTAAAAGGTTTTTTAAATAAAGCATGACAAAATTATTTGTTAATCTCTATTATTTTAAACACACTCAAAAGTGAATTAATGCATTTTATGTGGCTTAAATAAGTTTCTTTTGGCCAACATGGAAATCCTAAGAAGATTGACTTCAAAGAGTTGAACTATTTTAGAGGCAATCCTGATTCCTCACATATTAAATTTCTGAGAAAGCAGCTTATTTTGAACTTAGCACATTATACAAATAAACGTGAAACACCATCTAAAATAGAAAGGCAAACTTACGAAAAGCTGGATTCTCTCAAGAGGCTGTTGTACTAAAGCTGAATGACTTACATAAATACCTCTGGCATTTGTTGGATCCTGTTCCTAAACACAATGTTCATATTTCATCTATAATAAGAAAAGCATCTCAAAGATTTGCAAGGCACTGGTCTTGCAAGCGGCCAGCTTGGTGTCTTGAGTAAAGTGAGATTGGCAGAGTCAGCTTAATCCATAATGGAAAGTTGTGCGCGGGCGGGGGGTGGGGGGGTGCCTGGGCCGCCCAGCAGCTGCTCTGAGAAGGAGCCGCCACCTGGAGCTCACCCCTCACTAGCCTGAAAACAGCTTCCCTGGGTCAGGGCTGGAATTCACAGAGTAGACAGGAGCCCGAATGCAATCACACTTCTGGGGGCTTTCCAGAAAATATCTTGATGGGGTGGTTTTCATTACAAGTGAAGCTAAGTCATTTCATGTCTTCATATTTATACCATCAGAAAAGTATCCTATGAGTATTTCAGAGCTAAGTGAGATATAAGCTGTTGGCATTTGCATTTTCTAAGCAAACTGGTGCCTACAGTTAAAACAAGGTCAACATATGTCCTCAAAACCTGCTTATCACCTAGGCTGTTTTGTTTTTCTGCTCCATCCTTCACAGCTAGCCAGTCCTCACTGAACAGATCACGGCAGACTCAAAGATCGCCCTGTACATGTTTGTACCCTAGGAAGGATCTGCTCCTTCCCCTTCTCCACTGTTTAATCCAGTACACAGCCATGCCTAGAGGACTCAAGTTGAAAACTCTTCTCAATGGCCAACCACTCCACATACTTGTAGGACTCTTCGTTTTTTTTTTTGTTTGTTTGTTTGTTTATGGCTTTAAGACTACTTTTCATTCAATTTGCATTCACTTGAACCTTTTTCTTAGCCATGGAAACAGATGCCCACCTCACTGCCTCAGTTTCTGGATATGTCTGGATATGGGGGGGCTGAAAGAGTTTTTTGAGGGGGTTGGGGTGGGAGGGTTGCTTTTCTTCCTTTTCTTTTTAAAGATCTTTAGAAACAAGATACCCAAGGTTCTGATAACACAGTATGTTCCCATGTTATGTGCAATGAGCTGTTAAATGGACAGTGATATTACCCAGAGCTGAAGGAGCATTGAACAGAAGTCTCCTTGTGTTTCCAAGTTACACCTCTTGGTATTACTGCAGCCAGGCCAGCCCCTTGCTTGGGGGCAGGACAGAGTGGCCCAGGGGATAATCTTTGTGGTTTCATCCGCTCTCCCCATAATGACTGTTCTAGGACACCTCGTGTAGAAGCCCCAGCAAAACACACGGAAGTCAGAGCAGGCACCCTGCTTTCTTGCCCAGAGGACATAAGCATTCTTTGGTGTAAAGCAGAACTTTTTTTTTTTACGCAACACAAAAATTCCAAGATATATCATAGATGATGGTGACACACATTAACTCACCTAAACAATATGAAGTTTGAATTCTTGCTATCCTGTGCAACAGTATTTCATATAGGTTGTAGAAAATAGAATTAAAAGTTTATTTTGATGAAAAAAAATCTGGAAACCCATGAATACTCATTTTTTTCTTAAATATTTATGTGGAACAAGTGCCATGGCACAGTAGGTTAAACATCCACTTGAGGTGTTGCATTCTATGTGAGTGCTGATTCAAGTCCAGCTGCTCCACTTCTGATCCAGCTTCCTGCTAATGTGTCCAGGAAAGCAGTGCAACATGGCCCAAGCGTGGGCTTTTGCACCCACACAGAAGACCTAAAAAAGACTCCTAGCTTCAGGGTGGCTCAGCTCTCACTATTGCAGCCATTTGGGCAGTGAACCAGTGGATGAAAAATTCTCATTATCTCTTTGGCTTTAAATAAAAACAAACAAATCTTTAAAAAAAGGATTATGGGCCAAAGCTGTGGTATAGTGCATCAAGCCACCAGCTGTAGTGCCAGCTTCCCATATGGGCACTGGTTCAAGTCCTAGTTGCTCCACTTCTCACTCAGGTCCTACTAAGGTGCCTAGGAAAGCAATGGAAGATGGCCCAAGTGCTTGGGACCCTGTACCCATTTGAGAGATCTGAAGAAGCTTCCAACTTGGGTCTGGTCCAGCCCTGACAATTGCGGTCATTGGGGAGTGAGCCAGGGGATGGAACATCTCTTTCTCTCTCAATCTATAACTCTGTCTTTCCAATAAATAAAGTATTTAAAATAAACTATAGGTCCGTCCATTTAAAAAAAATTATTTGAAAAGCAGAACAACAGAGAAAGAGGAATGCAGACACACACACATGGAGGGAAGGAGAGGAGGAGGGAGGCAGGGAGTGAGCGAGCAAGAGTATCTTTCATCTACTGGTTCACTCCCTGAATAGCCGTAACACACAACAGCTGGGACTGAGCCAGGAGCTAGGAAGTCACTTCATCTCTCGCACTTAGGTGGTATAGACCCAATCGGGCACATGGACAATCTGCTGCTGTCTTCCCAGGAGCAGCAGCAGGGAGCTGGATTGGAAGCTGAGTAGCTGGGACTGGAATCAGTATTCAGATTTGGGATTCTAGTGTTACCAGCAGCAACTTAATCCACTATGCCATAATGTTTGCCCCTAAACCTATCTTTGAAATCCATTTTTCTTTTTTTTTCTTTAAAGATTTATCTGTTTCATTGGAAAGGCAGATATAGAGAGAAAGAGATACAAAGAGATCTTTGGTCTGCTGGTTCACTCCCCCAAGTGGCTGCAACTGTGCTGAGCTGATCCAGAGCCAGGAGCTTCTTCTGGGTTTCCCAGGTGAGTGCAGGGTCCCAAGACTTTGGGCCGTCCTCTACCGCTTGCCTAGGCCACAAGCAGGGAGCTGGATGGGAAGCAGGGCCACTGGCAGCAGGACTAGTGCCCATATGGAATCCCTGCATGTGCAAGGCAAGGACTTTAGCTGCTAGACTACTGCACTAGGCCCCCCTTTTACTTTTTCATGTGAACTTTTTAACATTATCTTTATAACAGGATCCCAGTATAGCTCTAATATACCAGTGCTTTGCTCAATTTGTGCTTTTTCAGTCTTAAAAAGTGCTACTGCTTGTTGCTAGCACACTGAGGTCACACACACGTGAGGCTGGAGATGGGTCGCCCGAACACGGATGAGCACGCTCTCTGTGGGCCAGCTTGGTCGGTCTGACTCTTGGCCTTCTACTCTGCCTTCCCTTCCTCACCCCATTTCTCTCTCTCTTAGTTTGGCTTTTTTGCAGCTTTCTATCAAGCTTCACTTCTGAAGATGTCACTGTAGGAATACACCTTTTTTGAAAGTATTAACTGCATATCGCTCATTTACAAAACCTGTGATAGCTACTCTCAATCTCCCAAAGAATTCTGATCTGAAGTTACTGACTGAGGTAATTTTTCTGAGCCCAAGTCTGAGGGTTTACTCAAATCTCTGCCTATGGCTCCTAAAAGGTGGAAAAGGTAACAGAGGAACAGTTGTATCAGAAAGGACACAATGGCAACTCTACTACAGTAATAACACAGGGGAACTCACTGAGGGTGGGGGAACTGGCAAGTGGATATGGGAAATCTCACGATCTATGCAAATGTATTGTAAAATAATAAAAAAAATAACATTTAAAAAAAGTTAATGCTTTTCTTAGCCATAAACACCAACATTTTTTGGTGATTCTCCCTAAAATTTACCTGTGTAACAATCTCAGAGTAAAAAGAAAAAAAGAAACAGAAAAACTACTCATGTTGATTTGCAAGACAGAATTCTTTTCTCCAACAGAACTTAAGAATTTCAAAATCCTAGTCCTTCACAGCCATCTGGCAGAGAATAAGCTTCTTCCCAAAATTGGTAGTCAGTTTAATTTGGATCCATAATGTGCAATGACTCATGTTGACTCTGGGTCTTAATTACTAATAAATGAAATATGAATAAAGTCAAATGATTTCAGGACAGTCTGTTTATCCCAGTCGGCTTTATGTGTTACACTGAATGTCTTTATGGTTAAGAAAAATAATCCCCCCAAAAGGGGCAGGGAAATAAAAATGTTTAAAAGAAAGCAAAGACAATCAGACATTCAGCAAACTTTGATTTTTAAGAATCCATAAGCTCTCATGTTCTGACACTACATATTCTGGCATTATCAAATGTGTCTGATGGGCTAAGGGCATTATGGAGAGTCAAGCTGACTTTCTAGGGTTTCCATATCAGAGAACTGCAACTATGTAACACTGAATGGGCTCAGATCTATACAGACTGAAGACAATTGTTTCACTTAATCAGAAGCTCTTAGTCTGGGCCCAAGCCTTGTAAGGATGCTGAGGGAAAGGACACCTGTAACAATACATTTGCATGATTTTGCTATTTCCTCGACTATGGTTAGGGCTGAACGTCCTACCTTAAAGCTGGTTTGGACAACCTAATTCACTCATTCATCAAATATTTATTAGAGAGCCTACCAGTGTGCCCTGATCCTAGGTATACAAAAGCCAGTAAAGGTGCCTTGAGGGTCTGGGGCTTTTCCCCAGGCACCTTGGAGCCAGATAGGAGCCAGATATCCAACAGGACAATGGGGTGATGTTATGTAGACTGAGGGGGCTGGAAGAGATGAGGGCAGGAGTGGAGGTGGGGACACTAACTGAACAGACTCTACAGCTGCACCTGAGTGAGGAGGCGGCAGTCACAGGAGCTGCTCAGGGGAGCCAGCAGAGCCACCACGCACAGGGACATGCTGCACAGAAACTTTGTTCTCAACTGAAATCAAGCTGGGTGGCCAAGCTGTTGTGAGGACAGAAGAATGGAGGGGAGTAGGATGCAACTGAAGCAAGGTAGACCTTTAAAACTGCATGGGAAATGGAAATAAATGATACGTTTAGGGGCCAGGAGTGTGGCATGCCCAGTATAAATGCTGACTGTGGTACTGGCATCGCATCTGGGTGCCACATGGTTTGATTTCTGATTGCTCCAGTTCCCATCGAGCTCCCCGCTAATTTACCTGGAAAAACACAAGTGCTTGGGCCCACGCATCCACGTGAGACCCGGAGGAAGTTCCTGGCTTCAGATCAGCTCATTTCTGGTCACTGTGGCCATTTGGGGAAAGAACCAGCAGATGGACCTTCTACCTCTCTCCATCACTCCCCCTTCCCAACTCTACCTTTCCAATATTTTTTAAAAGGTTTATAATCATGTAGCCAACAAAAACAAAACACCACCCTATGTACACGAGGGAGTTTTTAAAAAGCTCCAAGAAAATATGTATTATGAAAAATCTATAAGGGTTTCAAATTTTCCAACAAAATAAATCTTTTACGTCCACTTCCCATGAACTTTTAAAAGAATCTTATGTGTCACTTTTAAAGAACTCCCTGGGAAACAGTTTTTAAAACACCTGTAGGAAAAGTATGCATTGTTTCTATAGTGAAGTCTCCCATTGGCAAACATGAATTCTCACCTTCAGTTCTGAAGTAAGAGGTGGCAAGCTCGCTCGCACGGCAGGTCAGCCAAGCATGAGGGACTCCACATTCCATCTGGCTGCCTCTGTCCCCCAGTGCAGCCACAGCTGGGACCATAATGATACAGGTGGGGCTGGCCCTCGTCAGGGAACAGAAGAGGGCTCCCTCAGGACACTTTCTGTCTAGGTGCTTCTGTTGCTGCCTCAGGGGCCACCACTAGCGCTCAGGAAGAGTTGGGCAGCAAGACCACAGTCCTCAGTGACTGGCTAACCTGTCCTGATCACCAATTCTTCTTTGCCACTCTTGGGAGCCTGGCCAGCCCCGCACCAGCCCATTTTAGCAGCTGCAGGGAGACTGCTCACTGCACCTGCCAAAGGCTACAAAACCTAAGAATTGCTACAAACTCTCTCCTCTCACCTGGTAGTGTGTCTTCTCCCTAATACTGCTGCAAGCTGGTACAAGCAACTGGTTGTGGTGCTCAGGACTTCGGGCCAGCTCTCTCTCCCAGTCCTCTCAACATACAGCTTTCATCCTCTGGCATAACAATTTTCTCGGAAAGCTCAGCTCACACACAGCTCTGGTTCTGCCCACAAGCCTTCCTAAATGATCTACTCACATGACATAATGATTCTCTAAGGATCATTTCTTCATTGTTTTCTCCACTAAATGTCTCACTGTAACATTCATCCTTAAGATAACTTTCTCAAGGAGCAGAAATTTCTTTAAACATCTGCCTTAAAGAATTAGAGGAGATAAAAGTCAATGGAGTAGAAACTGTCCACATGAGAAAAGTGTCTAAGATAATGTGAGCAGCTGAAAAAATGACTGGAGGCAAGAGCTAATGGAATACACTGAGAGCCCTTAAGAACCTGAAGGGAAACAGGATGGTGATGGGTGGTGCCGCCTTCCATCTCTGCTGTGGACTGCCTGGGCCCGGGCCTGTATGCTCGCCTGGGACTCTTCCAAAGCTGGGACTGGTGGGGGTTGGGGGGTAGGGGGGTGCGGGGGGTCAGTCTTCTCTCTAAAACAGACTCTGCCTATTACATCTACATATAGGAAGCTCTACTTACAAGCTCTACCCAGTACTCCAGGGACTCACAAGTGAGTGACTAGCCATGTTAGTACCAAATGTTTAGGCAGATGCAGCAAAGACCACACAGCCTTGGCGTGAGGACTGGTTCTGCTCTTCTCTTTCAGATCTGTCTCTTAGAGTGGTGTCTACACCTATAAAATAGGACGGTGGGGATTACAGAACTAGACAAGTTCGCCAGCAGGGAATGGTCTTGGTAACTGAGATGCAAGGCCGACTGGCCGAAAACACTCACCTCTTGGACCATTCTTAGCAGACAAGGTCTCCGAGACCCCTTCCCAGCCCTGGTGATGATTTGTATCTTCAAAACCAAGAAAATAGGATAATAACATTTTGTGAAATCTCCTAAACACAGTATTTTTTTTTTTTTTTTTTTTTTTGGATGAGAGTCACAGGCTAAAAAAAAGTTCTGGGAGTCGGCAAGTTGCTAGCACTCTGGGTGATTACAACTCCCTAAGTGTTAACCTGCTGGTTAAAGTGTCTACAAACACGATATCCACTATATGACAGCTACTAACCACTCCGTCATACCCATAGATTTCCTAACTGGTAAGAAGTCACCAGCGGCTCAGAGCTGCCTTCAGCAACAAGCTGCTCCCTCTCTATTCAAGGCCCACAGAAACTGTTATCTTTGATCTTGGGTCAGAGGAGGTTGGCCCTGTGCATCCTAGTTGCCCCAAGGAGACTGGTGACTGCAGCTCCTTTCCCTCTCTGCTTCAGTGCAGACTAGGAAGATGCCAGGAAGGCAAACCGGGTGCCTTGGGACTTAAAGGCCAATCTGAGAAGTGCAAGAAATGAGGGAGAAGAGTGATTACCGACATCCGGTGGACAAGCTGAGCGGCATGTGACTATTAGCTGACCCCGCCCGCTGCTGTTCACGGGGGTGGGGGGGTGGGAAGGAGTGAGCTGCCAGGAGTCGGAGTTAGTTCCCATTCTGCTGGATGGGGCATGTATCACTTTATGTTCTTCAACTGTCAATATTTTGAGAAGTCATTAACAATCACTACAGAGAGGGAAGTACCGATCCTCTGGTCTTACAGAATTAGGGTTCATGACAACAACAATAGCTACAACTCCTTGTTTCTGGGATATCTCTTGAACTTAAAAAAAAAAAACCCTCTTTTTATTTATCAAACAAATTTTGAAAAGACTCTTACAAAGTAACTCTAAATGCACAGCTGTTATAAAGGAAATGTCAGTCCTTCAGTTTTCTCCAAAAACAAGTGCCAAAGCAACATCTCAAGTATTCTTTATGGCAAAGAGCTTGGAAAACAGAGTAAGGCAAGTTGAACGCTTTTCATTTGTCCATTGTGCTACCAAAACTGTATTGTGCCAAGAGTACTTTACAGGACTCCTGCCCCCTGAGCCATTTTAAATGCAGACTACAGCACTGCTCACCTCTAGGTCTCTAGAACTTATCCATCTTGCATAACTGAAATTGTACACCTGCTGCACAGCCAGCCACTCCGTCCCCCTCCCTCTGGTCGTTGGCAACCACTGCTTCCCTCTGCTGCTCTAAGTGTGACTAGCTTAGTTATATTGTGTAAGTGCAACTGTGCAGTACCCTCCTTTCTGACTGGCTTATTCACTTAGCTATCTCAACAACCTTTAATTCACTGCACTAAGCAAAATATTTATGAAGTAATGAATTAGCTAAAAGTACTACCTTAAGTTCAACATTTCTTGACTACAATTACATAATACAGTACTCCTAAACTACATACTACTTCCCCCAAAAGGCTTTCAATAGACTATGGCGAGGACTTGGTGAAGACTTTGATGATTATACTACAGAATTACCTTTCGGCTATGGATGCAAGATACAAACATGCAACATACACAAATGCCCTAGTTACACTGGGGTCCAAGCCCCATGACAACACCTTCTATGTATACAAATAGTCCAATTTTTTTTTAAATGTGAAATCCCAAACACTTCTGTGCCCAAGAGGTATACCGAAGCTGCAGCATGAGCACGGATGCTCTCTGCATCACAAGTAGCCCCCTGTGCTTGAAGGTATCAATAATTTAAACGAATCATAAAAGTCAACAATTAGAACAGGTCATCTGCTAGAGGGTCCTGAGCAGGCTTATTTTCCACCTGCCAAGACCAAACTGCCTCCAGCATACAGCTAAACTATAAGGTGGAAATAAAACGGAAGAATTCTTGAGTGTAATCAAAATTAGAGATGAGGCCCTGGCAAAGGATACTGCTATGTCTAAAAGCTAACTGACTGCCAAAATATCCCCAAAGATTAGATGTGCCAAGCATCTATAAGCAACTTGAAGAGCAAGCTCTAACACCTGGTTATCAGAGAAAACAATCATGTATATTAGAACATGCTTAAAATCGGAGAAACCCTTCAGGAAAGTGTGTGTTCATTAACTAGAAACATCAGAAAAGGATTCATTTGGGATAAAGATGAAAATCTTGAAGACTTTTTATACCCAAAAGATAATTTTAAAAAATACAACCTCTTTCATTTTCCAATTGGTGTTTGGGACACTACAAAGCAAATAGTAGTCCTGAAAAAGACACAGTAAAAAAGGAGTTCTAGAATATAAAATCAATTTTGGAACACTCAAAAATCCAAATGTCAGAAATTTCATATGGCTCAACAAAAAAAGGACGGACGGTGGATCTTTAATCCAAGGCCAATAACAAAAACTCGGAGACACAATACTATTTATCTGCTTTCAAACAGGAAGTGTAGTTTTTTGGAAGAGCTTTCTTGAAGCAGAACCAGAATTCTTAACATTTTATGCCAAGTTTGTTACTCCAAACACAGAGCTAATACGCCTGAGAATAAAAATTCCCAGTTACAACAGTTTTTTGTTTAACATCTGACATCCGGCTCTGAAAAAATTCTACCCAATAAGGTGTGTCTGTCTCCACTTCTGCATCCGTACACCCAGCCATTAATGGGAAAACCTGAAGTAGGTAGTCCTTCCACGCCCACATACACCCCACCTGTCACTCTGCAATTCACCTGCTTTATCCTTCTCACTCCAGCAGGTTCTGAATGCTCCACTTTCTCCCAACCTTGGCACAGTCAGAGGCCCATCTGTCCATGTCAGATTCCCCCCACCCCTTTCCTTTTAATACACCAATGATCTAATCTTCCCAGCCCCGAACGCAGCCGTTCTCATATGCCTTAGTCTCTCTGCCTTCTCCACATAGACCAGCTCTGCTGCTTCACACATGGGCTGAATTCTGCATGTAACCCTCCAGTTCTGCCCTATCATGGGATCAGTGGCTTCTTCAAAACCCATCTCCCCCTAAGGTTCCAACAAACAAAATCTGAATTTCATAAATGATTATTTTATAGGGAGGATTATGCACACCTCCAACTTCTGTATTAGAATAGAGGCACCCAGTTTTTGCTGGCACACTAGATACAAGTTTCTTGGGACAGTATTCCAGATGTCCTTAACTTCCCAGATGCAGGAAGAGGGACACGGGACCTGAGTGAACCCATCATTCAGGCTAGTAACTTAGGACAGGAAGAAAAAGTCATTAGAACATCATTTGTTGACAAATTTCAGATTCACACCAAGTACATCTTTGACTTTCATCTCTTGAGGCTAAACCAGTTTCTATCTTTCATGGTTTTTTTTAAGGGGGCTGGGGGTACCAGACATATAACCAGTACGGCAGGCAAACTGACATATTTGCTACTCACGGAACAACCTGACCAAACCAGCCACCCTCTGTCTACCTACCTTGAATTTGCGATTTCTACCTTGGTTCTCGCCATGGCAGCTGCCCTTTGCGCGCCTTCAATCGCTCTGTCCACCTTCTCCCTAGTTTTTGTATTTCTTATGGGTATAAGCTGCTTCCTTATTCCGCGAACCAGAATATTATTTTTGTATTTCCCCTCTTCTTTGGAGCCGTCGGGAAACACAGTGCAGCCATAGCCGTGCCTCTTGTTGTTAGCCCACTCGCCTTCGTACTTCATGCCGTTGGAGCGCTCACTGATGCCGAAACCATTGCGCTTGTCATTCTTCCACTCGCCCATGTAGGTTTCCGTGGTGGTGGCGTCCACGTGGTCTTCCACAGGGCAAAAATCACAATCAACGTCACCGAAGCTGATGGTGGAATTGGCGTCGCTGGAGCTGATCCTGCTCATGGCCGCGTCACTGCGGACAGAGCTGCGCTTGCTGGAGATGGAAGACTTGGACTCAGACTTGCGAAGCTTCATGCTTCCCAGAAGCGAGCCCCGGCGGAAGAGGCCGCCCTTCTTCTTGCCTGCAAGCTCAGCGTCCGCGTGGAAATTGAGCACAAAGCCACCACGAGTGCCCGTCGGGGTATCGGCCGCGGCCGCAGCATCGTGAAGGATGCTGCCGTTGCTCTGCTCGCTGCGCAGCGAGGCCAGCGAGGTGCGCAGTGGAGAACGGATCACCGTGGCCATGCCGTAGGGCACGCTCTGGCGCACGCCATAGCCATGCCGCATGCCGCCGGCCCACTGGCCCTGGTAGGTACCTTGGAGAGGGAGACAGGGAGAGAGCATGAGAGCTCAAAGTATGAGTGGCAGAGGCCCCAGAGAAGCCAAGGATCGACTACCAGCACCCAGGGTACCAGACAGGTAGATCCAGGATCAAATCCACTCTTTCCTCACCCCACTCCCTTCCCCTAAATCCAATCTATTACATCCTATAATTCTGTCACTAAGACCTTATTGTAATTGAACTCGTGTAGGAGTTTGCAATGATATAATCCATTTTACCTTTCATTTAAAGAAGTGTTTAGAGGAAAAGCACTACTTTTTAACAACAACAAAAAAAGAATGTTCTTTAGGCAACGCTCTAGAAATTTCATCTTCTGCATTCTATTTCTGAATCTCACTAATTTGGAAGAAAAATAACAAAAATAAAAATGACTTTTAGGTCTATATCAGTATTTACTTTCCAGTAAGCACAAAGGTTTCATATCAGCTACCCAGAGGGCTGGGATGGGAACTGCTTTGTTCAGCACCCTTTCTTTAAGGTAGGATAACTATTTACTGTCTACTGTTACTTGGATTTGAGTCAACCTTGCTGAGAGTGACTGGACAAATGCAATATATATCCTTATAAAAACATCAGCAACTGAACGTTTGTGCTTCTCACTGGAAAGGGCAAGCTTGGCGTCACATCACTTGCCAAAATCTCTGCTTCTCCCTGGACACTCCCACTGGAACTGCCCAGCCTCTTCCATTGGGTTGTCCCTCCACTCAGCTCAGACCAGCAGCACCCTCAAGGCAGGAAGTACTCTTAAAACAACACTCAGCTCCCATAGGTGTGGCTCACAGGCCGGGCCAGAAGAAACCCTCTGCTCTGTCCTGACCTTCACCTCAGAGCAAGTATGCACTTGGCAATGCTCATTAGAACCTTGTTCACACCAGATCAGTCTTCCAATAAATACTATACTTTTCAGGGATAGAGTAATTTTTAAATAGAGCTTCTGCAAAATATAGATTAAAAAAATAGCCTGGTGTGGAGGATATCAACATTAAATTAGCAAATTTAGGATTTGTCTTCAAATTAAGGTCATTTCCTTTAATTCAAAGAAAATGTTAATAGCTTCCAAAGGAAGCTATCTGGAAATTTCAAAATGCAATTGTTCCTGTGTTATCCATAACAACCTCCACTATCATTGGTAATAACTTATGTTTGATCTTGACTTCTGACTGTATAGACTTAACACTTGTGTTTTATAGTACCATGCATAAGCTTTCATTGTGTAGCACAGTTTTTAAACCACTGACAATGCTAGTGGTCTCTCATCACTGTGTAAACAAGGGTTGGCTATTTTATTGCTGTTTAGAACTAGAATAGCTCCTAAAAGTTTTGACCAAATTCAAGATCACTGGCTGTTCATTTTAACACATTTATATAATATAGTGTTATGGTGCAATGAAACACTAGATGGATCAGGTACTGTGAATAATGTATTCTGGGTGGATGTGATGTCTTCACCCAACATATGTAAAGGAGCCGGGTGGGCCGTGCTTTTCTCAATAGGATACCCCCCAAAGAATGAGATGGTCACTACACCATTTCATGGCAAGACACTCCCTACAGAATACTGGCCTTCTCCAAAACACTGCCATCTCTCAGGAAAGTGAACCGAACTAATGGAAATTTCAACTTGGACTTTTCCTTTGCCTATTTAGGCGAAATTTTAAGTTCTATGATGAAAGTTATCCAACCTGACTTTTCCATACTGAAAAATCTCCTTGTTTTTATTATTTTTGGTTAAGTTCATTTTACAAGCATATCCTTCGAACGCTTCTACATAATGAAAGTTAATTTTGCTCGAACATTTTCCAAAAATGCTACCATCAACAGGCACTATCTTAAGCTCATCCTTGCCTTCTTGGTGAATGGGAACATCTGACACCCTCCAAAAGAAAGACCACTCTTTAGAATTTCCAAAGAAGTCAAGCAATTGCAAGTCCAGAAATTTACATTTGTGTGGAGCTGCCAAACAGGGATGTGGCAGGTGAGGTGGCGGGGACGGGGCGGGGGAGGGGGCCGGGGTGGTGGGGGGGACACCACCTTCTCCCAATTGCTAGAAACTAATTTACAGTCAAAATTGTTAGTTCATCTAAAATTTAAAACAGGTCTAGTGAATGAATCTGGAGAAAAGGACCATTTCCTTAAGAAGCAGGCGGGTTCCAATTTCGCCCTGCTGTTCCACTTCTAATCCTTTCCTCTTGATTCCTAAAATATAAATGCATATTTCACAAGCATAAAAATTCTTACAGGTTTGTTTAAAATTGTGTTCCTCTGGGAGCCGATTCTTCTGGATGCAGCCATTTTAACTACACCATCTCGCAGTGGAAGATATCCAACTCAGAATGAGTTTCAAATATGAACTGTTCTATGCCAGCGTACGTTTATACGCTATGAATGGATATGTGCAAGTAGACATACACTTAAAAGTTAATAATGGGCATTTCTTGGTGGTCTCAGTTGTTTCATGACAGGTGAAAAAGTATTAGATTGGAATTTGCATAAGAAATCCCAGGCCCCTGGCCATGTAGCTCATGAATATGGTACTTCGTATTCAAGGGGTTTCTATGTCAACAACATTCCACTCATAAGTCAGGAATAACTTAAAGGGATACTTCTCACCTGGAATTTCTTCGTTCCTTTTTCAGTTCAATGTAACCACAAAACACATGCATCAGATTTTAAATCTGACAGTGTACAGGAATGGATAGGTAAAAACAAGCTCACTCTTAGTAATAAAGTGGTATTCCTATCTTAGTCAAAACCTTTAAATGACATTAATGTACAGCTACTCCTTTTTATTGCAACCCTCATTATGAACAGGTTTTTCTAATGAAGTGAACACAGAGCAGCAAGTCCACTAGCACTGAGTAGACACTCAGTGAATTTTTTAGTTTCTTTTTTCTTCCTAATTATAGTATGGTGAGTTTTTGTGGATTTATTTTGGTAGAAAAAGAAAACTACAGTATTATGATGCCAAATTTTTAGTTTCTTCTTTTAAAGAAAAAAATTAGAGTTAGTTTTAAAGCAAATTCATAAAATTATCTTGGAGGTTTATTTGGGCTTCTACAACACAGTCTTTACTGTAATATTTTTTTCATTACTATGTATAACAGATCCTAAACCAAGAGATTTTAATTAGTAGCTTTTAAAAGTGACTATTTTTAACCTTCCAATACTTCAGTAACAGAAGTATCTGCAGCCTTTTTAAAAGGTTACAAAATGCACAATTAAAAAAAAAAAACACATTTTGCATTTCACTTTTGAGCATGGAATTTTGTCTTATGGTCAAGCCGGGGGCCCCCAGTAAAAACCAGCCACATATTTACAGGGCTGTCAACCAAAGTACTTTAAATGTCTATTCAGACAATTTAAGGCCCCTGATTAAACTACTGTGGAACCCAGGACTCATACAGCCCAATGAAAAGTATTAGAGAAAGTTTTCTCCCCCCTTTTAATCCGTGAGAACCATATTCTTTATACCGCAGGATGAAAAGATGTCCTTTTTAGCAAATCCTACCATTCTGCTGTTTTGCATTTGAAACACGGCCCAAGTGTTCTGAGTAAGTGAAGTGTACAAATTGTATAAGCTTTTATATAAGCAATGGCATAACTGGGGCTGCAGTGGGCTGGAGCAACTTTTAATTGGATTGCTTTAATATCCTGAGTGGCTTAATTCCAAAGGGGGACATCACCTCCTACAATCCTTCCAATTAAATAAGACTATGCTTATCAAAAAATGTGTTTTCCAAAGCTCAGGCTGTCTGTGTTCCCTAGCTTTATACACAAGGAAATGCATCAGGTTTGGGACACCTGTTTCAACAATGTACACACGCTCTAATTTCAAAAGGAACTCCTGTCCCAGGACAAACACTGTCTTTGGCGAATACAGAAACAAGATGCTTTTTGTTCACCGCCAGGCTTACTGTTTAGGTCATACACCTGAACGCAGCTCTTAATGAACGCAGCCCCTCCCAGGACAGCAGGTGCTAGAGAGAACACAACTTTCACTTGTGATGCTGTAAACCTGGCTGCGCTAACAGGTTTTTCTGGTAGTTTGCATAGTGATCTCCAAACCACCAGAAAGTTTGGAAACCTACAGTTTCAAGAACCGAATGAAAACCAGGGGGAAACTACATCTCTGCCTCCACATCTGTCAGGTGGCCTCCTGAATCCCAACAACACGGACGTTTCCAAACTCATCCCGAATAAGGTCCAATCCCCCCAACATCTTAGTTATGGATTTCTGGCTTCTATCTTTAGGCTACTAGAGGACCAGGAGCGAAATACGACTCCACGTGAAACCAATCCGGAGAGCGGTCAGCACGGACCGCCAGCCACACCAGCCTCAGAGCGTTCGCGCTAGCTCCACGGGAGTGGCGATTTCAAACCGGGCCGGGAGAGGGAGGGATCAGGAACACACTGTGACCGGACTCAAGTGACAGCGTCCGCGCTCCAGTCCAACCCTCGCGGGCGGCGCTCCCTCCCGGGGGCAGTGCAGCGCTGGCACCGGCCAGGTATATTCACGCCTCGCTCCCCTCGGCGTTGACACCGAGCCCGCTCCAAGAAGCCGGTCATCCCAAAGCCTTGCGACCTAGTCCTGCGCCCCTGCGCAGCCTTCCGCGGCAGGGAGGCAAGGCAGGAAGGTGGGCACTGTCCCCAGGTGTTTTGGCGGGTTTCCGGACACGTGCGCCGCGCGTCCACCCTGCTTCCCCGCACCCCGGGCAAAACCCGCCGCGCCGAGCCGCCTGCGACGCCGCTCACCTCCGTCCCCGTAGGTCTCCACGCCGTACCCGTCCTGCAGCCCGTTACTCCAGGTACCCTCGTAGCGGGCGGGGGTGCATAGGCTCTGGCGGACCCCGTAGCGCCCCTTGAAACCATGTGACCACTCCCCCCGGTACATCCACTTGCCCTTCGTCTCCACCCCCAGCCCGTGCCGTTTGCCCTGCGCCCAGTAGCCCTGGTAGGTGTTGCCGCTGGGCCAGGTGTAGCCTCCGACCACCTCGAAGCCGTGCGACCAGGAGCCCGAATACTCGCCCTGGCCCTTGGGCCCCGTGCAGATGCCATGCCCGTGCGCCTTGCCCTCCTCCCAGCCGCCGCAGTAGGTGCCGCCATCGTCGAAGTCGAACCTTCCGCCCGTCATTCGGGGGGCAGCCCCGGCGCGCTCCCCGCGGGGGCACGGACGCGGGCAGAGCTGGGCACGGCAGGGTGTAGTTCGGGGGTGGGAGCCCGGCGGGCAAGCTCACGACAGCGCCCCGGGCAGCTCCCGCCGCCGCTCGGCTCCAGTCCGACGCCGCCCCCGTCCTCCCCTCCTCTGCCGCCGCCGCCGCCGCCGCCGCCACCACCACCACCACCACCACCACCGCCGCCGCCGCCTCCGCCGCCGCCTTCCTCCTTGTCCTCCGCCTCCTCCTTCTTCGCCGCTACAGCCGCCCCGGCCAGCGCCGCGCGCGAGAGGACAGCCCAGGCTCCCGAGCGGACCTTCAGCTGCTCCCGCCCGCCCACGTGAGCCGGGCGCCGCCCCGTGCCCGCCCCTCGTCCCCTCCCAGGGCGCCGAGGCCCGGCCCCGCGCGGCGCTCCCGCCCCACCGGGCCCTGCTCCCACCGAGCTCCGGGAGCCACAGCTTCCCCGGCGGGCGAGCGCGGAGACCGGGTGGCGCGTGTGTGTGCGCGCAGTGGGCTACCGGGGGAGCCGCGTGTACCAGGGCAGGCGCGGCTGCTTGTGTAGGGGCAGCTAGCGCGGGCGCCCGAGCCTCTGGTGTTTGTGTTTTGGAGTTTTTCGATGTGATTAAGCTCCTGTAAGTGCGGCCACGTGTGTGTGTGTTGAGGGAAGACTCTTTATATGCGTGTTTTGTCTGCATGGGGTTTGTAGTTGCATTTCTTTTCGACATTCCAACTTGTGTACTCTTGCATTTGTCATGCTCAGCTGTCATCATGAATTAATGTCCCCCAGATATATGCATGCATGTGATACAAATCGGTGGCGCCCTAGCTATAATTGTGCAGAATGTTCTCTTACACCCACCCATTTCAAAGCACATGTGTTTGCATTTATTTAATGAAGCTACTGGGGGAGAGCCATGCAACTTGAAAAAGCCCAGAATAATTTTTTTCTTTTGTTTTGTTATAACGAAGATGCTTTTACATCACGGCCTGCTGTTTCTAGTGCCTAGTTTGTTCTTAACTTTAGAAGCTCTTCAGCCTGGAACTGTGTACCCAACAGAGGACTCAGACTGTGTATATCTAGAAGTGTCTGGAATGTACACCTGGTACCGCTCCTCTGGAATCCAGAAAGTAAATAAAAGTTTTCAAGGAGGGCTATGGCAAGTAAAGTACTCTTCTAAACTTACAAAGAGGCTGTGACCTGCAAAACCACTGGCAGCTGTGGGCCAATCTACTTTCTGCTCCGTTGAAAGCACTTTAGACAATTCTTCTAAACTTTTAAGCTTCTCTTTTAGTGTCTTCCCAATGGGAATGACAAGATTTGCCTTCTCTTTCCTATGTTAGGTAATGACTGAGTGTGGTGTAGGAGCAGTGCCAAGCCAGAAAATTAAGAGATCCGGGAGGCAGCAAGTTGAATCACTCCATTTTTCTCGCAATGATAGCAGGCGTTGGGCTCACCCTTACCCTCCCAACACCCACTGGAGACACTTCTCCCAGGTGCTCTGCAGCACTGCTCTGCGGGTTACTCCTGAGGCTGGGATGGCTTGGGATGACTGGACAAGCACCAGGGGCTGCCAGAACTCCTCTCACTAGGTATTTAATAATCAGATAAAAATATAAGGACAGATGTCAGGAAGGCAGCAGGGAAAATGTAGGCTAAACTATCCAGAAAAGGAACTGAAATTAACCTTGATTGTGTCTGTCTCTCAGGACTGGAGCTGGCCCTTCCAGCATATCTGACTGCATGACTTAGAGGAACATCTCCTTTTACGCAGAAGTGAATCACCAAAGAGGGTTAAACCCCTCATGCATGGCACTGGCTGCAGTCGCCAGGAATAGTGTGTATCCTAGTAGCCTGAATCGTTAGGCATCGCGCTCAGCATCTTGCCCTGGCTGGGGACTGATTTAGGCCACTGGGAAGGTGAGGGCCCAGGGCTCTGCGGCTGAGCCATCTTTCTGTTTCTCTGCTATGGGATATACGAATCAGGAGCTAGCAGAGATCGACACAGTCACATCTATTTTGAGGATCTACTTGATACAAAAGACAGTGTGGTTGCTCAAGCCAACTATGTTTTTTTTTCTCTTTTGATACTCAATTTACAGAACATTCTTTGTTTTTCTGTTTTGCTTTTTAGTACCCACCCATATGTATCAGGACTCTTACGCCATATTCTTTAAGAGCTAGTTAAAAAAAACACAAATGATTAATAATTGCTTTTCCTAATGAATTCCCATGCAATTGAGAGTTTCTGGAATATATGATGTCTGCTCCATTTATAGTGGATGGGGCAAAGATGAGTGATATCCACACATCTACATGGAATAGGCAGATTTGGTTAGGCCAAGAAAATGAGAAATTTATTTCTTAACCTTTTCCTCTGGTATTCCTGATAGATTTCTTCCTGAGAAGGAAACTTAATTAAAAGTGAAAAATCTTCCGCTGGGTCTCCATTTATTACATTTCAACTAATAATAATCCTAACCCAATTCCACCATTGACTGTCTTCATGCAAGTAAGTTACTATTAGATTCTTTGCTATCTGTCTAAACAGTTTTTGGCAAACCAACCATTTGAGCCACACTTCCAGTTACCTTCTGGCATCACAGTGACATGTTTCTCCTGAAGGCTTAGAGTAAGTCTTCAGGTTTGTTGATACTGGCTGGAGAAGACAGAATTGACAAGAGGAAGAGGTCCTGAGAATAATGATATAGCTGACAGTAGACAGTGGAATATGTTGCCATTTAATAACTAGGGTTAGTAATGTCCTTATTTTCCCTCTCTGAACCTTTGCCCTGGATAAGGGGGAGTTGAGTTTAGCTTTAAGAAGGGATTAGTAAGGAGAGAATGTGAATGTTGGCTTGACAGGTGGGATGGGGGAGGCCATTGGAACTCAGGGGCCAACAACCACTCAAGCAGTTTGTTTTTTTCCATGCTAAAAAACCCAGCTATTTCACATTTGCGTTTTTAAAAAAGTTTATAGCAAGTGGTAAGTCACTTTGAATGTGAATACATCCAGTTAACAAAATTTTGATATGAATATTTTGCTTAGAATTTAAGATTTGATTTTGAAATCGTTCATTTACTAATTTGGGAGTTAAAGAGAGACAAATAGAGCTTGCATTCTGTGGTTTATTTCCCAAATGCCTGCACTGGCCAGGGCTGCAGTAGATCAAAGTCATAAACCCGAACCCAATCCAGGCCTTTCATGTGGATGACAGGGACACAACCACTTGACACATTACCACCATTTCCCAGGGTTTGTGTTGGCAGGGAGCTGAACTCAGGCATTCCATGGCTCACTGGCATCTTAACTGGTACCTTTAACCACTAGGTTCAAAACTTGCCCTCTAAAAACTTACATTTTTTTTATCTTAAGAGCTATCATTTAGTCGAGAGGCAGAGAGAGAAGAAAAATGGATCTTCCCTGAGCTCGTTCATTCCCCAAATGCCCATAATAGCAAAGGCTGGGCCTGGCTGGAGCCAGGAACCAGGCGCTCTGTCACATCTCCCATGGTGGTGACAGGGACCCAAACACTTGATTCATCATCTGTGGCTTCCCAGGATATATCAGTAGGAAGCTAGGCTGGAAGTGGAATCGTTTGGAACTCAAACTAACACTTTGCTATGGAATGTAGAATGCAGGTGTTACAAGTACTAGCTTAACTGACTGCTCCACAGTGCCCACACCTGCTCTTTAATGGTGTTTTGAAAACAAAATCATATGTAAAAAGTTAACTTTGTTTTAGTACCATAGAATTAATTTAAGGGCTTTTAGTAATTTATAAGCACAAAACTAATCTATACGTGTTTTCTGTTTAAAAGATATAATCCCAAGTATGCAAAAAAGCACACGAAGTCACTTAATTGTAACTCAAACCAATTAGATTGATTTGCAAAAATAGTAAAAAATTGATTGTATGAATTAATTATTCATAAAAATGTAAGAAATTTATCCATAGTAAATGAAAACATTGGGAAATATCACAGGGCTGACACTGTGGCACAGTGGATTAAGTGACTGCCTGTGGTATGGGTCTTCCATATTGGTGTGCCTATTTTAGTCCTGGCTGCTCCCCTTTGCATCCAACTTCCTGCTAATATGGAGAATGGTCTAGGCATGGCACAGTAGCCTAGCGACTAAAGTCCTCACCTTGAACATGCCGGGGTCCCATATGGGCGCCGGTTCTAATCCCGGCTCTCCTGCTTCCCTTCCAGCTCCTTGCCTGTGGCCTGGGAAGGCAGTCGAGGATGGCCCAAATCCTTGGGACTCTGCACCCACATGGGAGACCCAGGAGAGGCTCCTGCCTCCTGGCTTCAGATCGGCTCAGCTCTGGCTGTTGCAGTCATTTGGGGAGTGAATCAGTGGATGAAAGATCTTCCTCTCTGTCTCTCCTCTCTGTATATCTGCCTTTCCAATAAAAATAAATAAATCTTAAAAAAGAAAAAAAAAAAGAATGGTCTAAGTGCTTAGTCTCATGCTACTATCCATGTGAAAAACCAGAATGCAATTCCTGGCTTCTGGCTTTGGTCTGGCACAGCTGTATCTATTTTGGCCATTTTGGGAATGAATTGGCAAATGGAAGCTCACTTGCTGTCTCTGTTACACCCCTTTCAAATAAATTAAACAATCTCTTTTTTTAAGTAGTCATAAACTGTTCAGACAGCATGCAATCAGAAGAAAAGAATTCCAAAACTTGTTGGAGGCCAGTTATGTAGTGGGTGGGTAAGGGTGAGGAGAAGCGGTGATATCTTTTAGGGCAATTAGTGTGGGTGTGTCAGACACTGTGCTGAGTTCTTTATAGGTAGTCGTCTTAATCTGAATGACTATAATCAGTACTAGTAATATGACTACTGTACTGAAGGAAAAATTGGGTATAGTATGTGAATCTGCCCAGGATACTCAGAGCAGATATGATATAGCTGGCATTCAAGCCCACCTGTGTCACTCCAGAAGTGACTCCTGAATATGTCCTTTATTGGACCAAGGGTAAGAAAACATTGCTGTCTTTCACCCGGGGGACTAGAGAACAGATCAGTGTGAGTAAAGGCAAGAAAGGGCCAGAAGATGAGCCTTATTTCCTATGTGTTAGACTTGCAGTCTGGGTGAATAGTGCTGTTACTGTCTTGAGATTTTTTTTTTTTAAATAGAGGAAGAAGAGTAAATTATAGGGGTTGGAGAAGGTATGTTAATTTAGCAGAGAGTGGTCCAGAAATATACCACAGATGAGATGTTCAGAAGGCAGTTGGGTAACAGAAGTAAAACTCTAAAATAAAGTCAGTTGATAAATAAGTAATCCTTGTTCATTCTCTCTCTCTCTCTCTCTCTCTCACACACACACACACACACACACACACACACACACAACACTCTTTTTCCATAGCACCCTCTTTTGACACTTGCAGTATTCATTTGTCCTACTTCAGTGGCCGGATCTAGTCCCCATCTTCTCTTGGTTGTTCCTCAGTGTTCATCCAAGATGGATGGCTCATCCATTCTGCCTTAGCATGCTGCTGTCCCCTGCCACTGTCCTGGGCAGCTTCATCATGGGATCCATTGCCCTTCGTGCCCATCATGATCGGAAATGAAAGTCCACCTCCTAAGACACAGAACAGCCAGCTCTGAAAACAACTTTCCAGTGCCACTCCTTAGCAACATAGTTTCATCTTCCCATGCTCCATGAAGGAACTGACTCTTAACCAACGTCTTCACTTCTTTGATGCCCTCTGTGTCCTCCTGGTCCTTCCCTGGGCTGTCTGTAAGTTCCAATGGGTCATTTCTACCAATCTGTCCCTGGCACTCAGCACTCCTGGTACATCTGTCTATCTTTGTCATGCCATACTCCAGGAAGCCCTTTATGGAGAGAATCACATAGTCTACCAGTGGTCTCCATGAGGTCCCTCTGTACTGCACAGCAGATTTTTTCCCCCAGCAACTCCCAGATGCCCATCACTGCCACCATTGAGCCTTCTCAGCCCCAGCTCTCTCCCCCAGAGGGACTGTACTAGCCCTCCCAGAGAAAAGGGCTAACAGCTGGGGTCACCTTCACATTCCCTGTCTCCAAGGTTCCCGTTTTCTTCCTCCCCTTACCCATGCCTTCACAGAAGAAATTTTTATCCTCTCGGTTTTGGGCCAATTCCTTTCTCTCTTTCTCTCTCTTTCTCTCTCTTTCTCTCTCTTTCTCTCTCTCTCTCTCTCTCTCTCTCTCTCTCTCAAAGATTTATTTATATTTATTGCAAAGTCACATATACAGAGAGGAAAGACAAAGAGGAAGATCTTCCATCTGATTATTCAATCTCCAAGTGGCTGCAATGGCTGGAGTTGAGCCAATTTGAAGCCAGGAGCCTGGAGCCTCCCACATGGGTGTGGAGTTCCAAGGCTTTGGGCTTTCCTTGATTGCTTTCCCAGGGCACAAACAAGGAGCTGGATGGGAAGTGGGATCACTGGGATAAGAACCGGCACCCATATGGGATCCCAGTGCATTAACGGTGAGGACTTTAGCCACTAGGCTACTGCACTGGGCTTCAATTCCTTCTCCTTTAAATATATTTATTTTTAAAATATATTTATTTTCTAAATAAATAAATAAATAAATAAGCTTATTTTCTTCCCTCCCAGTCAACAAACATGCTCTTGTGTCCTCCATATTAAAATAGCCCTAATTTCCTGACCCTGCTCTCTAAATTCTGTGTGTGTGTCTTTGGAATCTCAGACCGGTTCGAAAGTGTGCATGACCCTCGAGTCTTCACTTCCTCACCTGTCACCCTCATGCCACTTGGTTTGGGTGTGGTGAAATCTGTGTAGCAGTTGAGAGATACCATGGACTCTTCAGTTCTTGTCCGGCCAGTGGCCGCCGTGTCTTTGATGCTTGCAAACACTTACCTCCTTGACTTTTCTGAAACCCGCATCCCTTGCTTCCTCCTCCCTCTTTTGCTTCTACCACTGTAGTGGGCCTGTCCCTGCTGTGTTTTTTTCTTATCCTTTTCTTGTTTCCTTTATTTTAAGCCTGTTCCAGGCAATAGTTTCATGGTGCGGGTGGGGTTTTGTATAATTGCTAGATACTTGCCGGCTGGTACAACTAGGCAACACTGCCGTAGCGACTGAGTGTCTAATTTAGAAATAGACTAATTCTGACATTACAAACACCAGCTGAGCCATGTTTAAATCCCAAGGGCAGAACTTTGATGATTTTCTTTTCCCATAATGTGTCCCTTGTGGCCTTTTGCTGTCCCTTCCCAATGGTAGAAGATCTACCTAGAGCCATGAGATGAGGCTCATGGGAGGTTTCAAAAAAGTTCCAACAATGAAAAAGTTAAAGACAGATTCAAGGGTACCATAAAAGAATAGTACACATTAAGACACAGAATGAATCACAAGTCTGTTTTGAAGATCTAATACCAGTAACAAACCCTAAAACATCTAGGTGTGCCTGGTTTTGTGTGTGTGTGCATGTATTACTAGCCTAGGTGAGATACAGAGAATTGGGGATGCAGCCTTGCTGTTAAGGATATAAAGTCTCTCTAAAGAGTACAAGACATGCAGCCACAAGTAGCCAATCAGAGCCCAAGTGTCAGAGTGAAAGGACAGTGATTTTGTGGTGGAGACTGTTTTGGGACACATAGGCATATTGCTTAGCTTTGTGGTTGCAGTAAAGACACATCCTTTTAAAGACCTCTAATGGAATGATTTTCTCCTGTTAAGAGATGCCCTACGGAGAAGAGGAATGGGAAGAATTCCTGTCTGTGACTGTGAAAACAGGAGACCTGCTGGAAGAGGGAGGCCTGGCCCCAGAGGAGACAGGCACGCTCATCTCTCTCATGCCACATTTAAAGGCACAAAACTTTGTTCTGGTGACCTGATGCAGAGGGCCTTCAGTAGTTAAAAATCACACAGATTTGGGGATGGCAAGGAAATAGAAAAGTATATTTGAGACTATTGGTATGAAGATGTTTTTAAAAGTTGTGAAAACGGATACAACAAACTTTTGCTGGAGTGACTGAATAAGGAAAGGAGGCACACACTATTGTTGAAAGTAAAATGAAGGAGTAAGCTCCAGAGTGACTCATAACTGAGGGAGAGGAAAAAAAAAGAGAAATCATTTATTAAGCAATAAGAGAAATATAAATTATAATTGAGGAATGAATGGCACTAAGAGCTCTGGAATGGGATTTGAAATAATAACTAATAATAGAAAAGGTTTTCCTTTATTAGGGTAATGAGGGGGAATGTTTATCTTTCCTCAACATGCACACCTGAAAGGCCTTGTAGGATTCTTAGGTACTGATTGTGTTACATATAAATCCTACACTCCTCTTCCTTTCCTTCATCACACTACACTTTGCAAATCACTTGCATAGTACTTATTATTTTTACACCCTACTGAGACATCAGAATGCCCGTGGGAGTGGTCCTGCGGGTAGAGTACTCAGATCTGCCTTCAGGGGAACCTGCTCTGTGGAGCGTCCTGGCAGGAAGCCTCTGGCTGCCACAGCTCTGGGTCTGCTGACCCATTCTGTGCTCATGTGCAGGGAAGCCCCTCCAAACCTAAAGGCAAATTGCTACAACTTGAGCAAAAGCACTGTGGAATGGCTGGGAGACTGTGCATCTGGTTAGAGCTCTGGATTCTGGAAACAAAGACTAGAAGGCTGGGACATGGAAGTGCGGGGTAGATGAATATACAGCAGTGGACATGGGTGGGTGGAGTTGTGTTTCACATGTCCATGCCTTCCAGAGAGGAGGCACTGAATACCTAAGTAGATGAAAAGGACTCAGTTACCTGATGTAGGGTGGGCTTCCTCATCAGCTATTCCAGATCTGGAACAATGGGCACATGAACCCAGCAGCCTTGGTGGCAAAGGAAGAAACTACCCAGGAGCTCCAGAGCAGGAACTTCCACTTAGGACCAGAGACTCTTTCACGAAAATAAGCAACAGTGGGTGCCAAGTCTCCTTTCAGCCTGGAAGATCCAGTGGTTCTTCTTCAACAGGGATAGAAACATATTTAGGGGATAAGTTTGCCATTCCTGACCCGGTAGCCTCAGCCCTTACCACCATGAGAGATGTGCGTAGGGAGTGCTGGGACTACAGACATGACATTTTGTAAACCAAATATCCAACTGGGGACCCACTTCACTACTTATTTATGGGCTTGGTGGGTCTTATGTTACTTTACCTTATATCTCTGTTATGTATGAGGACTCACCCTCATAGAATGATGGCCTGAGGGCACAGCTGGAATCATGGAAAAGATCCTATGAAGATAGAATGGTTTCCTTTTGAATGCATCCTCTGCTCTACTTCCGGCTTTCTCTATGGCACTATTACTAATAGGAGGGATTTGCAGGCCTGGGAACCAAGAGGTGAAGCAATGGTCCTTCACTTTTCTAACATGCAATGGTCTACTTGGAGCTTCATTCTTCCTGTCCAGGCAGCTCTGGGTTCTGCAAGGTTCCCAGAGTGGGAACACTCTGGCCAGAAGATTGTTCTGGCCACAGGAGCTCTGATGAAGCCTACACAACGGCTGCCTTCTGGAAGTCCCAGGGGTAGTACCTTCTGGAAGTCCCAGGGGTAGTCACTTCTGGAAGTCTGATGCCGAGGGAATCATCCCTAGCAGTATGTGAATGGCTGACTTGGATGAGCCGAAAGGAGATTGTCATGCCACAGGGTTAGTAGGAATGTAGAACCTGGATGATCCATTTAGATGCCCCCTTGCAACCACACAACAACCCCTGTCTAAGAAGGGTGTGGCTAGCAAGGGCTCATATCATAGAGAAATGAATGTTTGGTTGCCACCATTGCATCCACCACCACATTCCACTGGTAGGATGGCTGAGTGGGAGGGAAAATGAGAAAGCAGACAAGAAAGACCATTGGCAGCCTTAGAGCAACTGCTGAGACAGGGGCTGCTGTTTGTCTACGTCACTGGTTTCTAGAGCTTCCCTTCAGGAAGAAAGACCCATGAGAAGTGCTTCCACGCCATGTAGAAGAGATCCTCACTGCAGCTCCAGGGGGAGATGGTGGTAGTTGTACACTGTCACAGGTCCTCAGGTGGTGATGGTGGTAGCTGTGGGTGTGCATGTCATAGATCCTCAGCTGGAGATGGTGGTAGCCCATGTCATAGATCCTCAGCTGGAGATGGTGGTAGCCCATGTCATAGATCCTCAGCTGGAGATGGTG
Organism: Ochotona princeps; assembly: GCF_030435755.1. Taxonomy (NCBI): domain Eukaryota; kingdom Metazoa; phylum Chordata; class Mammalia; order Lagomorpha; family Ochotonidae; genus Ochotona; species Ochotona princeps. The sequence goes on from NC_080840.1 coordinate 59,096,046, forward strand.
GTAGTTGTGGGTGTGCATGTCATAGATCCTCAGGTGGAGATGGTGGTAGTTGTGGGTGTGCATGTCATAGATCCTCAGGTGGAGGTGGTGGTAGTTGTGGGTGTGCATGTCATAGATCCTCAGGTGGAGGTGGTGGTAGTTGTGGGTGTGCATGTCATAGATCCTCAGGTGGAGGTGGTGGTAGTTGTGGGTGTGCATGTCATAGATCCTCAGGTGGAGGTGGTGGTAGTTGTGGGTGTGCATGTCATAGATCCTCAGGTGGAGGTGGTGGTAGTTGTGGGTGTGCATGTCATAGATCCTCAGGTGGAGATGGTGGTAGTTGTGGGTGTGCACCATCACAGATCCTCCTTCAGGAGAACAGCTGTGAGGAGGGAGGCTGATGCATGGTGAACAGCTTCCAGCTGCTGCACCACTGGAGCCCAAGAGTGTCCAGGCTGAGGCACAGAGCACAGTGGGGATAAAAGAAGAGGGCCATTCCTTTTCAACGCAGGGCCCTCTGATGGTTGTTACTTGCTGTGCTTTCTGTTGACTTGGCTGGGTAAACTGCAGTACAAGACTCCTCTGCTCAGTTCTTCCTTCCCTCCTTCTTTTCACCAGTTTTAGACCTGCCTCATGACCCAAAGCTTGACCCACTGCTTTTTCTTCCTGTGGGCTTTATCCTTCACATGTGTTCGTCCTGGTATGTCCCCTGTATGGCTAATTCTCTCCTGGTGTCTGTTTCATGGGAAGTCCTGAACTAATACAGGCAATGGCTTTTAGAGAATAAACACATATACTTTTGAGTGTTTTATTGGGTGTTTGTAAAAGACAGAGAGGCAAACTAATCTAGGCTTAATAAAACTGAATCAAAGTTCTTGTTTTATGGTTCTTAAGAAAGAATGAGAAAGCTTTCTTTGGAAAATTCCCGTGGTCTATTAGGTGGGAGAAAGCAAGAAACAGTGCAGTGTATGTGGCATGGTATATTCTGCTGTATTTTTATGTGTATGTAAAAGTACAAAGAAAAATAAGAGTGTAGAAGTGAGAAATTTCACTGAAGAGTAATTTAATTTTCCTATTTATTCATGTTTTAGAGACAGGGAGCTCCCATAACTGTTCTACTCTGCTAAATGTCTGTGACACCTAGGGTTAGGACAGATCAAAGCCAGGAGGTAGGAGCATTATCCAGGGCTCGCATATGGATGACAGGGACCCAGCTATGTGAGTAATAACCTGCTACCTTCTAGAGTGAACATATGAAGGGAACTGGATTGGAGAAGACCTGGGACTTGAACTCAGGCAGTTCAGTATTGGATGTGGATAGGCCAAGCAGTGCCTTAACTGCTACACCAAACACCCATCTGATTATATTTTTGAATTTTACTAATTACTAATTAAATTAAAATGTCAGGCCTCAGCATTTTATATTATTATTATTATTATTTAAATAGTTATCTTACTGGAAAGGCAGATTTACAGAGAGGAGAGAGAGAGAAAGATTTTCTATCTGCTGGTTTACTTCCCAAATGGCTACAATGGTCAGAACTGAGCCAGTCTGAATCCAGAAGCCAGAAGCCAGGAGCCTGTTACAGGTTTCCCACACAGGTTCAGGGTCCTAAGACTTTGAGCCATTCCTCTTCTGCCTTCCCAGTCCACAAGGAGAGAGCTGATTGGGAAGTGGAGTGGCTGGGCCATGAACTGGCATGGATGCCGGTACTTAGAGATGGAGGACTAGCCAGTTGAGCCCACACTCTGACCCTGAAAGTTTTGCTGTTCCTAGAGAAGTGTGTACCACTATTTGCATCACTCTGACAGCCTCAGCTAAATTACACCTTATTTCCACACCTCAGATCCATGCTTACTATTCCTATAGTACAGATATTTCAAAGCAAAGATAAGAATCCACTGCAGGATAAACTTAAACATTGCTTGGGCAGGTTTTAGCTACCCCTGGCCTACTCACCAAGAGTAGCACCATCACAGCTTTTGAACACTTCCCTAGGGAATGCTTTTGAATGCTTCCTAATGTATTTCTCAGATGAGGAGTCATTGTTGTAGGCTATTGCTCAAACTCCCCTGCTGACGATCACCAGGGGTCAGTGGCTAAATATACACAGGCCCAGGTCTCTCCCTTGGTGAATCATGAGTCTGTGTATTTGTGCTGGGGCTCAGGAATCTGTTTAAATGACCACTCTTGTGTGTTCATCAGGGCAGCATTACTGTGGGTTAATCCTCTCACGTGCATCACCTGAGAGCCTACAGACTCAGCAAATGAATTCAAAGTTCCCTGATACTAATAATCCTCAAAATGATTCACCTCTCTCTCTTTTTTGGGGGGGGGGGGCATGAATTCTCTCTCAAAATGCTTTGAGGATTATAAACAATATCCTTGTTCTTGTCATTTCAAAAGCAAAATCCAGAAGTACTAGGTAAGGGGCCGGTGCAGCTGCCTAATTAGCACGCTAATTTTCAGTCTGGAAGCAGTGTCATCCCATATGGGCACTGATTTGAGTCCCAGCTGCTCCTTTTCCCATTCAGCTCCCTGCTTATGGCCTGAGAAAGCAGCAGAGGGAAGGCTCAACTCCTTGGGCCTCTGTGTCTGTGTGGGAGTTCCAGAAGAAGCTCCTAGCTTTAGATCAGCTCAACTCTGGCCATGGCCATTATAGCCATTTGAGGAATGAACCAACAGATGAAAAACATCTCTCTGTCACTTCTCTCTCTGTACAAACCTGCCTTTCAGCAAAATATTAAAAAAAAAAAAAATCTAAAGAAAAAAAAAAGTATTAGGCAGGGCCCGGCACGATAGAGCAACGGCTGAAGTCCTCACCTTTAAAGCGCCACGATCCCATATGGGCGCCAGTTCTAATCCCTGCGGCCCCGCTTCCCATCCAGCTCCCTGCTTGTGGCCTGGGAAAACAGTCAAGGACGGCCCAAAGCCTTGGGACCCTGCATCCCTCTGGGAGACCTGGAAGAAGCTCCTGCCTTCGGATTGGCTCAACTCCAGCCGTTGCAGTCACTTGGGGAGTGAATCATCAGACGGATGATCTTCCTCTTTGTCTCTCCTCTCTGTATATCTGACTTTCCAATAAAAATAAATAAAAATCTTTTTTAAAAGTATTAGGCAAGAGCATGTCTGCTAAGGATAAGTGAAGCATAAACAGTGAATATTTACAAGACCAAACAAGCCATTCATGAGGTGGCCTTGGAATGAACACTTTACAACTCTGCTAAGTGTAAGCCAAACCAGTGCATGGACCTGTAGGGCCTTCATCTCTGGTCCAGCATCTGGATCCTGAGCTCCAGGAAGTGTGTTATTCTGATGGTCTGTTAGCTTTGAGAGATATCTTTCTCCTGCCTTGAGGAACCAGGTGGGCACAGGCTCTGGGCTGTTTCCTTAGGCTACCACACAGCACAGTACCCCAAACCCAGCTCTGCGGTTCCTAGCTGCTTTAGAATTAGAGCCTTGACCTTGTTGGTGAATGCTGCTTTGCCCTGCTCTGGCTGGGCACTGTGGCATTTGGGCATGTCAACCCCAGAAGAGCAGCACCTGGGTGAGCAGGTTCCCCTGCTTATCAGTCGTGGGGCTTTAGAGCAGGGTTGAAGCAAGAAGGATCCAAGGGGTGAAGTCACAGATTTTTTTCAAATGATTTGTTAGAAGGAAGAATGTTCTATTATGAGTGAATGGTTTGGAGATGACTGAATCATGTATATCTTAAGAGCTATTCTGTTCCAGCGGTAACCAAATTTTCCATAAAAAGTCTGTAGCCTTTGAAGTCATTTACATCCTGATTCTGATATATACTTTGTCTCTGGTGTCTGAGGAGGCTGCCTGTAAGTGCTATTTCAGTTTGTAATTTTCCTTCATCTGAAAGGCCACATGTTACTTTCCCTCAAGATTTAAATTCACTATGTTACTGTTACCCATTAACTAAGATGGAAAAATGTCAGAAAGTCTTTGCCCTTCTTTACAGCTATTTTGATCATGTGAATATAAGCTTCATTTTTTCCATTTGTTCATTTACTCAGCATGTATGTAGCAAAGGATGCCCTGGAGTGAGCATTGTATCCTTGACGGCTGCCTCCTTTCATGGGACTTACAACCCACTGAGAGAGTAGATGCTAAATCAACATATCACTGCAAATGGAAAAAGTGGTACTATATAAAAAAAAGAATAGTAGGGGGCAGTGTCACTTAGATTGAAAGCAAATCCCTCCCTTTAAGTTTATCATCCATCCATGCATCTCTCCACTATCCATTCTTCCAATAGGTATAGCTCAGATGTTTCTCTGAAGGAGTGACATGCAAGCTAAACTCTGAAGGATGTGCAGGGGAAATCCAGGGAAATAAGTGCATGAGTGGGAGAAGTGGAAACAATTCAGTATTAAGAGCCTGGCACTTGTGCTTGGGAGCTCATTGAGTAGGGAAAACATCTTGGTGGGAAGAGATAGCTGAGAAGAAGGCAGGGACCATGCTCGCTTGACTTGAAAACAAGTTGTATTGACATTAACAACCAGAATCGAATGTAATAGATGCTCCATAAAATGTTATGATACTGCCCAAAGGGACATAGCTCGTCCGGAGTTCAGCCCATGCTCTGCAGGATTCTGCTTTATGGGTTCCTTTAGGAGGCCTTTCTCAGTACAGTCTACAGGCAGGCCATTTAGCTATTGCTTGGTGGATATGCACCATTCACATGGCAGGTTTGTCTTGCTTCTCGTTAATCAGAAACAGTTACAACAGAAGGACTCACTGCCAAAGCCAGCCTAAACATACCTTTGGAACCAGCCTATGGAGACAAAGAAAAATTAGAGAAAATCATCACACCTCTTGCAATACATGGATGAACCCCATGGCTGTGGGTTTGGAAAACAATCCTGAATCAAGAACAGATTATTCCCAGAGACTTCGTTGAGGACAAAAGGGAAACTATTTCTTCTCACATAAAGCCAAGGGGACAGAGTCAGTTGTTCCTTCTGATGTTCTAAAAAGGGGATCATTAGCATCTAGGGTTTGGTAGAGTCAAGAGTGATTATTAAGATCTAAGTGTAAGGAGAGACCAACTTTGGTGAGGTCTGACGACCAGGTGCTTTTTACTTATGATATCCAAGACAGGCATGATTAGCCAGAGGTGACTGAGAGACTTTTGTCACCCAGACCTTGCCGGTGAAGCAGGTTTAGAGCCCTAGCCTCCAAAGTCAGGTGCACTGGGGTGTAGGAAGGAAATACAAAGGGCCATGGGAGACCCCAGCTCTGTTTTCAGCCACAAAAACAATGGCTTTCAAAGAAAAGTTCGAGTCTGGGGCTCAGTAAAACTGAGAGCTGTGGCCAGTTAGTGCAATACACTCAATGCAAAAAGTAGTCACATTTTGTCACATTTTTGTCACAAGGCAGAAGACAGTGTAGTTTGTAGTTGGAAGCAGGTTGGCTTCATGTGTTTGAACATGTCAGCTAATGCTCCTTTGATTATTTCAAGTAGCTACAAGTCTTCCTGCCCATCAGTAATGCTTATAACTTCAAGGGGGATGGAGAGGGCAGGGTAAAAAAATAAAATCGAAACTGCCAATTTGAAAACAGATTTTTCACTTTGGAAGAAAGGATATGCAAGAGACAAAGGTTAATATAAGATTCAGGCTTTGGTGAGAGGAAAAAGAAATGATTTGTGGGAGTCCCTAACAGGGGAAAAAGAAATGATTTGTGGGGGTCCCTAATGTCATTAATTGGAAATTCGTATGGGGGTATTTTACTAAGCAACATGGATCAGAGAAGTTTCAGGATGTGAACTCTGAGAAGACCTAAGAAGTTTGGGTGAGCCCACAGGACTCTGGTCACTTCAAGTAGACACACTACTCCCATGTAAGCATGGGAGCTGAGGGCAGAAGAGTCTCACATGATTGTTCCCCCTCAGACCTGTGTGGGGAGGAGTAGCAGTCACCTCATCAGATAATCTGAGTGTCTGCAGGACAGCCACCTCAGAACAGAAGGGAAGGGATGGGTGTTTGGGCATACTCCCCTTCTGCACGGGGCACCAGTTCCCCCAGCTGCCATGAGTATTGACAGGTGAGGCTTTGTGGCCGGGATTGCCCTTTGACAAATGCAAATAAAAACCACAATGGGATTTCACCTGACCCCAGTTAAAATGGCTGTCATCCAAACAAACAGAAAAACAATGCTGCTGAGGACGTGGAATGACAAGGTGCCCTAATCCACTGTTGATGGGATTGTAGACTACTGAGATTCCTCTGATATGTGAAAATAGATCTACCATATGACCCAGACTTTATCTAGATGACATTAAATCAGCATATCAAAGAGTTATCTGTACCCTCATGTTTGTAGTAGCTTAATTTACAATAGCTAAGATATGGAATCAACCCAGATGCCCAGCAACTGAGGATGGGATAAAGAAAATGGTGTGTGTACTCTATGGACTACTACATAGCCATAAAAAGAATTGAATCTTGTCTTTTGTAACTAAATAGATGCAATTGGAAACCATTAGGCTTAGTGAAATAAGTCAGTCTTCCATATGGGCGCCAGTTCTAATCCTGGTAGCTCCACTTCCCATCCAGCACCCTGCTTGTGGCCTGGGAAAGCAGTCAAGGACAGCCCAAAGCTTTGGGACCCTGTACCCACGTGGGAGACCTGGAGAGGGTTCCTGGCTCCTGTCTTCAGACTGGCGCAGCACCAGCCGTTGCGGCCACTAGGGGAGTGAACCACCAGACAGAAGATCTTCCTCTCTGTCTCTCCTCCTCTATGTATATCTAACTTTGCAATAAAAATAAATAATTTTTTTAAAAAAAGATGTAACCTATAAGAGTGAGACTGAAATTCTTGGATTTGATTATTTTGTACAGCCTTTGTTCATATTCCTGATGAACAGTGGGAGCTTTTTGTTGGTTCTTATTTGTTATTTTCTACTTGCTGTGTGCTGATATATTTACCTAATGGAGTGTTAAGCCTGTGATTATGAAGTGAAAATAAAGCATGCCATTGTAAAAATTGGGGGAAAACATGAAGGAAGGAGGACAGTAGGTGGGGAATGTGGGCAGGAGGGAAGGTAGAGTGTATTCCAATATATGTCGAATTTGCTCACTTTATAGAAATAAAAAATCTTTACTATAAAAGAAAAAGAATTGCTCTTTGCTACAGGGGAGCTTTTAGCAAGAGGTCATGTGAATGCCCGGGGGCAGTGGCATACAGTGATGGGTCTGTTGTCTGGAGTGCAGAAGTCTGACCCCTTAGCCTTGGTTGGAATGTCTCTGATGGGATTTGCTAGCTCTGGGGTTCCACGTCACATCAGCGTCTATGTATTTGCCTGGAGGGTCTGATTCCTCTCTCTGTTCAACCCAGCTTCTGAGGTTGCCTCGTTGGGTGCTGCTCTATTTGCCAGAAGACCTTCTTCTTCTTCTTCTTTTTAAAAGATATATTTTTATTGGACAGTCAGATATACAGAGAGGAGAGACAGAGAGGAAAATCTTCCATCTACTGTTTCACTCCCCAAGTAGTGGTAACGACCAGAACTGGACCAATCTGAAGCCAGGAGCCTAGAGCCTCTTCTAGGTTTCCCACGCGGGTGCAGTGTCCCAAAGTTATGGGCTGTCCTTGTCTGCTTTCCCAGGCCATAAGCAGGGAGCTAGATGGGAAGAGGGGCAGCCAGGATTAGAACTAGCACCCATATGGGATCCTGGTGCATGTGGCGCAAGGACTTTAGCTGCTAGGCTACCGCACCAGGCCCTAGAAGACCTTCTTTAAGCAAATCTGAAAGTTTGTATCCTGGGATGCATTGCCTACAAGAAGCCTCCTGAGTTCTCTTGGGTTCTGTGATTAAAGTACGGAGGAGACCAGAGTGAGTTCTGGCCTAATCCAGGTAAGATTCAGAAGCTGGTAGGCTGTCAGGGGGTTGCTATGTGTCGGGCTAGGGGAAGACATCACAAAAGCAAGGACTGGGAGGAGGACTTATTGGAGCCAAGATCTAGATAGCTTTGGCGGGGAGAGGTGGATAGCTGATCCTACCTGTTCTTGCTGGCAGGACTGAGAACAAGTGATCTTAAATGTGAATCTTTCAGCAGATGCATCAAGGCCAAAGATCATGCGCCAAGATTCTGTTGGATAAGAGACTTCTTGGGAGGCCAGTGAGCACCAGAGAATGGTTCTCAAACCAGATGCCTGTCCCTGGATGCCAGAATACTAAACCAATAGAAGACGAATTCCATTTTCCACCCACCCCAGAGGGAGAGGATGACAGAATATTTTCCTGAAATATGTTTTGGGGATAGCTGGCTGACTTGCTCTGAAAGGGATGAAACTGTTTTTTGAAGCATAGGTAGAAATGGGTCTTGAGCTATAAATCTTGGTTCTAGGGGACATAAATCTGTTTGTACACACCTGAGATGGGCTAGAAAAATGAACAAATTCCATTTGTACACACCTGAGATGCACTAGAAAGACGCATAGATAGTATCAGGGCAAAAACAACGTATATATGCTTTGTATTTTTATGTGTAACTTTTTTTTAACACTAAGGAGTGGCCCTGTCGTAAGTCCTTTTATTTGCAAAGTTTTGTGGCTTGTGAATTTTCAAAATGAAAATTCATCAAGCTAACAGCACACTTTAAATAATTTCCTGGATACCTAAAAGGTGTTTCCCTGGCAGGCAGCCTCTGAATCGGGAGCACAACTCCTGACTGTCATCCTGGTTGTCATCTTAGGAGATGAACCGCAACTGAGCTGGAGGGAGCTTGCACTTGGAGAGTCAACTTCCCTACTCGACAATGAAAGCAAGGCTCCTGCTCTCTCTGCCTTTTGAGTTTTTTTTTTTAAGTGCTTTTACAGAGATTTTTTCTCACATACTCCCCACAACAAGCTGAGGGGGTAGTTAGCAGAGTCCCTTTAATGTTACCAAGGAAATGGAATATGAAAGTGGATTGGCAATTGAGCTGGGGAAGCGCAAGGGTTCAGACTCAGAGCTGATGCCCGTCTTGTCTGCAGCCCACTGCCTGCACTGTAGCGCTCTGCCTCTGTGTATGTTTCTGATGGGAGTGTGAAAAGGCACAGGATAACCCAAGAGGCAAGTTAGCAAGTGAAGATGATCAGCCAGCTAAGTTTGAACATGGGAGATTTCTGAGCAATGGTGGAAGATTTTACCCCATTGGCCCTGAGTAAGGGTTAGTGGTTAGGTCAGAACCATGCTCATCATGTAATGTGTGTTGTAATTAGTTATTTATGTCTCTAAGTTCCTCATTTAGAAAAGCTGTATATAGTTACTTTCCAGGAGCCATCACCTGTGCCTGTATTATTATAGCCTTAATTGGAGTGTCTGTGACTTGTCATGTAGTCTCTTTGACGTCACAGAAAAGAGGAGTGTCTTAATAAGGAGGCATGGAGGGACTGAGAAGGCACACAGGCAAGTGGAAAATCTTCAAGTGTTCTGGTAACATTTGAGCATTCCCAATATTCAGCAGCGAAGTCCACATTTGCCAAATTTCTAAGCTATTCTTATCAATCAACTTTTTCCTGACCCCAACCTCTACTCTAGGTTTTCATTCCTCAGCCCAGTGGCCAAGAAGAGCCAGTAATGGTAAAAGTTGGATGCCAACAGTATACATTTAAAATGCACAGTGACAGAATTTAAAACTTTACTTAATGACATACTGCAGATGGATCTGGAAATGCCCGAGAAGTCTCCTTTTAACTGTCCTCCTGATAGAATCTATTTGTATCACTGGTTTTAGCCTTGTCGACTTGGAGGGAGTGGTGAAAGATGAACAGGCAACGCTCAGCCACAAGGGGAGAAAAACGTCATCCGATCCTCAGAATAGCAACAGCAATAAATATGGTCATGTCCTTCTTCTGCTGAGGCTGAAACGACAGACGGGATCACATTTACGGCACCCAGCAGGCCGACTGGCGACCAGGGGTGGCTCCAGGAACTGGAGGAACCGCGCAGCAAAGTTGATGCTGACTTGGAAAGCTCAGCTTAGAGCTATGACTTAGCACAGTAAGAAAGAGGGTGGCAGAGCCCAGTCCCCACTGGGGAGCTAAAGGGGCTCCAGTACCCTTCTGGCCACAGGTTGGGGCGTTTCTAAATTAGCTTTCAAGACAGCTGACTTGGGGCTCTTGAGAGCTGAGCTGAGAACTTCCCTGAGCCACTGCTTGAGGACTTGTTGCTCTCTGCAGCTGCTGCAGCCATCAAGGCACATACGTAACAAGGAGGGTGAAAAGGAGTCCTCTCCTTGGTCATCAGTTATTTAAAGAGGGCCCATCGGATTTCAAGCCGCTTCATTGTACAGAATCAGCACCTTTGCCCCCAGAATCCTCCAGGTCTTGGTACTCAGTACTCCCCAGCTCTCCTTTTCTAGATCAAACCACTTGGCGCTGGGACTCCGGAGCCTCATCATTTTCTATCTGTTTGCATGTGTTTCCCCACTTCATGCACTGCACGGCCAGGCCCTGGAAAAGGGTTTAAGCTGATACACACACACACACACACACACACACACACACACACACACACACACACACACACACACACACACACACACACACAGCAGATTCCTTTGAAGCCAAAGCATCCCTTGAATTGAACGACTTTTCCTTTTTTTTCTCTGTTAAACTTTCCTACACTAAGATAATAGACTTCCTCCTAAAGCCATGTTCCCATCTGAGATCTTTGTGGTGTACTGCCCTCTGTCACCTGTCCCCACAGGGAGTCGCCGGAAGCAGCTTCCCTTTGGCCATCCGTCAACCATTTCGCTCCTGCAGCTTTCACGGGTACAGATCTCCTCCATGCTTTCATGGCTCTCAGGTACATGCTGAGGATTTAAATGAGTCTTTTTCCTCTGAGGATTACAAGAATGCTTTTCTTTAAAAAATACAGACCACAAAAAACAAAAACCAATGTTGCTTTAGACTTTCGTGTCTTAATATGAAGTTAGCCTTGTGTTCCACTGTCACTATTATTTCATTTTTTAGAATCCTGTTAAAAACAAAAAGATAAATGAAGTGCATTTTTTTTTTAGCACCAGCTCTCCTGCTTGTTTTCTCAATGTCTCTGGTGATGTTGGGTGGCTAAGAAAAAAATCAAGCCGGTGTGTTGAAGTTGGTGCCAACAGCACATAGACAACTACTTGCGGCTCAAGTTCTGCTGCTGCTGAGAATCATATCTTGTCTATTTATACATTCACAGAGCAAAATCTTACTTAGTGCAACCCTTGCAGGCATAACCATTTATTTCTTTAAAGCTTATGTCACTGAATTTTTTTATGCCATTTGTCTCATGGGGCTGCAGACAGTACAGACATAAATGAACTTCCCCACTTTTTATTTCATGAGCACAAGAAAACTAAAGCAAAGGCATTTGAAAAATAAATCCCAATGCATTATTAAATCTTCTAATTTGAATTATAAAGAAATGCACCCAAATGATTTTAAATCCCTGTAAAGATCCCATTAGGCATGGAAAGAGAATGCTAAATAAGGTATAGATGAAGACCACCTGAATCATTTATTGGGAACTAGGGAGAATAAGGGCACCTTCCTCTGAGGGGCTGGTATTCTACAATTGTGATGAAAAGACAGTTAAAATGAATACAAGCACATTTAAAGTTAGTTAGAAACATAACTAATTAAAACTACGATTACAAACCTAGGCATTAAGAATCCCCTGTGGAATATGCTTTCTCCAAGACTATAAATAACAAGTTACATGCTATTTTATAGTTACCAGCAGGTTGTAAATAGACCCCCTTGGCTACTGTTACATCAATGAAGACATGTCAGTGACATTGGTTTGATTCAAATACCAGAATACACTGCAAAGTGACTCTCCTACTCTCTTACTTTCATATTATCAGTGATGTTTGCAGAATAACAAGAAAATCATCAAGGTGTATTTTCAATTACTTCGTAAGCACAGCATGAAATCAAGAAATAAACTTACATGGATTTGTGAGTAGTGGTGAAGAATGTTATTATCTTTCATTAGAAAGTTTAATTTCTACATGAATTGTTTACTCCATAGGTATTCTGAAGTGTATATTGCTGAAATTCACCTTAAATCATTTGAGAGAATTGCCAAAAATGAAGTTCCAAAGTGCTGCCAATCTAGTAGCTTAGCTCCTCTGACTAGAAAATACTGTATTATTCATCGTTAAGATTTATCCAGAGTGTTAGAAAAAGCACTACTTTGAACCATCCTAAAATTTTTGTCTATTGGTACTTTACATTACAAAATCAGAATTCATCCTAAAAATATTTCAATCTCTGGTGGACAAAGTGATTCCAAATTAAAGATAAAAGATGGGACTGATGCTATAGCATATCAGTAAAGCTATCACCTGCAACGTTGGCATCCCATAGCGATATCAGTTCAGGATCTGGCTGCTCCACTCTAAGACCAGCTTCCTACTAATGTGTCTAAGAAAGTGTCAGAGGATGGCCTAAGTGCTTGGACCCCCGTACCCACATTGGAGAACCAAAAGAAGCTCCTGGCTTCTGGCTCTGGACCAGCCCAGGTCCTACCATCAACAACCATCTGGGAGTGAACCAGCAAGTGGAAGATTTCTCTTGTTGCATGTGAAGTACAGCCTCTGCCATTGCACTTATGTAATGGGTAGAGTCTATGATATTTCACCAGTGTGTCTAAATCCTTCACTGCAATAATTAAAGAAAGTATTATCAACAAGTAGTGCAAGTGCATCTTTGCTTGGATTGTATATGATGTATATTATATTTGTTCTGAATAGGTATGCTAGTCATTGAGAGTAGGCAGTTGTATCAATTCTTTTCACCCAAAATATGGCTCCTAGTGAATTCTCTAGTGAAAAATATTTAAAACATCAGCATTATTGGTTGTTCTTTCAGGAAACTAAGAAATTTACCAAATTACTATAACTCTAAAGAACCTCATACCTTAAGCTTCCTGAAATAATAAGATGCATTTGGTATAAACTATGCTTATGTAAGATCAGAGGAAAACATGTAGTTTCAGAGTGAAGTCTGGACTGTTCCAAGGTTGCTGGGCTTTCAGCCCAGAAGGTTATCTGCACTCTGTGAGAGGCAAGCAATACAGTCTTGAACCTAGGAACTCTATCTAACTGGTGGTTGGCACCGTGGGGTTCTACAGGTTCATTTGAGGTTGTTCCAAATTATTTCATGTTTTCTTCCTTACACAATAAGTCAACCTTTGACTTTCTTTTAAAACTTTTTTTTTTAAATTTTGAGTGTGAGGATTGGGGAATGGAGTTTTCATTTGCTGGTTACTCCCCCAAAATGCCTGCCACGATCAAGATTGGCCCAAAGCTGAGAGCATGGAACCAGGAGCCCGCTGTGGGTCTCTCACAAGGGTGGCAGAAACACATGTGTTAAGCCACCACTGCTGTCTTGAGGGGCCAGCATGAGCAGGAAGCTGGAGTCGGGAGCCAGGAATTCAGCCCAAGCACTCTGAAATGGGAGGCAGGCAGCCCAACTGTTTGACTAAGCAGTCATTCTATAGTCTTTTGACATTCAGTACCACTCTGCTCAACAAATGTCACAGATTTAGATGAAACTAGCAACTATGAATTGAGATGGCCAAATAACTTTACACTACATTGATATTTCTCAAACTTAAGGTGTAGCAGAAAAACTTGGAGGGTTTGTTAAAATGCAAACTGCTGGACCCCACCTCCAGAGCTCTTGATTGAGTGGGTCTGTAGTTGCAACATGTTTCCAGGTGATGACAATTGCTTTTGAAGGACCCATACTTTGAAAACCACCATTATAAATCAAATGATGAGGTTACATTGATTAGGGTGCTGATCAACTAGCCAGAGCCATCACAGTTCTTAACAAAGTAACACACTAGATGAGCCATCTTTTATCTAACTCAGATGATACCTACAGTTTTGTGGACACTTAGGAAATATAAAATCATACTTGCTTACATTTGAAGCAAGTACATAAAAATACTGAAGACTGAGTTCTAAAGACCTTCTCTCCTTTGCGGGGAAGGTGTACATCCTGGTCTCAGAGTCCCTTGGGCACAGCGTAGCTAGGCTGTAGTGCTGAGCCTTGGTCCCCATGTGTCCTGCCTTCAGTGTGCTTTGTTTGTAGTGAGTCTTGGCCCCACAGGCACACATGGGGTCTCATGCCTGTGTCTGTGTGGCTGAACTCTCCTTCCTTTCTTCCTATGTGTGCTCCACTTACAAATCCTATGTAAGTCATGCGGATCAGATTGTTGGCGTGAGTCAGGGCAGATCAAATAAAGTAGTTCTTGGCTGTTTGGTCATTAATAACGTATTATCAGAAAGTGGAGACAGCTCTGTTTTTTTCAATATGCAGACAAGATATTTAATTTTTTTTTCCAAAATGTGGTTTTGAACTACATTGGTTAGTTAAATATATCCTCTGTTTCTGTTTCTTCCAGCTCAAGAAACATAGCAAGGTTGAGTTATTCTTTAAAACATAGAGCCCTCTTGTGGTCATTTATGTAAAAGTACTTAAAAAATGTACAGCACACTGATTTGTGAAGTTTTGAGATCTCTGGTTTAGTTAACATTCATTTAAGAAAATATGTGGGGATTACTAAATTACCAGCAAAATATGTAAGACAAGTAATAAAACTTTACACAATAGTAACTTTTAAAAATAACTACCAGTTGTAATAGTGCTCTGTGTTACAAACTTTACTGAAACAAATCTTAGAGGAAAGTGCCAAAGTCGTCATTATCCACCTTGGGGAATTTTTGCAAGCTGAACGCAGCTGTAGCCAAACTATATGGTTGATCTTTATTATAATTTTATAGGTAAGGTGACTTGGGCTCAGAGATGTTATGTGATCTGTTGTTTTCTATCATCAGTTAAATAAATTTAAACTTCATTTTTTTGTGAAATATTTAAAATGAATATAGGACTTCAATAACTATTACCTAAAAGTACTGTAATTTTATAGACTATGACTCACAGTCTAGATTAATGAATATCACATTTTGTCGAATGAAGTTCTCTACTCACAGAATTAGTGGTAGACTAATAGACTACATCTGATAGTTATGTAATATCGTTGGTAGTTGGTAGTGGCTGTAGTGATTATACCTTGTCTTTCTCCACCTGTTCAGAAGCAGTTTGGGAGTACCATCAAACATTATCCCAGCCTAGGGATATTAAAATGAATAAATGATGGGCTGTTGCCCTAACAGACTCAGAGTAAAATGCACAGGGAAGGCATATTGATGGTAGTTTGATACAGCTATTTGACAGAAGCTCTAGTAAAAGTATATATACTGGGCCCAGCATGGTAACCTAGCGGCTAAAGTCCTCACCTTGCACATTGCAGTATCCCAAAGCGGTAGTGGTTCTAATCCCAGCAACTCTGCTTCCCATCCAGCTCCCTGGGAAAGCAGTAGAGGACAGCCCAAAATCTTGGGACCTTGCACCGGTGTGGGAGACCCGGAGGAGGCTCCTGGCTTCAGATTGGCACAGCTGCTGCTGTTGAGGCCACTTGGGGAATGAATGAATGGACAGAACATGAACAGAGAGAAAAATTTTCTCTCTGTCTTTCCTTCTCTCTGCATATCTGAATTTTCAATAAAAAAAGAGTAGTGTAGGATAGCAAAAAAAAAAATACTTGGCTAATAGTCACAAAATTTATGTTGTCACTTATTATCTCTAGGAGTTTGGATGAGTCTGTCACTGACTAAATCTCATGATTCCACCATAAATTAATGCTAGTGATTACCTTCCTTGTTAGCAGGAAGATAATTGAGATCATAAGAAAGTCTTCTGTGAAGTGTAGAGGCAAATGTTCTGCATTATTCCTTTTGTTTAGAGGGCAGCAAGATTAAATGCCAGTGTATCATTCACTCACTCATTGTTTTGCTGCTGGGAAGGTGTGCTGGAGAGAGTGCTCTGTGTGTAAACAGAAGTATGTATATCCACTTTATTCCCAAGCCCAGGGAATAAGGATGGTGGGTGTCTGAAATGAAGTAGGAAGGAAAACTGAAGCTGGTTAGGGCAGAAGAGGATAGCTAAACTACCTTAGTGTACAGACTTATTCACAGATCTACTCAGAGTTCTCCTGAATACCAGCCGTGCTACTACCACCACCACCATTGCTATCATCACAGCAATTTGTTAAATAGTAAATAAGACACATTCATTGGTATTCTGGTATATGCTAACATAAATTGATAACCAACTCTGGAAAAATATAAACACAACAACATTTACAGATTTTACTAGTGTAAATATTCCTACTATGGCTAATTTCAAATAACTGATAACACAAAGTTAGGATAATATGCTCAGTAGCATACCTTTTCATACTAGTTCTGTCATGTGGATATAACAATCATAGGTTAAATTCAAGACTGAGACCCAAACCATCTTCCCTGTGGCTCTTGGCCTACGGTGTCCTTACCTGACATTTATTAAAACTAATTCACTGAATTGAGACAGCTATCACAGTTAACCCAACCAAGTTCTAATCACTAGATTCGAGAAATCATTTGCTGGGACCAGCATGATTGCTTAGTTGGCTAATCCTTCAACTGCAGTACCAGCATCTTGGGTGCTGGTTCATGTCCTGGCTGCTCCATTTCCAATCCAGCTCTCTGATTATGGCTTGGGAAAACAGCAAAGGATGGCTCAAGACTTTTGGCCCCTATTCCTATGTGGAAGTCCTGGAAGAGGCTCATGGCTTTGGATCAATTCAGCTGTGACCATTGCTATCATCTGGGGAGTAAACCATCAAATGGAAGATCTCTCTCTCTCAGTCTTTCCTTATCTCTGTAAATCTGCCTTTGAAGCAAAAAATAATAATAATAATAAATCTTTTTTTTTTAAAGTAGTCATTTGCTCCTCCAATGGATAAAGCCCTGTTGTCCAGTACTGTCCAGGATGGTTTGTGTGGAAGGATTTCAGGCCTAAAAAGGGAGAATTCAGGCCTGGGACAGAAGGTAACTGCCTCTTACATGTGACTTCCTCTTCCCAAGACAAACCTGATTGTTCCAAATTTGTGAAAGAGCATGGCATCAGCACCAATTATAAAGGAAGGTCACAAGCACCACTGACCAGCCACGAACCTGGACACAGCTGATCACATGTCTCTTAGCCCCAATTTCAGTCCATAAGTACCTTCCCTCAAACTTGCCGAGCAGCATGGGGCTTAGATAAAACTGTCCAGATCTTTTGTTTTTCCCTTTGCAATCAGATGAGATCGGGTACATTCAGGTTGCAATCAATACCTACTTTGTTCCAGGATCCCAATGTCAGTGGCTGGCTTTCTGCATGTTAGACAAGTATGCCTGCTTTGCGGGTTCTTTACTTCCAATTTGTTTGGAAATGTTTCAAAGTAAATGTTCAGAACTTGGACACTGCTGTGAGAACTGCCACCTGCAGAAACTCTGGACCTGACATGTTGCCAAGTGGTGTCCTGCGGTTCCAGTTGAACAGATCTATATTCTATCCAGTATCATTGTGGTTAACTACTGTAGTCTTGGGCTATTAGTCGCTCTGAGGCAGACTGTAGCAGTGAATGGTTTGGTTCTATTCCTTTCTCCGCTGTTCTTAGTGGGCTCTGAGCAATGTGACATGGGTGGTCACAGGATTGAATGCCTGTGCCTACCCTAGGCCCAAGAGGAGGCCTCTAGGATGGAATACCCCTAATTTAAGGTCTTCTTGGTTCATTCTGTACGGCACACCAACTGTGGATGTGGGACACATCTGATCTTGAGCATTTCCATAGAGGTGCATATGTCCTGTCCGTGCACTTGGGGTAGGCCTCAACTGAGGGTGCCATTCATTGCTGATGTGCTGCAAGAGTCCACAGGTTCAGGGAGAATGACCATATTGTTTACAGTTTTGGGAAAGACATTTAACAGTGAAGCCAGGTTATGAAAACTAGGAAAAAAGAATAAATGCTTTAATGTGTAGATGACATCATATGTCAATAAGTGTCAGTAACTGTCAGAGAAACATGACCTCACTTAACAAAACGAGTTTCCTGAAATCTCTTTCAGATCTGACATAGACAAAAGCTGACATGAATTTAAAATAGGGGCCAGCAGTGTAACATAGTGAATGAAACTGCTCTGTGCAATGCTGACAGCAAATATGGGTGCCAGTTCCACTCCTAGGGGCTCTGCTTCTGATCCAGCTCCCTGTTAATGTGTTTGGAAACTCAGCAGAACATGGCCCAAGTGTCTGGATCACTGCAACTAACAAAAGAGAATCCAGATGCAGTTCCAGGCTCCTGGCTTCAGCCTGGCTGAGTCCCAGCTGTTGTGGCTATTTGGGGAATGAACCAGTGGATGCAAGTTCTCTCTCTCCTTCCCCTCCTCTCTAACTCTTCCTTCTACATAAATAAATCTTTTTAAAACAATGAATTTAAAATAGTTGTAAGGAAATTCAGCTCACTTCAAGAGAAGCAATTTAATACTGTAAAAAGAGAGATGAGAATACTTTTTAAAAATCAAACAAATTCTTCACGTGAAAAGTCCATTAAGTAGAAATTTAAAATGCATTAGTAGGTGTCAGTAACAGACTAGATCATAAAGACATTTTCAGACAAATAAAAGCTCAGAGAAGTTATCACCTCTAGACCTGTATTATAAAAAAATGTTAAAGGTTGATCTCTAAACTAAAAGAGAATCTAATAAACAAGAATATATAAGAAGGTAGAAAAATCTCTGATTAAAGTAAGTATACATAGTCAAGATGCTTTCCTTTGGTGAATAAGGCATGTACATTATTTACCTGTAGATGGCTGGCTTTGGCAGCACATATATATATAATTCATGTGTAGAATGCAGATTTAAAAGCAGAGCAATAGAAAATGATAACAACTATTAATACGTTAAGAGACAAATATTATAGAATGATGTGAAATGAGACATCAAATTTTCAAACTGGGGTGGGTATTTGGTGCAACTGTTAAAGCTCAGCTTGGGACAACTGCATCTCACGCTGGAGTGGTTGAATTCAAGTCCCAACTCTGCTTCTGATGGCAATTTCCTGCGAATCTGCATCCTGAAGCAGCAGGTGATGCCAACCAGGCCCCTGCCAACCAGTGGGCAGATCTGGATTAAGTTTCTGGCTCTTAGAGTCATCCAAACCTTACTCCTGCTGTTGCATGATGATGAACAGACCAGTGAACAGAGGATATCTGACTATCTCTCTGCTTTTCAATTACATAAAATCTTTTTTTTAAACATTCAAAATGTTGGGCTGGCATCATGGCATAACAGGCTAATTCTGCATCACATATGGGCTCTGGTTTGAATCTCAGCTGCTTCACTTCGAATCCAGCTCCCTGCTAATGACCTGGGAAACAGCTGAGGATGACCCAGGTCCTTGGGCTCTGAATCCACGTGTGAGACACAGAAGCTACAGGCTGCTGACCTTGAATCAGTCCAGCTCTGGCCATTGCGGCCATGTGGAGTGTAAATCAGCAGATAGATCTCCCACTCTTTCCTTCTACATAAATCTGCCTTTCTAATTAAAAATAAATAATCTTATAAAATATATTTATTTTTAATTGGAAAGGTAGATATACAGAGATAAGGAGAAATAGAGAGAAAGATCTTCTGTCTGCTATTTCACTCCCTGGGTGGCTACAATAGTTGGAGCTAATCCAATCAAGAGCCAGGAGCCAAGAGCTTCTGGGTCTTTCAACATGGGTGCAGCGTTCCAAGGCTTTGGGCTATTCTCTACTGCTTTCCCAGGTACAAGCATGGAAGTGGATGGGAAATTCAGCAGATGGGACATGAACTGGTGCCTATATAGGATTCTGGTGCATGTGAGGCGAGGATTTAGCCACTAGGCTATTGTGCTTGGCCCCAAAAACTAAAAAAAAAAAAAAAAATTTGGAGAAAGTCACAATGTCAGGAGGAATGAAATGCAAATGTAGAATTTTTAAATTTACATTTTATATCTGCTTCATCTTTGTTTCCTTGCCTGAAAATCACTGTTAAATTGCCATAACTTCAAAATAGCATATTTCAGCCAAAATACATAAAACCTCATTGTAACTACAAAGCAAACAGAATAGGCAAAGAGTCAAACAGGCTATTAGAGAAATATATCTAACCACAAAATAAGACTACAAGAGAGGAAGGAAGAAAGAAAAAAAAGAAGAAACTGCAAAGGTAGAATATGATTATCAAAATGTTAGTTGTAAGATTTTAATTTCAATAATTGCCTTTGATGCAAACTATTCTGAAACTGAAAAACCAGACTGGGGACTGACATGGTATAGCATCTTAAGTCACTGCCTGCAATGCCAGCATCTCAAATGGGCACCAGTATGAGTCCTGGCTGCTCCACTTCAGCAGCAGTTTGTTACTAATGTGCTTCAGAAAGTACCACAAGAAGTTCCAAGTACTTGGTGTGAGAATCTTGGTCCTTGTGGTCATTTGAGGAGCAAACCTGGGACTCAAATCTCTGCATGCATGCATATAGCTTTTCTTCTTCCTCTGTAACTCCGCCTTTAATATAAATAAGTATATGAATAAACAAATAATATAATAATATATATCAATAAATGTATAAATAATATAAATATATATACATACATATACATATATTTATATTTAAAAGACCAAATACACTAAAGAAACTTCATGAGATCCAACCACATGTTGCATTTAAAAAGCTGAATTTTGGCTTGCATCATGGGGCAGGGATGAAGCTACTGCTCCAGTGCCCACACTCCATATTGGAGTGCTGGTTTGAGTCCTGGCTGCTCACTTCCAATGCAGCTACCTGCTGGTGTGCCTGGGAAAGCAGCAGAAGATGTCTCAAGTTCTTAGGGCCTTACTATTCACGTGTGAGACCTGATTGAGTTCCAGGTTTCTGGTTTTTGGCATTGTGGCCATTTGAGAATTTTTTTTTAATTTTTATTTTTTAAATTTTATTGTATTGTTGTTGACAATAGTTAATTGCAGTTAAAAAAAAGGTTCAGGGGGTATAGGGAAGTGGGCAATACTATTATGTCCATATTGTTTCCATCATGTATCTGAGGTAAAGTGGGATATTGAGGGAGAAGCCCCACCCGGTTTCCCGCCCACCCCAAGTCCCGGATGTGGGGCACGCTCTGAGATATTTGCTCAAGTGGTTTTAATAGTTCTCCAGTTATGAATCACTGCCAGTTTCGCTCGATGAGGTCGTCCACTGAATGATATGGTCCATCATAGAGGCTCCGTTTGCCCCATATTTCGCTGCCAACATATAGCTGAGATGAATGATTGACCTGTTCTGTCTTCTGTCTTTTCTTGGTTAGAGTTCTGAGTCCAGCAGTTTGATTGGGGAGATCTCCAAAGAAACCTTGAGGTATTCCCAGACCAGATTCTTGTATGTTCTAGCAAGCACAGGGCCCGGCACAGTCCATCACCCCGATCAGCTGGTGGTTGCAATTGCTGGGTTGGTTCTGTTTTCAGTCCCGAGTTGCACTGGAACCAATGGGTGTTGCAGTCCAGTCTGGTTCTGCCCAGCACATACTCCGCCCTTACATCAACCAGTGGGAGCTGCAGCCTAGTCGGGCGACCCACAATAACCCCCACCAGGCCTGCCCCCTACCCTGGTTTGCCAGTATGTGTAGCAGTAGACCAGTCTGTCCCCCATCCCATTTGGCTCTTATACTTGTCAATCGGTATTAAAGCTTAGTTCCATCTAACCAACTCAACCATCCAGCCCTCACGGATGTTGTTGAGTGCGTCTCTGTCTAGCCACCCCAGCCCCCGTCCTAGTTTTCATGCCCTCCCGCGGAACTAGTGACCCAGGGAGGGGGAACCCACTTTTTCCTTCCCAGGTCTTTCTCAGTCCCGGTTTATGCACTCTTTAGGTGGTTCTGTGGTTTGACTTGACAGAATTAGTCCCCAGTGCCAGCTTCTGCCAGCTGATGCTGCGGCCAAGCCCAAACATCCCTCACCCGCTCTAACTTATGCTTGAACCCACAGGAATAATCAGCCCAGCCTGGCTTTTCCCTGATCTAGTCCACATGCAGCGCACAGGTGTTGCAGCCTTGCTTAGTCTGGTCTGTCCTCATCCCAGCCCACGCTCTCCAGTGGGAGTAGCTGTCTGGCGAGGGGACCAGCCCCTTAATCCCCCTGCCAGCTCTGTCCCTCCCTTCCTGGATCTCACGTGTGCTGGTTGGGTGCTGCAGTCAAATCCAGTACAGGCAACCTCACCCTGGCATTCCATAATGTGTACTGGTTTTGTTACAACCAAACCCGGCTCAACCCACACTCTGTTCTCGTGTTCGGATTTGCCAGTGGATGACATGAACTGATTCAGCCTGGTCTGCCCCGACCCATGCCGAATGTATGCCAGTGGGAAACTTTCCATGGCCTATTCTGGGCTGTTTCCTATCATGTTTCTTGCGCTCACCTGCAGGGACTGTGTCCTGCCAGAGGAGTTGCCCAGGCTCCTCCATCAGAACCCCTCCCAATGCCAGATTTTGCGCATACCAGGGGGTCCATGAGTGAGACCTACTCAGTTCACCTCCTGTCCTAGCAGGAACAGTGGCTTTTCCCGGCTGGCTTTCACCCCATTCTGGTTCTTGTTGTTGGATGTTTCAGTCCAGCCATGGCTCGTCCATACCCACATACAGCTCACACATGGCTCAGTAGGGGGTTGAGACCCAGCCTAGTCAGTCCCACATCTACCCTGGTTCTCCATGACACCAGATGGTGTTGGGGTCTGAACTGGCCTGGTGCATCCAATCCCAGCCCACACTAGTGCCTCGGGTGACTGCAACTGTTTCCTAGATAGAATGCAGCCCCCATTCCAGCACAAGCGCCCCTTGGTGGGAACTTCAACCCTGTTGGGGTGTCCAACTAGGGGAACTTGTATTTCCACAGGGTTGGGCCCACACAACCCCATAGAGTTTACCCCCAGACCAAGTTCAGTCTTGACCCTGCCAAATGTGACCACTCCACCACTCCACCAAACATTTGGGTAATGGTGCCCATCACTGCCAAAGAGGCCCCCACCCATAGTATTGGTGTGGGCTGGTGTGTGATGATCAGTGATGTTCTAGGCAAGGAGGCCATTTCTGTATTCCGAATTGGGTTGGTGTATCTGATTAACTGTAATTGTCTCCTGGGTACTTCCCTCCAAACCACCAGGTCTCAGTCCCCATGCATGCCTAAAACTTCCATGACCCTGTCACTGGGAATCACCCAAGATTCACTACCACCTACACTAAAACTGGACTTAGTCATGGGTGTCCCCAGGCAGCAAACATATCTTAAAAAACCCCAGAGCAGGCCGCCGGGCGGCCAGCAGGCAAAGCCTGGCACCACATGGTGCACTGGCCGTCCTGGGTGAGGCCGAGGACTCGTTCACTGCCTTGCGGCAGTGTCTTTGGGGTGAGCCCCCAGCATTGGGTCCGACCCGGCAGGGGCACCCCCCACAGCCGCCACACTGTGAGGAGCGGCACTTGCCCCCAAACCCAAGGCCCGAACCCATTTGAGAATTAAAGTAAAGATGGTATGTATCTTTCTCCTCTTTCTCTCTGTCTTTTGTCTGTCCCTCTCCCCTTTAAACAGAATTTTTAAAATTTTCAAAATATAGATTAAAAAAATCAAACTGACTTCACCTCTAAGGATATGCATATAATGATGTGTAAGGGTAGAATGAAATACTCCATACAAATAGATCCCCAAAGAAAACAAACTAGGCATAATTATATCAGATAAATTAAACTTCAAATCAAAAGTTAGTATAAGAAGAAAAGTTCATTTTAGAATAATTCTGGGTTCAGTCCAGCAAGAGGAAATAACACTTATACGTGTACCTCAATGTCAGATTTCAAGACTTACTGCAGGCCAAATAATCAAAACACCCTAGTACTGGCCCAAAAGTAAACATGTAGACTAATGGAACAGAATAGAAACCTCAGAAATCAATCCATGTAGCTGAAATTAAAATTAATCATTGACAAAGGAACTAAAACTATTCCCTGGAGAAAGGAAAGTTCCATCAACAATTGGAGTTGAGAAAATCGGGTTTATGCATGCAGAAATATGAAACCAGCCTTTACATCTTAATATAAAAATAAGCTCAAAATGGATCAAGAATATAAATCTATGACCTGATGCTATCAAATTGCTACAGCAAACATCAGTGAAACTGAAAGACATTGGCATGGACAAAAACGTGTTGGAAAAGACCTCAGAAACACAGGAAATAAAAGCAAAAATGGACAAATTACATTAAGCTAAGAAATTTCTGCACTGAAAATGTTTGCAAACTGTGCAGCTGGTAAAGGATTAATGCTCAGCTCAAGGAACACAACAAACAGTTCAATTAATTTCTTAACTGGGCAATGGACATGAACATGCATTTTTCAAGGATGAAATGCAGGCAGGAGCAGCCGAGGACTTCAGAAGGTACCTCTTGGGACCCTCTTGCCCCCATCCAGCTGGTGTTAGCAGAGGTGACTCCAGATTGGGGGACCCAGTGCCTAGAGTCACCTTGATCCCACTTGATCTGCAGGAGCAGCTTGCAACTTCAGGGGGCCTGCTTGGGGTCCTCTTACCCTCATCCAGCTGGCAGTGGCAGAGGTGGATGAAGATTGGGTGGCCCACTGCCATTGGTGCCCTGGCCAAGTCCTCGGCCCACCCGGTGGCAACACGCTTTACTAAGGACTTGGGCATGTGGGCTTACATGGGGTATGAACCAAGGCACAAGTGAGGCAGATTGAGGACTTAAGGGTTCATGTCTAGGAGAGGAATGACTACTGAGATACATCAATGGACAAGGTCACTGTACTTCAGTAAGTGAGGATGCTGTGTTTGAGTAGCTTGGAGGAGGGAACGGGAAGACCTTTTAAGGTTATCCTGAAGCACCAGCACAAGTGGGAGACCTGAGCTGTGGCAGTTAGCATCGGTCATCACTGAGCACCATTCACTGGTACACACTAAAGCTAAGGCTGGGGCCTACCAGACAGGGCAAGATCACAGTAACCACCAATGAGAGTCAGGTCAGGGGAAGGGTAAAGTTAGGATCAGCCAAGATAATAACTAGCATGTGAGAGAATCGAGTCTTGTAGCAGAATCTGTGGGGGATATATATATATATATATCTGTGGGTGAGCTCTTTGAAATTGCAGTCTTTGCTGGCATGCCCAAGAGCTGTGCCTGGGAACAGACTTGGCTGGGAAACTAAGGAGACATCACAGCTGGGTTGGGATTCTCACTGGTGAGCACAAAATGCAGGTTGAGGGCATTGTGCTGGGATCGACACGGCTATAGCTTCTTTTGGCGTGGGTGTGAACTG
Organism: Ochotona princeps; assembly: GCF_030435755.1. Taxonomy (NCBI): domain Eukaryota; kingdom Metazoa; phylum Chordata; class Mammalia; order Lagomorpha; family Ochotonidae; genus Ochotona; species Ochotona princeps. The sequence goes on from NC_080840.1 coordinate 59,121,280, forward strand.
GGTCTGGGGAACAATAGCCTGGGCTATAACTCCAGCACCCACGGGTACTCGTGAGCACCAGGGTGGGTATAGAACGGGCTGGGCTAGGACTTGTCTCCCACTGACCCTCATGAAAGCTATGTCTGGGCACAGACTAGGTGTGGCTGGGCTGCAACACCTAATAGGAAGAACCAGAATGGTGTGGGCTGGTTGAACAAGGCCATGTTTCTGCCAGCACAAGAGGTGGACAAAGTCAGCTTGGATCAAGGACTCACTGGTGTGCATGAGATCTGCCACTGGGAATAGACCCTACAGAGGAAATTAGAAAATTCCTTCGTAGGGATGCAGTCCCTGCAAGTGAGCACAAGAACCAAGGCAAGGAGCAGTCCAGTCCAGGCAAGGTTACAGTATCTGCTGGCATACATGTGGGTCAGGTCTGGGGACAGACCAAGCTGTGTCAGTTCATAACATCCACTGGCAGATCTGAGAACCAGGACAGAGTGCAGAAGGGGGCAGGTCAGGCCACAACAACAACCAGTTTACACTAGGGCCAGGACAGGGTGCTGGCTGTACTGGGTTTGGCTGCAGCACACACCAGCAGGGGTTGAACTGAGCCAGGTTGCGCAATACGATAGTGGATGCTGAGGTGAGGCAAGCCATGCAAGCCTGGGGTCAGTGGGTACTGGGTTCATCAGCCCCATGGGCGGGGAATCTGGTGGGACTCAGGTCACTTGGCCTAGGACCTGGGGCCTGCCTGCACAGTGGGTACTGGGTTCGTGAGCCCTGGAGTTAGGGATCTGGTGGGGCTCAGGTCACCTGTCCCAGGTCCTTGGACTTGCCTGAGAATGGAAAAGGCAGAACAATAGATGCAGATCCTGATGGACATGGAGAATATGGCAGCCCATTTGGTACCACAGCAGAAGAAGAACAGAGCAACTTGGACAACTACCCCAGAAAACAATGACAGCAAAAATCTGAGTGAATGGAGACTTGAAGTTAATTATGAGCCAATGAACACTGGGAGGTTGCCTCACCTTTGGATGGGCAAAATCAACAGCATTTCAGAACTGTCCAAACCACTTGGTCAGAACCATTGGAACATGCACCACATCAGGACCTTTCCCCAGAGACAAGAAGAAATATCGAATTTGGGAACGAACACAGAAAGAATGGAATACAAATGGCTGACAGACACATGGAAAAAAGCTTAGGATCTTTAGCCATTATGGAAATGCAAATAAAAACCACAATGAGGTTTTTATCTCATACTAGTTAAAATGGCTATCATAGAAAATTAAAATATAGTAAATATAGTAAAATTAAGATGTCAAAAAAAGGCACCTTAGTAAATTGCTTATTGCAATGTATGCTAGTATAGCCATTATGGAAGACAAAAAAGAGATTCTTCAGAAATCTGAAAATAGATCTGCCATATGACCCTGTCATCATTTCTGGGAATTTCCCAAACAAAATGAAGTTAGCCCCACAAAAACAGTCATCAGTAATCCCCATGTTTATAGCATATCCATTTACAGTATCTAAGATATGGGATCAACTGTTGACTGGATGCAGAATATATGATATATATATACATACACTGTGGAATATTGTCCAGACATTCAAAAGAACAAAATTCTATCTTTTGCAACAAAATGGATGCAATGGGAAGTCTTTAAAAAAATTTTTTTTATTGGAAAGTCAGATATACAGAGAGGAAAATCTTCCATCTGTTGATTCACTCCCCAAGTAACCAGAATGGCCAGAACTGTGCTGACCTGAAGCCAGGATCCCGGAGCCTCTTCTGGGTCTCCCAGGAGGGTGCAGGGTCCCAAGGCTTTGGGCCATCCTCCAATGCTTTCCCAGGCCACGGGCAGGGAGCTGGATGGGAAGCAGGGCAGCCGGGATTAGAACCGGTGTTCATATGGGATCCTGACGTGTACAAGGTGAGAACTTCAGCTGCTACAATGGGAAATCTTCATGCTTAATGAAATAAGCCAGTACAAAAAAGACAAATATCACATGTTTTCTCTAGTATGTGGTAATTAATATAGAACACCAAAAATGGATAGGAATGATAACGATCTTGTGATTTGATTGTTGTTTTTAGCCATTGTTTATATTCCTATGAAACTGTAGTCTTTCTACTTTTTGCTTGTTGAATATATTATGGTTAGTGTTGCAGGGAGCTTGTTATTATAGAGTGGGCTGAAATTACGTTTCTGTAAAAAAAAAAAAGAGAGGAAGGAAGGAGGGAATTAAGCAAGGGAAAGAGGGAGGCAGGAATGTATGGTCATCTTAGAACTGTACCTATGAAATACATGAACTCTGTTCTCTTTCTACACATTAAAAATTTGAGAAGAAAATATAAAAAATAAACATGTGTTCTCAATATAGGAAAACTCAAATACATACAGCAAATATTAGACTTTCAAGATAGATTCTAATGTAATATTGGTAGGAAACTGACATTTCACTTTCAGGAATGAGCAAATCATTTAGAAAATGAGCAAAGAAATATTAGTTAAATTGCACTCTAGATCAATGGGCCCTAACGTTATACGCTAAATCAATTGGACTTAATACATATCTTTGGAACATTCCATCCAATAGCTGCAGAATATGCATTCTCTATGGATCCAGAACAGATCATACAGAAGGTTATAAAACAAGTCTCAGCAAGTTAAAAAACGATCAAGTATCTCTTCTAATCACAATGCAGCAAAACTGGAAGTCAATACAACTACCCAACACCAAAAGTTTGTAAGCTACATAATTACATGGAAATTAAATAACTTACTCAAGAGTAACCAATGGATCAATAACAAATATAAGAAGGAAATTTACAAAATTCTTGCAATGGATGAGAATGGAATACAAGGTCAAGGCCTTGGGAGACATAGCAAAATTATTTGCTAAGAGGGAAGTTTATAGCAACCAATACCTTCCCCAGAAAAGCAAAGTTAACTTATTACCATAGTTTAATTAGGAAGGCAAGAACTCATCAAGTCCGAAATTAGTACCAAAAAGCCCCTACAGGATGAAGAACATAAATACAGACTAAAAATCAGTGAAAGGCAGGATTTTTTTTTTAAAGATTTATTTATTTTTATTACAAACTCAGATATACAGAGAGGAGGAGAGACAGAGAGAAAGATCTTCTGTCCGATGAGTCATTCCCCAAGTGAGCCGCAACGGCCGGTGCTGCGCCAATCCGAAGCTGGGAACCTGGAACCTCTTCCGGGTCTCCCACGCGGGTGCAGGGTCCAAACGCTTTGGGCCGTCCTCGCCTGGTTTCCCAGGCCACAAGCAGGGAGCTGGATGGGAAGTGGAGCTGCTGGGATTAGAACTGACGCCCATATGGGATCCCAGGGCGTTAAAGGCGAGGACTTTAGCCGCTAGGCCATGCCACCGGGCCCAGGGCAGATGATTTGAAAAGAAAAACAAAACAGTTAAAAAGAGAGAGGAGCTGATGTAGTGGCTCAACAGGCTAATCCCTCTGCATGTGCCAGCATCCCAGATGGGCACTGGTTTGCGTCCTGGCCATTCTACTTCTGATCCAGCTCCCTGCTCGTGGCCTGGGAGAGCAACAGAGGCCCAGGTCCTTGGGTTCCTGCACTTGTATGGGAAACACAGGAAATTTCTGGCTCCTGGCTTTGGTTAGCTCAGTTCTGGCCATTGATGCCATTTGTGGGGTGAAACAGCAGATATAGGATCTTTCTCTGTCTCTTCTTCTCTCTGTAAATCTGCCTTTGAAATAAAAATAAATCATATTGAACCCAGCGTGGTGGCCTAGCAGCTAAAGTCTTCACCTTGATCGCACCAGGATCCCGTATTGGTGCTGTTCTAATCCCGGCAACTCCACTTCCCATCCTGCTCCCTGCTTGTGGCCTGGGAAAGCAGTCGAGGACGGCCCAAAGCCTTGGGACCCTGCACCCACGTGGGAGACCTGGAGGAAGTTCCTGGCTCCTGTCTTCGGATCGGTGCAGCACCAGCCCGTTGCGGTCACTTGGGGAGTGAATCATCGGACAGAAGATCTTTCTCTCTGTCTCCCCTCCTCTCTGCATATCTGAGTTTGTAATAAAATAAATAAATCTTGTAAAAAATAAGTCTTATTAAAAAAAGAAAATTGGAGAAAGGATCCAAATAAAATCGGAGACGAAAAGGGAGATTTTACTACTGACACCACAGAAACACAAAAGTTATCAGATTATTGTGAACAATTATACAGCAACAGATTTGATAAAACATTAAAATTTCTGGACACATAAAGTTTCAAGAGTGAATCATGAAGATGTAAACAGACTTATAATATGCAGTGACTGAATCAGTAATAAAAATATCCTATCAAGGAAAAGCCAAGAACCAGATGGCGTTAATGGCTGGATTCTATGAAACCTTTAAAAAGGATTAATGCCAATTCTTCTGAAACTATTCCCCCCCAAAAGGAGAGATTTCTTCCAAACTCATTTTTTTTAAAGATTTTATTATTATTGGAAAGCCGGTATACAGAGAGGAGGAGAGACAGAGAGGAAGATTTTCCATCCGATGTTTCATTCCCCAAGTGAGCCACAATGGGCCGGTACGTGCCGATCCGATGCCGGGACCAGGAACCTCTTCCGGGTCTCCCACACGGGTGCAGGGTCCCAAGGCTTTGGGCCATCCTCAACTGCTTTCCCAGGCCACAAGCAGGGAGCTGGATGGGAAGTGGAGCTGCCGGGACCAGAACCGGCGCCCATATGGGATCCTGGGGCTTTCAAGGCGAGGACTTTAGCCGCTAGGCCATGCCGCCGGGCCCTTCCAAACTCATTTTTAAGACCAGTATTATATAACTACTAAAAGTAAAAGCATAATAAGAAAGGAAAGGAACACACCAATATCCTTAAACACAGATGTAAAAATCCTCAATGTAATACTGTGAAACTAGGTCCAGCAGTATCCTGAGAAGATTCTCACTGTAGCCAAGTGGAATTCATCCTAGGTAGACAAGGATGATTCAAAATATGCAAATTAAGGGGATGGATTATGGTAGGATGGGTTAAGCTGCTGCTTGAGTTGCTAACATCCTATATGAAAGGGCTTATTGGAAGGCAGCTATGTTCACCCCTATACCACCAATGCTGTCAGAAAGGGCTTACTAGAGTCCCTGTTGCACACTGGCCCTGGTCCAGCTCACTGCTAAAGCTAGCAGCTCACATACTTAAGTTCTGATCACTCTCTTTCACTTTCATGCTCTTTCTTTACCTTTCAGATAAATAATTTTAAATAGGTAAATTTATGTAGATAATACATTATATTAGCAAAATGAAGAGAAAAAAATCAGGCTTGTCAGTTGGTGCAAAAAAGACATCTATAATATCTAACATTCTTCATTGTATGTACTTTAATGAATTACATGCATAATGAATATACCTCAACATAAAGAAAAAACCCTATACAAGAAATCAGTAGCTATCATTTCCCCCTGAATGGGGGAAAGCTGACAGGTTTTTTTCCCCTGAGTTCTGGAATAAGACATACATGTCTACTTTCACCATTTTTATTCAACATAGTGTTAGAGGTCCTTGGCAGACAATTAAGCAAGAGAAAGAAGAGCATCCAAATATAAGAGGAGAAAGTCAAATTGTTTCTTTGTAGTTGATATGATCAAAGAAAACCCCAAATTTCCTTTATAAAACTCTGTAGCATTGTTATACATCAATACTGAATCATCTGAAAAAGAGATCAAGAAAGCAATCTCATTCCCCAAAGTCACAAAATTACCTAGAGTACATTTAATGAAAGAAGTGAAAAATCTCCACAATGAACATGATGAAACATCAATGAAAGTAACTGAAGAAGGCACAAAGTGTGAAAACGTCCCATGTTCTTGTAATGGAAGAAATAATATAATTACAAAGTCCATCTATCTCAAGTGATTTTATAGATTTGGTGCATTCTCTATCAAAATACCAATGACACTATTTTCCCAGTACAAAAAACAAACAAACACAAAAACAAAAACCCCACTATTAAAATTTCTTTTGGATCACAAAAAAGTAGCCAAAGGAAAAAAAATAGTAGGTATTATACTGCCTATCTTTAAGCTATATTACAAAATTAGAGTAATTAAAATAGCATTTCATTGGCATTAAAACAGAAACGGTGACCATGGAGATGTTAGAAGTGACCACACACATCTACAGCCAACTGATCTTTGACGAAGGTGCAAAAGACTAAACATTGGTAAAAGAGTAATCATCATTAAACAGTACAGGGGAAACTGGATTTCTACATGTGGAACAAGGAAAACAGAATCCTACTTTTCATCATATGCAAAAAATAAGTTCAAAGTGAGTAAAGACCTAACCCTAACATCTGAAATTTCAAAGCCACTGGAGAACAATGAGAGATGCTTCAGGATGCTAGATGGAATGGGGCCAGTCTTTTTGGATCAAACCTCAAAAGCACAGAAAACAAGCAAATATAGATAAATAAGTATTTCTAAATTGCTTCCATATGAAAAATGAAATAACCAGCAGAGTGAAGAGAAGCCCTAAAGAAGATATTTACAGGTTACACATCTTAAAAGACATTAATAATCAAAATATGTAAGAACTCAACTCAATAGGAAAACCCCAAATAATTCAATTTAAAAAGGATTAATAGATTTAAATGGATATTTCTCAACTGTAGAGAAACAAATGGTGACCAAATATGGAAAAAAATGCTCAACATCACTACTCAGTGAAATGCAGATACAATATCCTGTGATATGACCTCATTCCAGTTATATTGACAATTATCAAGCTGTTCCCTGAAAAAAATTTTATTTGGTCACTGGTGGCCTGACCTTGAAAAGATAGTTTTTCTCACAAGGTTTTTATAAAATCCTGGTTTGGGCCCCACTTAATATTTCTCTGTTCCTAGATTTTTTTAAAAAGATTTATTTTTGTTGCAAAGTCAGATATATATATATATATAGAGAGAGAGAGAGAGAGAGAGGAGGAGAGACAGAGAAGAAGATCTTCCATCTGGTGATTCACTCCCCAAGTGACTGCAACAGCCGGAGCTGTGCCAATCCGGTGTCAGGAACCAGGAGCTCTGCTGGGTATCCCACGTGGGTGCAGGGTCCCAAGGTTTTGGACCATCCTTGACTGCTGAAGCAGTGCCGCCAGGATTAGAACCGGTGCCCATATGGGATCCTTGCAGGTTCAAGATGAGGACTTTAGCTGCTAGGCCATCGCACTGGGCCCTCTCTGTTGCTAGATTTAGATGTGACTCCAACATGTACTCCTACCAATGCCCTTCTGACACTTAATAAACGCCGAACCAATAGGACCACCCAATCTTGGCCTTGAGTCTCTAGGACTGTGAGTAAGTTATCAAGCAAGTTGCCTTATATATTTTATGTATTTGGATTTGGTAAGACCAAGTTGACTAATACGAATTCTTCCTCATCTTTGCCTGGGATACAACTAGTACTCAGTAAATATTTGTGAATAAGTTACACAAGAATTTATTTATTACTACTACTATTATTATCACTATCATTATTATTTACTGAAAGAGAAATTTTATCAATCTACTGTGATGTCACATTGTGGTAGGTATATAACAATAACCAGACCAGTATGGCATTAAGGTTCTGATCTTGGCTATAAAGAGAATGCTTCTAAGGCAACTGAATCTGTGAGTAATATCATTTACAACATGATAGGCTGTTTTGAGAACCTGACATTTAATTGCCTACCCAGTTTTCACAAAAATCCTATTAGTGCAATAAAAATTATCTTTTCTATTTTAAACAATGGAGAAATGGAGTAGGTGCTTGAAAGCCTGGGTTCAAGTCTTAGCTCAGTTCCCAGTACCAGCTTCCTAACAAAGCACATCTTGGGAGGCAGCTGGTGATGGCTTCCATGGTTGGGTCCCCATGATCCACATGGGAGACCTGGACTGGGGTCCCACCTCCTGGCTGCAGTCTAATCCAGCCCTGACCATCTGTGACTGAACCACTGGTTGAAGAAATGCACGCTCTCTCTCTCTCTCTGCCTCTCAAGTCTGTAAGACAAATATCTATATAAAAATAACAGAAACAAAATGGAATTAAAATGTTAAGCGTATTTTAAAAATTAATGTTAATACTGGGACATGAATCTATGCATTTACCAACAAGGCTAATTTGATATCACTATTTATTAGCTGTTTGTGAGGGAAAAAAAACTCTTTTTTTTGCATGACCCATTGTGCACACAGGCTTAATCTGTTGCTTTGTCCTTAGTTTTCTTTGGAAGGTTCCAAGAAGAACCTTAAATATCTCAGAAAATAAATGCATTTAGATCTCAGCAATTTCCCAGGATGATGGAACATTTGCTACCAACATTTTTCATGAGTCTCCTTAAGAACCACAGCCTCTCCCTTCTAAAAACCCTCCATGCGCCTCTTCGGTTGACCTCCAGTGTCTTTCCTGCAGGCCATGCTCTGTGGGCGACAGCGCCCCGCAATTCTTCCCGGCTAAACTACACTTCCCAGCAGCCTGTTCGTGCATCTTCCCAGGTCTTGTGGGCCCCTGGAGGCGTTGCGGAAAACCCAGACGCTTTGCGGCGTGGAGTGGGAGGGAGACCAGCAGGGAGGACAGACAGGCCGAGCCTCGCTTTGCACACCGAAATGGCTCGCAGGCAGGACGAACAGAGAGGGGGTACGCCCTTGCTGGCCGAAAGCAAGCCAGACGCCGAGGTTAAGCTCATTCTGTACCACTGGACGCATTCCTTCAGCTCTCAAAAGGTAAAGGTATCGGTTACATGGGCGGCGTAGATCGGGTTTCAGCACCCGGACAGCTCCCTCTCGGACCTTTACAGGCACGCAGGTGCACTGGGAATCCGGCCTCCTGCATCCTATCGTGGGCAGGTGCAACCTTGTGGGCAGGGATGTGCATTGGTGGGGAGCGGGTGTGAGATATGATGCAGGCAATGCCACACTGCTGATACGCGACAGAAAGCATCCCTTTCGTTGTTAGGCCCGGCGGCCTTGCCTACACAGCGAAGGGCAGGCAAGTGCCAATATGCCATCCAGGGTACCTTCTTTCATTCTTTGTCGCACGCACACTCCTCAACAAGGCATAAAGGACCCTGTATTCAGGTTCTTGTCCAGAAGAGAGAATTAGGACGCCAAGAAAATAATGGTGGTAGGGAAGGTGAATGCCTGTGAAATACTTTTCATTTTTTAAAAAAATTTATAATAATAAGATGCTAGCAGTATCTCACATATGCTTTCCCGGAAGAGGAGTCATTAAAGAGAGTCCTGAAGTGTTAATAACTCAGGAAAGTCCAAAAGGACACTTAGGCAAGTCATTTAATGGAAAGCTGGGGTGCTTGTAGTAACCAGTGTGAACTCTTCCAGGTGCGCTTGGTAATTGCTGAAAAGGCATTGAAGTGCGAGGAACATGATGTAAGTCTGCCCCTGAGTGAGCACAATGAGCCTTGGTTTATGCGTTTGAACTCAACTGGAGAAGTGCCTGTCCTTATCCACGGGGAAAACATAATTTGTGAGGCCACTCAGATCATTGATTATCTTGAACAGACTTTCCTGGATGGTAATGTTAAGGCTATTTGTGATTTTTTGGATTTACTTTCAACACAAATGTGTTCCTTTTCTCTCTCTGCCTCTTTCTCTCATGTTTTAGTGATTGAAAACTTTTCCATTTCCATAAGCATATAAATAAAATAAATCAACTTAAATTATTACAGTTCCATTTAAGAGAATTTCATGTTTAATTGAAACATTCTTTTTAAGTTCACTTGCAATAACTCCTACAGATGTGTAGGTCGTGGTAGGAATCTTTTTAAATATTAAAACCAAATTCCTAGTATTGGTTCTAAATGCACGTTAAGAAAGTTAACTTCAATCTTAAAAATCAGGAAGAAATAGGAGTAAAGAAAAGAATAGACTGTTAGTATAATTTGAGTTATTTTCCCCAGTTATTTCTTTAATGTGAGATTTTAGTATCTTTTCTAGGGAAATATATGGTTATAATTTGTATAGTGGTTTTAATTAATCATCACGTATTGAAAGCTTTTGTTATCAAGTATTTTGTAATTTCAATTCTATTCAGCCTTCAGAAGAACCCATTCAAAGATAGGTCTGATTCCTTAGTAATTCCCACTTTGTACCTGAGGAAAGAGAAAAAGAATCGCCTTTTTTTATTGCCGTGTTGTGGCAGTCTCATCTTCTGAACCTTCATAACTATGCTGTGTCGCATAGTCTTGGCCACTTAGGCCGTGCAGACAGCCCTGGAAGGTGAACTGTAGCTTCAATGCTTTGCTGGAGATTACAAAGCAGACCTCTGGCAGAGCTGAGTGCACACAGACGCTCCAACGTTCACATTTCTCTAAAAACGAAGTTGTATGAGGTCCTGTGACTTTTCATCTGCCACCAGTTATGCTGGTAGGTAGGATAAAACCTTGATGCTGGGGAAAGAAGTTAGGAGGCTGAAAAATGTCTTAAAAGAAAAAATGATTATGAGATCTAAATGTTAATGCATGTGTTAGTTCCCCAGGGTTGTTCGATTCTGATTGGAGGTTTTAAGAGTGGCCTTGGTTGAGGCTGAAAGCTTAAAGAACTACTTCTTCACCATTTGTTGCTAATCTATAAATTTATATGCCAGAGACTGTCCTGGAAACAGTGACTGAATTGACCTAACACACTTTTTTTCTCAACCTTGAGCTTTTTGGAAATGGATAAGTCTGTTAACAATAATCTATATCTCTTAGGAAAAGTAACTATGCTGTGATACAACAATTGTGTAAAAACTTTATCTTAAATTACCCAAATTATAAAAATGGTGTATATGTAATAAATGAAAAGGCATATTTGAATCTCTTGGTATCAGTGCTGGGTCAACAACTGCTACTATTATCATCATTCCCCTTACTTTCTGTACCTCCTGCTTTCTTCTCCTTATATTATTTTCCTCTGAGAAATTCCATGATATAAATAAAATGGTTTTTTTAACATGGTAGTGTTACTTTGTTAAATTTTGTGTTAAAGTTTATTATGTCATTTATGTAATGTATTAATATTACATATTTCCTTAAAATATTCCTAAATAATTTCCCTTTTGATTTTACCTTACAGTAATAAGAAAACTGAAATGTGTTGAGTCCTGCTGAGTTATAGTTATGTTTAAATAACCAATCAAGAGAAATACAAAGCTGTTCTTTTGATTATTTATTGAATTAGAGGATAAGGTAGCTTGGGCTGACTGACAGGATGAAAATATGGAAGCTACAAACTTTAATTTTGATTGAGCTATGGTTATAAGTAAGCAATCAAGGGTCCTAAGTTTTAATTGTGATGTTGCCAGTAACTTGCTGAACATCTTTGTTGACTCTGATTTTCTATTTGACTTTTAGATTAGGTGATGTAAGTTTTAGCAGTTACAGAGAAAAAACATATCTAACTAGCTCTTAATTTTACACTTTGATTTTTCCCATGAGAAGAGTCAATTAAAAAGGAGTAAGAAAAAATAAGAATAAAGGAACCTCGCATTTATGGTGGATTCGAAGATAGCAAAGGAGTAACAGTTTTATGAATTAAGACTAGCTCAGTCTGTGATAAAGGTGAAGTTTGTCTCTGAGTATTGAAATATTGCTGTAACCTCATTTTGTGAATAGTAATTGTCATACTTGAATTACTTGTGAATTTTCTTAAATATTGTAAGGTCAAAGGCAGTGTCTGTCTTACTAAAAGCTATCCTCAAAGCTGTGGAACCTGAATGTTCTTCAATAAGTGCTTCATGCTTCTGAATGAATAAAATGCTTGAATTGTTGAAATAGATGTCAGTCCAAATGGAGATACCTGGTGGCGTTCTTGTATGCTGTTTGCTATAGAAGAGATACTATTAGATCTGTGGATGATAGAAAAGCAGAAATAGTTACAGTGTTGATTTAGTTTATGGCATATTTGTCATGGAAAAACACAAAAATGGGAAGCTAAAGTTCAATAAGACTAAGGGCAATATACAAATTTCATTTTAAGAAATCAGCTGGTTTAAGGAAGGATGGAGAACTTGTTAATACTTACATGAAAGGTTAATGTAATGTCAGGTTATTTTAAAAGTATTGATTCTGTCTAGAATAGTGTGAGCAGTAAGGGAAAATCGGAATTATGAGCTGATTGAAACATTGAGAATTTTTTTCCAGTTATAGACAGAACTTTGAGGAATGTTGCCAAATTAAAATGACAAGCAGGTAGATTTCCCAAGGAGTACAATTGCACCTAGTTGTATATAGTTGTACATAGTTACATAAGAGGAGACTTAGTGTAGCCATTCATGCATAGTTCAGAAAGGTGTGATCTGGTACCTCTTTGTCTGTTATCACTGTTACTGGCTGATCCTTCTTATTTGTCAGCTAGGAATTATAAGAAAACTGATGATTTCTGACCTGGAGTAATTTCTTAACCCTTTTTAGTCAATAGTTATAATCCTTTTACTTTGGGATGATCCATTAAATAATTGGTAATGCAGAGAGAGGAGGAGGAATTTTGATATTCAGGACAGTCTTTTTCAAGTTTTTGTCTGAAGTAAATTGTTTTCAAGTTTTTGTCTGAAACAAGTTGGAGGATATCTATGTGTTTCTTTTTTTTTTTTTTTTTTTGAAGCAGTCAGTGGAAGAATGGCATAGCCACGAATACTGTAGAGTACTCAGTTATGGCTGCTCTCCTGAGGCCTAGTGTGGAGCTCTCACTTCATTCATTCTTCTCGGTAGCCATTTCTGGGATATTAATTTGATGCTGGGTCATAAGATATTTAAGGATATCAAATCTTCAAAATCATACTAATCCTCAAAGATAATTTTTGGAGCTAGTGTTGTGGCACGGTGGAATAGCCTCCACCACCTGTAAAGTCAGCATTCCATACGGGCCCTGGTGCAAGACTGGGCTGCTCCATTTCTTATCAAGCTTCCTGCTAGTGCTCCTGAAAAGGCAGCAGAGGATGGCTGAAGTGCTTGGATCCTTGCACACAAGAGGGAGACCTAAAAGAAGCACCTGCACTCACAGTAGCCCAGTTTCACTTGTTGTGGCCATGTGGGGAATCAGTCAGCAGATGGAAAGCCCCTTTCTGTATCTTCCCCTCTCTCTGTAGCTCTTTCAAATGAATAAAATGAATCTTTAAAAAAGATAATAAGAAAGAATTAACAGTTCCAAATTGTCCTTAAAATGAGTTTGTTATTGTTATGTTTTATGCTCTTTTTTATATACCTAATACTTTTTTCATTGCATACATGAATGCAGTAGACATAAATGTTTTATATTAAAACAAGCCATCAATTAACCTAGATGAGAGATGACAGTAAAGAAAATCAGGAATGCTGGATGTGATAAGATGAATAATATGGGTTTCATAAAAAGATCATTCACTCACCTCATTCATTGATTTAAAAGGCATATTGTGAGAGTGAGAGAAAGGGAGAGGGAGGGAGGGAGTTGTGAGAGAGGCAAAGTGAAAGAGAACTTGACCCACTGGTTCATTCCCCAAATGGCCACGCCTGGGGCTCAGCCAGGCCGAAGCCAGGAGCCTGGAACTCCATCTGGATTCTCTCTTGTTAGTTGCAGTGATCCAGACACTTGGGCCATGTTCTCCTGTGTTCTAGGCACATTAACATGGGATTGGATCAGGAGTGCAGCAGCTGGAACTTGAACCAACTTCCCCCAAATGAGAGCCAATATCACACAGCAGCTTAGACCTTTTGTCACGACACTGGTCTTAAATGTGGAATTTTCACAATAGTTGTCTCTTGTATTCTTACCCTTTTTCACGAAAATGTTAATTTGGCTATTAAATAATAAAATATCTGGTATGAAACAACTATAAATACTGAAATATGTGGTATTACTCAGTTGTAACCTGGAATCAATGATACCATATGGTGAAAATTTAATTTTGATATTTTAATATATAATCACATGAAAATGTGTCACATCTTTTTCTATGTGTATCATCTTTAGATATTAGGAAATATAATTTAGTTTGGAAAACATCATTATAATTCTCATATGCTAAAATTGTTTAAGCCTGATTATAATATGTCTAATAAATAAAATTGCACATATTGAAATGTGCATAACCTATACTGAAAAGAATATTAATTTTGAAGTTACTGTGTTAAAAACATGGTTTTCATTTGATGGATTACCAGTATTGATAAGATTTAGGGAATAATTTTGTTTAGCAATGAAACTCTCATATATAGTGCTTTTTAGCACTCTACTGAAGGTGCAAATGAACAATGAATGTGGAAAAAATATAGCATATAGTTAAAACCATCAGTCTTTAAAACTAGTGATCACATTGAAGTAAAATTTAGTGTTTACTCTGTGATGTGTCATAGGTGGTGGCATGAAAATGCAGAGGCCTAGTTCTATATTATATTTATCCAACAAATGGAGCAAATTGTCTGATAAAGGAGTTTTTGATTTCCCTCATTTTAATGTTTCTGTTAAGAGTTTTAAATATGATACCAGTTAAACAATCAATGTAGGCTGTACATATTTTATTGAAAATAGTTCTGTAAATTTTTCTCTTAGAAAATCCTGGGAGTAGAAAGTGAATTGATTGAATCATCTCATACACGTATTTTTGTCAGCTGTATTTAGATTTGACCTTTCTGATACCAAAGTTATGATAGTCAGTTGAACTGTAGTTAGTTTATAACCATGTATTTTGCTTCAGATGCCAACTTAATTGCTTATCACTGCTATTCTACTTGTGCACCGTCTGGTGAATGAGTATTTGAAAGTTAAAATATAATTCAGCTACATTATGGGTATTATCTAATACGTTAGTGCTATATTTCAAGTAAGCGAATTTTTTTTTAAAAGCCAGAAAGAAAAAATGTTAGGATAGCATCACTATGAAGAAATGTTATATGCTTCAAGAATAAATGTATTTACCCTGATTAAACATTACACAATGTGTATGCAGGCAATGAAACAGCATATAGTGTCCCATAACAAGTACAGTTGTTCTAATAAATTTTAAAAAATAAGAACCTAAGGCAACAGCATAAGTTAGAATTAGAAATGAAGTTGAGTTGGTTTTTAATTGAACTAATATGGCATAATAAACTATGCAAATTGACATAGTGTGTGTGTGTGTATGTGTGAGAGAGAGTGAGAGAGGTGTTTCTTATAAATAAGGCATAATAAACCCCTTTGTAGTAGATCCCAGCTGTGCATGTAGTAAAACAGTAAAATAATGAAAGGTCATGTCCTTGATTTCTTTTTAGGTTTTTCTCTTCAGGAAGCCAGATGTTATTTGTTTATTTTTTAAATGGTTGAGAACCCTTGTTAGTCCACTCAGCCTTTGGCACTGAGCCTAGAAAATGGGTGGGGTAGTTTGCACCCCATATTACCCCATCAAATGGCTGCATAATGCTTTTTATTGCTTTTCTGTTTCTCTTGTTGTCTTTTGTTGGTATCTCCACTGTTTATCTCTCACTCTGTCTGTCTGTCTGTCTGTCTCTCTCTCACACACACGTGTATATATATGTGTATATAATTCATCACATTTTCTGTGATATAAAAGATGTGTCTATAAAACTATTGTGTATGTATGTATAAATATATCTCCATCTCTATCTATTGCCTCTTTCAATTCTTTATCTAAATGTGTGTGTAAAACAGTATCTGCTTTATCTCCTGCCCAGGAAGTCAGATTTTCAGACAACTTAATCATTGATATTTTTTATTTCCTGTTAATTACTGAGCTAGGTTTCTACTGCTGCAGCCCCACTCTCCAATGCTTGCTCTCCTGGCCTGCTTCTTAAAACTCCCTGGCTTCCAGGTTCTGCCCCAGTATGCCCTAGTATTACTTTCCCATTCCTACCAAGGTGGAACACTGAGAAAAGATTCTCTTCTTTTAGTGTGATAGCAAAGATGCCATCTGGGAAGACTGCAAATGATAAGGTAGGATTGAGAGGAAAGATGTCCCTTGTAACTCAAAGGAAATTCCCCATTGTCTTTTGTCTGGAGGCAGGATACTGTTGTGCTCTGGTGTGAGATGGGGCCTGAGCACATAGAGCCTGAGTAATGATGGACAGGGCATCCTTGAACTTTGCCAGCAGAGAAAGCAAGGACTTGGATGAGAACTTGGGTTTAGTGCCAACTTCATGTTGTGTCTGACAGAGTGTTTCGGGAGTTAGACAGCAGACACAGTGAATGGAACCAAAGTATCTTAAAGTTAGCTTTAAGCGTTTGTGCCTCTTTGCAGTGTTCAGGGTTGGCCCAATGAGACTTCCCCAGGAAACAATTAGACACGTTTCTCCTGCTCTTGTCGATTTCACAGTAAGGAAGTAGGAAGATTTGGAGAAAAGTCTCAGGGCCTGCCGGAATCAGGAAGCATAAATTCAATTGTCTGGGAATTGAACATGTTATACCACGTGTGGTTATTACCCTGAGGTTCTTGGAACTCTAGAGCAGTGACAGTTTTGGTTTTTGAACCCATTTGTCTTGGCAATTATTGAGGACATCCAGGCGCTTTTGTTTACATGGGTGATCTTACATATCAATATTTTTCATTTGAAAATTAAAAGAAAAATGTAAAAGACACTAGTAAACTGAAGCACCCATTGCATTTGCATCAGGATAGCGTCTGGAAAATTCTGCCATATACTTCAGAGGGAGAAAGAGTAAAAAAGAAACACATTATAAACATAGTCTTGACTTTCTCGGTGCCCTAACAGTGTCCTGAAGAAGCCCACGATTCCCAGACCTCATTTTGAGAACTGTTGCCCTTAGTGGTCTAGGAATAAAATTCAGAAACTTCAAAATCTCAGATGGGGAGAAATTAGTGAATTTCCAACAGAAATCTCACATTTCTTTCTGTTCCCACTGTAGGTCTGATTCTTGACAATACCAGCAGTGACTGTGACTTTGGTACCAATAGAATACAGATATGTTCCGTGAACATATGAAATTGTATATTTAATTATTATAGACTTCCTTCTACCTGGTTATTATGGTAGCTGTTGGCTATGCTTCTATATATGTTGCTATTTAATAAGGAGGCATACATATTAGTATTTAATAATTTAAAATATATTGACATTTGTATTTTAATAGAATTAATCTCCTTTGCAATCTGCTTTGATATTTTGTGGATTTGGTGACAAAATAGAGAAGGACTGGTGGACCACACAAGGAACTTCCTTGAATGTCAGGGTTCTGTATGTCAACCTCATGGACATGTCTACCATACATTGCTAGGGTTCCTGTGATATTTATTGAGGTTCTACAAAGGGGGAGCTAACTGTACTTCCCATGCTGTGATCTTAGCAACCTACTTGTCTTATTTCTACATGGGGTCAGTGAAGAAACATAAAGGAATAGGATTCTTGGTTATTCTTGTCCATACATCTTTCAGAATTGGATTTTTCAGTAGGGAATTAGACATTTATCCACTTTCCTGAGGAGTAATCCATCTTTTTTTTTTTTTCCTTAGAAAGTTAGAAATAGCTTACTGGCTCAAAAAACTTGTTTGACTGGTCTGGTGTGATGGGCTTAATATGAAATGCTCTGCTGATGGCAATTGACTCTCAACTCTCAACAATTATGAATGAGCATGGCATCCCTCGAAGGATATTAAATTAGATAAATGACACAGTCTTGGAACAACATGAATAAAGAAAGTTGACGCTGCTCTTGTCCTTGTAGGACTGAGCTAGCTGGCATTCATGGGGCGTGGTTTGAGAGCTGGAAGTAGGAGATGGTTCTGAAGAGGTGCAGGCCTGACCTTTGGGTCACATCATTCACTTTCACTTTTTTTGGTTCAGCCTCTGAAATAAAAACCCTTTGAAGATATTATGACAGAGTCATGACATAGAGCATTCCATGAGGAGCCGGAGGACTTCCAGGAGCTTGGGAGACCTACCCTGCCTCCACATCTCAATGTTCATTCAATGTTCACTTCAGATCAAGTATTCTACAATACCTGGGTTTGGGAGATGCACACGTTTATCATAATCTATTGAACATCTTCTCTGGATCAAACATTGTAGGACAGGGATTTAACAGACTAATGTGTAGTTCTTCCTTTTACAATCTATAGTCTAGATTGTAGCTTGCAAATGAAGATTTATGTAGAATGTACTGTTCATCAATAAATTATTAGAAATTCCTAGGGAAAGTACAGCTGTGGTATTTGAGCAAAAACTTTTCCTACTCTGTACAGACTGTCATTTCACATTCTTGTAGTACCACTAGGGCCATCCTTGGTGTTGGTTGGCACACAGAAAAGAGTGGGTCCTAATGATCTGTGATGAGTTTTCATCCACTTAATCAAGTTTTATTGAACATCTAAAATGTATAAGGGCCTGTACTAGACTCTGAATTGTGGCTTCTTTGTCCTGCAGATGTCCACAGGGCAAAATGCTACGCATAGTTACAGGTTGGTAAAGACTATACCACCTTTTGCACAATGAATTGTGGGCACATGGACTAAGATGCACCTGGGCCAACCATATGTCGTCAGTTGTAAAAAGTTAGGGAATATTTTGTGGAGGCAGGGCCATGAATAATTGGACTTGGAGGGTTGAGTGGCAGTCTGCAAGCTGCAGCAAACAGAAAGGTCATGCGATCCTGGTTTGTGATCTGGGCTGGTTCATCAGGCTCTTTCAGTGAATGTCTACACTGCAGTGATATCACCACTTAAATGTACTGACTCAATGTTGAAATGTTACTGAGATTTTTGTTTTTGATGTAACATCTAGTTTGTAATTTTTCTTCCTGTGTTTGTGTGTATTTTAGAAAGAACACCCCGATTAATGCCTGATAAGGGAAGCATGTATTACCCAAGGGTTCAACATTACCGTGAGCTGCTTGACTCTTTGCCAATGGATGCCTACACTCATGGCTGCATTTTGCATCCGGAGCTAACTGTGGACTCCATGATCCCAGCTTATGCAACCACGAGGATTCGCAGTACGTAACAATCTCAAGTGTATGGGTTTCTATCTGAGGTTTCTTTTCATTGCTATTTGAAACCTGACGTGTCTCCTGACCACTGAGAGACCACGAGGCACAGGCTTGCTGACTTTGCTTTGTGGAACTGCAAGCACAGATGGATCCATGAGCTAGTCGGGGGGAATTTGTGACTTATGGGTTCAGCTGAATATTTATTGGCTTTCAGACCCAAATTGTCAGTCTTGGGCCAAACTTGGATATGACTTAGAAGGCTTGGCCCTTGGAAATGTAAAGATTATTATATAATCTGTGAAATATTAAATGGAAATAAGAAGAGCTAGGATTATGGGCCACTGATTTCAAATGTCTCGTTCCTAACAATCATTTCTTCAGCTGGTGATGGAGTGTCTAACGATTGTTAGTAGCCTGGAATTGAGATACAGAGGAAATGTGCTGGGGCCAGAAAGGGCAGGGAGGTTAGGGGTGAGATTCTGGTGTTTCACCCAAGCCTTCTAAACACAGAAACTGTGTTTTGTACAGTACATATTTCAGCATTTTACTCAAGTAGTCTTTCTTCCTTTCTGTACTCTTCCTCTTTCTTCTTCCCTTTCTAACTCATTCCTCTTTGCCTTTTTTGTCTTCTCTCCTTTGTCTTCCTTCCACTGCCTTCTCCCCTTCCTCTATTTTTGGCATTTTTATTTGTTTTTTATTATTATTGTTTTCAATAATATGGTTTTATAGGTATAGGGGTTTCATACCCCACCTCCTTTTCTTCCTTTTCCATTCTCCCCTCCTCACCACGTCCCCCTACGTTATTACAATAGTATAATCCTTCAGCAACAGTCACAAGTCCAACATTCTGCTATTTAAGCATATCACAACATTGTAGGTATAGGCAGTGGTAGCAAATATAGCATCATAGCTTCAAGGTACATTTAAAAGTTTCATTGGGACTCCTCCCTCCCCTTCCTCATGATGCCTTTCCTAAGTATTCATGCTGTCACTCAAAACCAGTGTTTCAACTACAATTCCATCATCTATATTTAATACTTTTTAAAAATAAGGCTTTTTCCTTCCATTCATAGAGAGAAATCTGTTATAGAAAAACTTGAAAAGTAGAACAACTTCCTTGCACCAAGCATTGGGATGTGCTGGACTTTGGTCTAGGAGCCTACTATGGAGCTTCTCATTTAGTCCTGATCTGTGCGACAGATACTCTTACAGTTTTATTTTAAACATGGAGAAACAGGCACAGACTGTATAAGTCTTCAGCAAGTCAGGACACATACTGGAGGGCTCGTGTTCCCACCACTGAGCTTCCGTGCCTCTCCTTGTTTCTGGTAAAGGAGAGAGAACATAACTTTTATTTGATAAAATGTTTTTGTTATCAGGCCAAATTGGCAACACAGAGTCTGAGCTGAAGAAGCTTGCTGAAGAAAATCCAGATTTACAAGAGGCATACATTGCGAAACAGAAGCGACTTAAAGTAAGTGAACCAAGTTTTCCTGAACTGATACCCACTGTTTGGAGTTTGTAAAGTTCCGCTGTTTTCCACAGCCCCTGCTATTAAACATCACACTTCATGGATATGCATGTTACTTTGTCTGTGTTCTGCTTTTTAGAAAGAATTCTGCTTATTAAGTTTTCTATTGAAACCTAATGCGCACTGCTTCAAGAGCAGATAGCAAGCATGCCACTTACCATGCAAGGTTATCAAATGTACAATCAAGTTAATACAGCATATTAGGAATTTGCAATTTCAGGGGTCTCTCCATGGTTTTCTCTGACTTGCCATACATGCTAGTAAGGAGCAAAAGGCCCATGTATGTATTGGAATGTGAAGAAATATGGTCTTTAAATGGAATCCTAAATTATTACACAATTGTCCTACGATTGGGACAGTTACCAGAGATCAGCTAGATGGGATGAGGTCCTGAATATGCAGGCTTTATGCAACTGCATAAAATAGATGCAGAAAGGCGAGGTGCTTAGCAAATGTTCAGCCTTTCACTTTCTGTTAATTTTCTTTCCATGGTCCATATACAGCATATGGATACTTTCTCCCATTTTCCCTCAACCTCACAGCTTTGACCCCATTGTCATTAAATGAAGGCCCCAAGAGAAATGTTTGCCCACACTGCATGGTCAGTTCTTTTATCCTCCAAGCATGCTTTCACTCCCTGGGTTCACACTGCTTATTCCCTGGCCCTTCAGGAATTCAGGCATTCATTTATGGTGACTGAAGTTCTGTTCCTGAGTTGGGCATAGAGGAATTTCTTCCTGTTCTCCCTGCTCTCCCTGCCCATCTCATCTCCCAGGAGATGCCCAGGCATCTGGGGTCAACTTTTGGGGCTGATAGGATGTGAGAGATAACAGCTTATATTTACTGTGCTCTACAGAGGCTTTTAAAATAACTATGAATAACCTGTGATTTTGGTTATTAGTCAAAGCTGCTTGATCATGACAATGTCAAATATTTGAAGAAAATCCTTGATGAGTTGGAGAAGGTCTTAGATCAAGTTGAGACTGAGTTGCAAAGAAGAAATGAGGAAACACCAGGTAGGTGTCTTTGTTTCCTTTTTTCTCTTTAACATCAGGGTATGATGGGAACATTTCTTGGGCCTTACTGAAAATTCTCTGCAATCTAGGTTATATCGTCACTACTCTTGAGCAATTTTAACTATGGCAGTAACAATGATATTGAGCTCACGAACATTTAACTTGGTCTGTGTCTGAGCTGTGAGGGATCCTTCTGCAGATGTTTGGCATAGCGGGGATGACATTGCTTCGGAAGTCCACCTTCCATTTCAGAGTGCTTGGATTTGTGTCCTGGCACTGCCCCTCATTCCAGCCTCCTGTTAATGGACATCCCTGGGGCACGAAGTAATGGTCCAGCTTTGGCCCCGCTAACCTAAACACTTCTCAACTCCTGACTCGGGAATGGCCTGGTCCCAGCTGTTAGGGGCATCTGGGTAGTCAAGCAGTGAATGGTAGATCTTTCTATTCATACCTACCTTTCAAATAATCAAAAATAAATCAAACAGTAAAATCACTGATTTAAAGAAATAAGTTATGGTTGAGAGATTCCTATCCAACTTTTTTTTTTTACAAATTTGTCATTACAGTAGTTAGCTTGGTTGGATAACCTGAATAATTGCTTTAATGCTTGCTCTAAATTTTTCCCACTTAGGCTGCCTTTTCAATCTAAATTATAAAATAGGGGTTGGGACCCATATGGTAGTCCTAGAGGCTAAAGTCATCACCTTGTATGCACCAGGATCCCATATGGGTGCTGGTTCTAATCCTGGCTACCCCGCTTCCCACCCAGCTCCTTGCTTGTGGCCTGGGAAAGCAGTTGAGGACAGCTCAAAGCCGTGGGACCCTGCACTCATGTGGGAGACCTGGAAGAGACCCCAGGCTCTGACTTCGAATTGGCTCAGCTCAGGCCATTGCAGCCACTCAGGGAGTGAGTCAGTGGATGGAAGGTCTTCCTCTCTATATATCTGACTTTCCAACAAAAATAAATAAATATTTAAAAAAAAACAGGAGTTAATGCACTCATGTATTGCACCTGTGAGCTAACTTCAGGATGAGGCTGTCGTCAGACATAGACAAGTAGATGGTTACCTGCTCCCATTGACAGCAGAGTGGAACGTGCCATCCTTGAAACCTGCTTCATAATAAGAACTCTCTTGTGCTTTAGACAAGTCACTAAGAGAAATAAGCTCTAAGTGTCCTATAGGCTTAACCCCCTATATTTTCCTAAGACACACGTATTTTCTTTTTTAACTTTATTTATCTATTGTTTTTGATAATCTTATTTAGTTACTTAGCGTACAAAGGGTCAAGGGCTACAGGAAAGTGGGTAATACCATTGTTTTCACACTAATATCATCATTTCCCCCTGTATCTGGGGTCAGGAGAGAAATAAAGGGAAAAGCCCCACCAAGAGACACACTTATTTTCCTAATCCAGGAGGCTCTGTTAACTTCTCTTGCTCAGAGGCTTCTTGTTCTAATGTCTATAAAGTGATGGAGACAGACTTTGAGCTGAAGCTTCTCCAATTTCACAGACACTTGGGTGTCTGACAAGTCTACCTTAGCTTCAGAAACATTTGCATAAAATATTTCTAAAGCATAGACTCACTTGTTGAGTATAATTGTCAAGCAAATGGGCCATGACCTTCAA
Organism: Ochotona princeps; assembly: GCF_030435755.1. Lineage (NCBI taxonomy): Eukaryota > Metazoa > Chordata > Mammalia > Lagomorpha > Ochotonidae > Ochotona > Ochotona princeps. Next base: position 59,144,383 of record NC_080840.1, read on the forward strand.
CTATTGCTCTCAAGTCTGAGTCTACAGATCCACACTGGGGTCCGTGTGCACAGTGCTTTCCCCTAATTCTCTTCTGCTCTTTCTCTGAATAGAAGAGGGCCATCAGCCCTGGCTCTGTGGAGAAGCCTTCACCCTGGCAGATGTCTCGCTTGCTGTCACATTGCATCGACTGAAATTCCTGGGGTTTGCCAGGAGAAATTGGGGAAACGGAAAGCGACCCAACTTGGAGACCTATTACGAGCGTGTGTTGAAGAGAAAGACATTTAACAAGGTTCTAGGACATGTTAACAACATACTGATCTCTGCAGTGCTGCCCACAGCATTCCGGGTGGCCAAGAAGAGGGCACCGAAAGTCCTTGGCACCACCCTTGTGGTTGGTTTGCTTGCAGGAATGGGATATTTTGCATTTATGCTTTTCAGAAGGAGACTTGGCAGCATGATGTTCGTATTTAGACCCAGACCAGGTTATTTCTAGGCTTCCTGGCTGCTGGTGGTAGCCCATCCAGCCATTCAGCTAGACACTGTGTACTCTTCTAGCCTTAGTGAAGAGTTATCCTGGGCAATGCATAAACAAGCAAACAAAAAAACCACACCACATTTTCTTTACTCTCTTGGTAGTTCATGTGGGAAGGAAAGATTCTGAAAATATTCTTGTGGGTTGGAAATCACTTCTTTGCAAACCTGAGCTCATCAACTCTTAAACAATACATGTAAGGCTAACGTGCATACGTACTGACTGGTAGAGAATAGACTTTTAAACTGTTGGTTCAAGAGCTGAGTTATCGTTTGATAGTTATTATTATGACCAGACAGAAGTAATAACCTGCTATTGCCCACAGCTCTTTATCTGAGCCCATCTGATGTGTTGTTGAGTGTAAAGTAGTTAGCAGTATCTTCTGAAATTCACAAGTCTTCTCTTACTACAAAGCAAAGGAATTCAGACAGCAAGAGAGCACAGCATTTTTTCTTCCTACCACTGCTTACTTTAGGCAGAAATAAGGGAGGAAAAAGGAGAGGAGAAAAATGAGTGGAGTTTCTAGAAGGGAAAGCGCTAGAATGCTGCCACCAGATCCCTCCAATGCCATTCATGGCTGCCTGTTCGCTGGGAAATTTCATGTTTAACTACTGGTAGTTAAACATCCAACATCCACGTTTGTAACTGAGAACTCCCAGAAACAGTTGGCTAGGAAGCCAATTCGAGTAGTAGGATATAGGGAACTCCAGAGTTTGTATATACAGCATTTGATCTCACTATTTATGTTAAATGCTTGTGAATCACACGCGTTGATTTAACAAAATTAAATGCTAACATATTTGGACAAGTGATGTCCCCTGGAATGCATCTGTATAGTATTTACATGAAAGTCTTAAAAGAGATATGAAGATGATTCCTCATGGTTCCCAATTCAATGGTACCCATGAAAAATCCCTGCAGTACCCCCTTCCTGTTCTGGGGTTTGGCGTCCATAGCCACCTTCATGCACTTGGGTAGTGTTTAGACAGCTTGTCCAAGCTGATCACTAGCATGGCCTGTGGCTGGGGATTATCTGGGAGTACCAAACGTACTCATTCTTCATTTGGAGAGGCTGGTGCATTAAGTGGCATGTGTTTAGTATCAACAATCCCTTAAGAGGTAGAAGAGAAGGAGAAAGGTCCAGTTGTGGCCCTGGCACTCAGTTTTGAGGAGATGGAGAGAAAGGACAGTTCACCTGTATTCATTTCTGTGCCTGCAGGCATGGTGCAGTGTATCTCAGCCCACCTGAAAGGGACAGTCACCGTGTTTCCCATGAAACCCATAGAACTGCAACGTGTGGCCTGTACTCAGAAACAGTCTCATGGAAACAGGTCTTGGAGCAGTTTCAAGCGTGTGCCAGGTAACATGTTTTGGAGAAGATAAGGCAAAGTTCCAGTGAATAACAGACTTGCCTTTGCTGTCTCCAGGAGGTTGAGCAAAATATCCAGAAAGGAATAGAAAACCAATACCTAGGAAGCAACGACTTTTTGATGATAAAATGATCATACAGTTTCATCGTAAATCTGTAGTTTCATCCAACTGTGTCAGAAAATTTTGATGAACTAGATTACAACAAGCTAATAACACCTCCAGGGTAAACTTAGCCTAGTAGTTGATAGATTTGGAGCTTTTATAGCTTTTGGATTTTATACAGCAGGGTGTCACCAGGGTGTTGGAGTGTGTTGCTGGGATGTTCCAAGCCACACAGTCACAGAAGATCCACAGACTTGCTTACATAGTAGTTCACAGTATTTTCAGAATTCTTTATGTCACTATTAAGAAGGAAAACTGAGACACGAAGAAATCAACATTGAATTTTCACAAAAATCGACATGGATAATTTAACGGTGAAAGGTTGTTAAGAACAAAGATTACAAGCCTCATATTAACTTTCTTTCTCCCAGTTTATATTAATAAAGACAGACATACACTACAGAGTATTTATAATTGTATTATACAACTGACAACACGCTTGAGTCACTATTTCAGGTGATGCATCAAGCCATTTCCATTTGTTTAACACATATTTGGAGGTTATGCTTTAGACATGTGTACTGACACTGAAACCACTAGATGTCGCTGTCACCCAAGAGTCTGACTGTAGTTTCATTATTATTGTTTTTAAAGGTTCCTCCAGCCTCCTGAAATGTTTCACAAGAAGATAAACGTTAATGACCTCAGTTTCTGAAACGAGGCCATTTTATCCGATCATTTGTCTGCAAAACAGTCTGAGGAAATAGTATTATTGATTTCTAATGCTAGGGAAGTGATAGCAGTACCATACAATGCCACGCTAAAGAACAGAAGGTACACTATTAGCTACACGGACACTTCATGATCATTGGTGGTCAGTCCATGTACTCCTCAGATTCCAGATATGTGTGTAAAAATCACAAGTAGAAAATCTCTGAGACCCCAAAAGTATGTTCACTGTTTATGTGTTAACACAGAAATGCGATTTTATTGTTATTGCAGTTATATGCCTTTAAAATCCATTTTCTTTAACCGCACAGAGTTGCAAATTGCTTGCTCAATTTTTAATAATTATTCCTGTTGATATAAAGATTGTACATTTTTGGTGTTGTTGTATATAATAATCAAGATACTATTCTGCCTGTAAGATCCATGAGACTAATTGGAAAATAAATATGAATCTGAAACAAAGTGTTCATTTTGTAATCATTTGGGGATTCACTCTTTTGAAATCAAAATATCGTTTGGTAATTAGATAAGTTAAAGCCAAAATTAGGTATTTAAGATACTTAGCTGCATGGATGCCCTATTTTTTCTTATGAAAATTACTAACTCTGGCAGACATTTCGTGAAGTGGTTAAAGCGCCACTTGGGATCCCAGCATCCCGTATCAGAGTGCCCAGGGTTCAAGTCTCAACTGTTTCCAATTGAGTATTTTGCTAATGCACAACCTGCGAGACAGGAGATGCACTATGGCGTCCCTGCCGCTCCCTCCCGCCTGCTAGACATGCTTGGAATTCTAAGTTCCGGGCTTTGTCCTGACCCAGCCCTAGTGGCTGTAGGGATTTGGGGAGGAAACAGCTGCTGGAAGATCTCTCTTTGTCTCTCAGATAAATAAATTTTAAAAATTAAAAATAAAAATTAAGGACTCATTCATTTAAAATAAAAATTAATGACCCATGATTCATTGAAGTATGCACAGTTCTATGTTTAATATAAATAACAACCTAGAGAATAGCATACTAGTACTGGTCATACAGCCAGCTGCTTAACAGGAAAGAACATGGAAATGATCACCAATTTGTAAAAATACTTCAGTGATATGTTTGTTGGGATTCAAATATTACTCAGGATTGTTTATGTAATTTTGACATTGCTAATTTTCTTCCTTTTATTAAGTATGGTTTATAACTATCCAAGTGACAACCCACAATTCTGGCATTGGTAAGGTTAATCGTTATTTTAATCATCAAGTACAAGCTGACTACTACTTTGTTCCTTTTTACCCTGAACAAAGCAAATCAAATTGAAGTCTGACTGTGTCATCCCTGAGTTTACAAATAAAACTAAAAGGCAAATATAAATGGGAAGGCAAATGAATATATAACTCTTTTGTTGGCAAAGAAAAATACCAAATCAATGCAATGAATACATCAATATTTAGGTATTTGCCTATAATCATTTTTGCCAAATACTGATTGGCCCATTTATTTCACCATCTCTACTGATTGACATCAAAATGTCTTCATTCTCTTGTATTTCTAGTATTCCAAAATAATTGTATTTTATTATTTAGGGTGTATATCCTAAACCACTCAATAAGGTATAATTTCTAATCTGAGGATAATAGTTTTAATTGGTGTTAAATTATGAAAATGGTGAAAAAAGATGAGAATGAACTTTAAGGACAGGCAAGGTAGTACATTGACAAAGCAAGATCTTTTTTCACTTGTTTGAATGGAAGCTCAGATTTTGTTTTGGGAGGGAGGAAAGACTGACAGATGAATAAGAATGTACAGTTTGGGCCATGAGATACAAGGCCCTCAGATACAAGGCCATGAGATAAGGCCCAGAGATACAAGACCATGAGATACAAGGCCCAGAGATACAAAACCATGAGATACAAGGCCCTGAGATACAAGGCCCTGAGATACAAGGCCATGAGATACAAGGCCCTGAGATACAAGGCCCTGAGATACAAGGCCATGAGATACAAAGCCATGAGATACAAGGCCCTGAGATACAAGGCCCTGAGATACAAGGCCCTGAGATACAAGGCCATGAGATACAAGACCATGAGATACAAGGCCCAGAGATACAAGACCCAGAGATACAAGGCCATGAGATACAAGGCCCTGATATATAGGCTCTGAGATACAAGACCATGAGATACTAGGTCATGAGATACAAGGCCCAGAGATACAAGGCCATGAGATATAAGGCCCTGAGATACAAGGCCATGAGATACAAGACCGTGAGATACAAGGCCCTGATATATAGGCTCTGAGATACAAGGCCATGTAGAGCTAGATGGGAAAACATGGCATTTGCAGACTAACTGCTACTCAATCCCCCCAACCAAGTATGTTCTGACAAAATCTGCAGGGGAAACTGATCTTGGATGTTGACGCCTGACAAGTTATGGGTGTTTGAGAAACTTCTTCGGCTTGCAAATGTCTTTCATACAAAGCAAAAAAGTAACTCCACATAATTTAACAGTGGCCAACAAGTAGCCAAACTGCCTGTTACAACATGAATAAAAAAGTAGGGTTGATCTCTCTCATATATCACTATCTTTCCATTGCAAAATGAACAATTACTACAAAAGCCAAGATATAGGACTGTAATAGATGAGGTAACAGTAAAAAGAAGCAGTATGATAGGGCACAATTAAATTTTGGATTTTAGGGCCTGGCATGGTAGCCTAGTGGCTAAAGCCCCTGACTTGAACATGCCGGGATTCCATATGCGCACCAGTTCTAATCCCAGCCACTCCACTTCCCATCCAGTTCTCTGCTTTTGGTCTGGGAAAGCACTAGAGGATGGCCCAAAGCCTTGGGACCCTGTACCCATGTGGGAGACCCGGAAGAGGCTCCTGGCTCCTGGCTTCAGGTTTGTGCAGCTCTGGCCATGGATGCTGCTTGGGGAATAAATCAACAGATGGAAGATCTTCCTCTCTGTATATCTGACTTTGCAATAAAAATAAGTAAATCTTTAAAAAATATTGGATTTTAGCAGACATTAATGTAGGTGACACACTTGCATAAAACAATAGGTGATAGTTGACACATAGTTGATAAATGGCCGATAAACAAAACATAAGTTGACTGAGTCAACAGAAGAACAGAGAAATTAAAATCCTTAAAGGAATCAAATGAAAATTATAGAATAAAACAGTAATGAACCTGAACTGAAAAGTTCACAGTATTGATTTCATAGCAGATCAAGATGACTATATACTGCAAAAATAAATTGTAAAATGTTCTAACCAAACAACTGTTCTCATCATATTACATTAGGATGCAAGTCACAAGTACATGCCATACATAAGGGGTACACTGGGATTGAAAGAGATATAATAATTGAACATGAAAATATGGAAAGTGATACACCAGGCAAATAATGTGAGAACATTGGTGTAGCTGTAGTAATTTTAAAAAATTAGACTGTATGATAAAGAGAGAAAGAAGAAACTTATAAAGCACGAAAGAAACAGTTAACTAGGAAGACAACCATCACTATAGCTCTAAAAATAAATCTTTAAAATTCATGAAGCAAAACTTGACTGAACTGGTGGAAAAAGCAATTGGAAATTTGATTGCCATGCTCTCAGAAATTAATAGAATAAGGAGAGAAATTCAGTTTGAATATTGACTATCAGAACATGATAGTGGACATTTATAAAACATTGCATTAAAGAAGTGTGGGTTAAGATTCTTTTCAAGTAATATTTGGAGTATTTATCGGAGCAGACATAGTAGGCCATAAAGCAGATTTCAACACATTCCAAAGATGTTTACACTGCAGACTGTATTCTATGATTGTAGCAGCATTAAATTAAAAATGGATAAAATATTCTTCAAAATTTCAAATGCTTGGTAATTGAACAACACATGTGTAACTAACCCATACCAAAAGTGTCATAAGAGAATAAGAACATACTTCAAGTTCATATGATAATCTAAGTAGATCAAGAGAAAACATCAGATAAAATACAACATCATTTCATGATAAAAGCACTAAACAAATAATATGTAGCAGGAACATAGCTCAGCATGATGAAGGTCATGACAAGCCCACAGCCAACTCAGTACTGGAAGGAAAGTTAAGCTCTGGAACCAGACAAGCGTATCCACTCTTGCTACAATTACTTAATATAGTTCTGGAAAATTTGAGCCAGAGCTCCTGGGTAAGGGAACAATAAAAACAAAGGACGGACAAAAAGGAAAACAGGAAGTCAGATTACCACTGTTTACAGATGACGTGATTCTATAAATGGGGGAAGAAAAAGATTACACCAAGAGTCTATTAGAATTGACAAGAGAATTTAGCCAAGTTGTAGTATACAAAATCAACACACAAAAATCAATGGCATTTTTATGATTCCATAATAGTCCTGCTGAGACAGAAACAGTAACTTATTTATAATAGCTACAAGAAAATACCTTGGGATAAATTTAACTAAAGACATAAAAATGCTCTACAATGATAATTACAAAACACTAATAACAGAAATAGAAGATAAACACACAAACAGAAAAAAACCTCCCATGCATGAAATGCAAGAATATTATCCAAACGTCCATATTATTTATAGCAACTTACAGATTCAAAGCAATATCCATCAAAATACCTGGGACATTAATCACAGAACTAGAAAGGAAAGTCTCAAAATTTACATGAGAACATAAAAAACTAAATTGTTAAGGAATCTTGAACAATAAATACAAAACCAGTGGCTTCACAACAAAGATTTTAAAGACATACTTACTACAAGGCTGTTATAACCAAAGCTTTATAGGACTGACACAAAAATAGACATGAAGACCAATGGACCAGAATAGAAACTCCAGAAATAAATCCATGAAACTACAACTAATTTATCTTTGAAAAATATGCTAAAAGCATCCCTGAAGAAAGCATTTTTGAATAGATAGTTTTTGGGAAAATAGGATTTCTACAGGCAGAAGTTTGAAATAAGATCCCTACCTTGTACCTTACCAATAAATCAACTCAAAATGGATCAAGGATATAAGTCTAAGACCTTAAACTATAAAACTACTAGGAGAAAACACACAAAAACCTCTTAATCCAAACACATTTGGATAAGACCTTGAAAACACAAGCAACTGAAACAAAAAACAAATAGGAATATACTAATCCAAAAAGCTTCTACATAGCAAAGAAAATAATTAACAAAGTGAAGAGACAACAGGGCGGAAAATATATTTTCAAATTATGCATATGATAAAGGATTAATCTCCAGAAAACAGAAGGAGCTCAAGAAATTCAACAACAACAACAACAAAATAAGCAATCCAATGTAAACATGGGCAAAGGGTATGATCAGATTTTTAAAAAATGATTTATTTATTTTTATTGCAAAGTCAGATATACAGAGAGGAGGAGAGACAGAGAGGAAAATTTTTGTCTGATGATTTACTCTGCAACAGCCAGGCTGAGCTGATCCTAAGCAGGAGTTTTCTCCAGGTCTCCCATGTGGATGGAGGGTCCCAAGGCTTTGGGCTATCCTCAACTGCTTTCCCAGGCCCCAGGCAGGGAGCTGGACAGGAAGCGGGCCTGCTGGGACATGAACCGCCACCCATATGGGATCCTGGCATGTGCAAAGTGAGGACTTTAGCTGTTAGGCTACTGTGCCGGGCCCAGATATTTTTTTCAAAAGAAGAAATACAAGTGTATACAGACACATGAAAAGTGCTTAGGATAACTAGCAATTGTGGAGATGTAAATAAGAACACAAAGTGGTATCACCTTGTTCCAAAAAGTCAATTCAAAAAGGCAAAATATCTAACAAATGCTGGTGAGGGTTAGAAAAAAGGGAACCTTAAATCATGATTGGTGGGACACTAGAGATGGTTCTACTATATGACCAAGCTATCTCAGTTCTGGGAGTATATACAAAGGAAATTAGTTGTTACAGGAAAACATACCTGCACTCCAATTGTGAGCCCAACTCATAAAAGGATTGATAGGAAATCAATCTAGATGTTCATTAACTGATGATTAGATAAAGAAAATGTGGTGTATGTAAATAATGGGATATTAACCATGAAAAAGAATGAAATCCTAATATTTGCAAAAAAGAAAAAAAAACATGAAGTTGGACCTCATTACAAATAGTTAAGTGAAATGAGCCAGACACAGAAAGACACAGTCTACGTATTTTCTCTCATTTTGGGAGTTGATATGTAAAAATGTATGGTTGTCATTCAGCTTGTATGCAGATAAATATAAATGATGTGTTCACTTATAACCTCTAAATAACAATATACCCTTCTGTCTTGAGTCTTTGATTCTTGTCTTATATCCTACATTATGTGGTATTAATATCTTTGTTTTTAAGAAAAATAGTATATATGCATATATGTGTAGTATTTACATGTGAAGGAATATGAAAAATTAAAAATTGTTAAATCAGGAGCAAATACATATTATAAAGAAGGAAATACACTTCCAAGTTGTTGGGATACAGCAAATGCTGTGTTTATAGAAAAATTTAGAGCTTTAGTCTCTGATTGAAGTGCTATAATAGGAAGAGTAAATTAAACTAAAAACAAGCAGAAGAGAAAAATTACAGTTCAAAAGTCATCTTTTTCAAAGGTTAATACAATTCATAAACCCTAAAAGGAAAATAGAGAAATATGAACTATTAATTTTATAGAACTGTCCTACAGGTCAAATTCCTGGAGTTCCTCACAGCACCTGATGATCCCACATTTAGGTTAGAAGGCTGGAGAGCACCCTAATGGAGAAATGGGGCCAGGCACTACACAGCTCCTGGTTTGAGTTCATGGTTCTTTGGATGGAATTACTAGCCCAGGCCTGTAGTTTACACCTAAAGTATACAGAATTTTGAGAAATAGTCTACAGTACAGGCCCTTCTAGAGTGTGGAAACCATACTTTCTATTCAGTATAAGGGCAATACTGAAGAAGGAAGTGTTTGAGACATTCAGTGGTGGCTATACTTAAAAGGACACGTTTGGCATTAGAAAATACCATCAAACTATTCATGTTATCGAATTAGTATCAGTTCTAATGGACTCTGATGCAGAGGCCAGGTGGCAGCACCTGACAGAGGGAAGGTGTACATGGTTGTCTAAACAAGGAACCAAGCCAGAGTCACGGGCAGGGCACTGTAATTGGCAGGGATTCTTCATGCTAGCTGACAGACCATGTGTTCCCACTGAAGCAACATATATGCAGTACATGAAGGTGTTAATTATTGTGTACTATCAGAAAAAAATTGATCTTGATAGCAATTGTTGAGAAAATGTGCTCTTTCACCCATTCTCTGGATCTAAACAAATTATGGCCATGAATCTGTTGCCTGAAGGGAAAACATTTGAAGAAAAATACTGCGATTTCAGCATAAGGGAATGTGGCTGATGTTTTTTCAATGGTTTCCCAAAGGACGGGTGGTGAGGCCTGTCTCCTGCTTTACAAGACAAAAAACAAAGCATGTGGAAGCATGTGATCTACAGCTTTCCTTCTCTCCCTGACAGAGAGCCTCATTCACACACATGCATATACTCTAATATGCAAGTCAAAACTCCAAACACACCTGCACAAGCAACTTCATCTTGACCATCTCTTATGCTTACAGGTATGCACACCAGTAGCATGACCCAAGGTAGACAGCAAAGTCTTAGGAAGAGTTGTATACAGCTTCTGAAAATGGGCTCAGGGTTAATTAGGAAAGCAGTTTTATGGTCTTTGGGACCTGGTTGGGTAGGCTCTTGCAGGGAGTGTTGTGGTTGGGACCTCCAGTGGTTTTCCAATAAATGTTAGTCACAGAGGGGTCTAAGACAGAGGTCCAGACTTGTCTTACTTTAGGGTGACAGTGTATACTGGTGAAAGGAAGTTAATTACTAAGATATTTTGAAGACAGTGGAAACCCTCATACCCAACCTTCTCCCCTCTATCTGCATCCTACCATCTTCTGATGGAAGAGCCATTGTGGTGGTAGGGCCAAGTAGAAGTCATTGAAGTTGGGAGAGTGTTCACTGATTTCACAGGCTTGAACAGTAAATCAGAAATAATATGAGTAGTACATTCTCAGAGGAGTTTCAGTTATGAGTGTTTCCATGGAAGTTCTGAAGGATACGGGGATTGTGGGACTCTGCGACATGATAAAACCCGAGAGTTCATGGAAGGTGACTACAGTAGTATTACAGTTGGTTTAAAAAGTGGCAGCCCTCATGGTGGCTACTGTGTCAGCTGTGGGATCTTTATTAGAACTACCAAAACTTTTACTGTGATTCGAAATGTAGCTTTTGCCTTGCAATTTCCATACTGAACATGGTTGAGAACAGCTACGTTGATGTGAGATAGACGAATACACCTTTCTTGTTTGTTTCCATGGTTTTTAAAAAATTATCCTGCATTCCATCTATATTTGCCATACATTTTCTATTTTAAGCACTGCCATTATTTTCTAAATGTGCATGAGGCTTTTTCTTAGTATTTACCTGTAGTTGGCTATGTCAGTGACAGTTGATAACTACCAATCAGCAATCTCAGCCTTTCCATTGCTTTGCTCAGCAAATGTATTACAGGAAAATGCAGCACTTACATTCCCTCATCAACTAAAGCATGTTGCAAATTGACTTTTGCCAAATGGAAAGATAATTCAGTGGCAAAATGCAGTCTTCCAGCAAGCAATGTTGGGATCATTGGATATTCATGGGCAAAACAAGGATTTTGATCCCAAACTCATAAAAATACAGATTCAAAGTAAATCATAGTCCTAAACATAAAAGCTAAACCTTTAACATTTTAAAAAGATTTATTCATTTTTATTGGAAAGGCAGATATACAAAGAGAAGGAAACACAGAAAGAAAAATCATAGCCACAAAATGGCTGGAGCTGAGCCGATCTGAAGCCAGTAGCCAGGAACCTCTACCAGGCCTCCAAAGTGGGCACAGGGCCCCAAGGTTCTGGGCCATTCCCCATCCTTCCCAGGCTACAAGCCGAGAGCTGGATGAGAAGTAGTGCAGCCAGGACATGAAACTGCTCCAAAACGGATTGTGGTGTGTAAGGCGAGGATTCAGGCACTAGGACACTGTGTTGGGTCCCCCTTTCACACTTATTGAAGCAAATGCAGCAGAAGGGCGTTGTGACATTGGATATGACCAGGATTTCTACAAATGGTTATCTCAAATTATGCTCTGGTGCATGAGGGTCCATGAGGGGTCCATGAGGACTTGCACCCTAACTTTAAGTAACAGAATAAGGATGTAGGACTGCTTATGAAGTACTATACTATTGTAATAATATGGGGGAAATAAGTTGGAGGGAGGGCTTTTGGGGAGGGGGTAGGTGAAATCGCAGTCTATGGAATTGTGTCATAAAACTAAAAATAAAATAGAAAGAAGACATAGGCGTAAGTATAGACTTCATGGACATGACCCTAAAAGCATAGATAATTAAAGGAAAAGTAAAGAAATGGTATTACATCAAGCTAACAAGTTTCTGCACTGCAAAAGCAATTGTTAGTAAAGTGAAGAGACAAACAATGGAAGGAGAGAAAGTACTTTCAAAGTATATCATGAATAGAGGAATAATATCCTATATTTTATTATGAATCCATAGAGAACTCCAGAAACTCAAACACAGCACAACAAACAATCCAGTTAAGAAATGGGAAACAGGGCCCGGCGGCATGGCCTAGCGGCTGGAGTCCTCGCCTTGAGGGCCCCGGGATCCCATATGGGCGCCGGTTCTAATTCCGGCAGCTCCACTTCCCATCCAGCTCCCTGCTTGTGGCCTGGGAAAGCAGTCGAGGACGGCCCAATGCATTGGGACACTGCACCCTAGTGGGAGACCCGGAAGAGGTTCCAGGTTCCCGGCTTCGGATCGGCGCAGCATCGGCCCGTTGTGGCTCACTTGGGGAGTGAATCATTGGACGGAAGATCTTCCTCTCTGTCTCTCCTCTGTGTATATCTGGCTGTAATAAAATGAATAAATCTTTAAAAAAAAAAAAAAAGAAATGGGAAACAGACATGAACAGGACACTTTTCATAACATGCCATCCAAATGACTAGCAGACATATACAAAAAAATGCTCCAGTTCTCTAGCTATCAGGGAAACGTAAATAAAAACTACAATGGGGTTTCACTTAACCTCCATGAGAATGAACATCATATAGAGATAAAAAAAAATCAATTAATACTACTGAGGGAATTGAGAAAGTAGTACCTTAATCCACTGTTGGAGGGAATGTAAACTAGAGCAACCACTATGGAAGGCAAAATGGAGATTGATCAGATATCTGAAACCAGACCCAGTCATCCACTTCTATCATATGATCCAGCCATCCTAATCCTGGGAATATATCCAAAACAAATGGGATCTGTATATGAGAGAGTTACCTGCAACCCTAATGTTGGAAGCAGCATAGTGCACAACAGTTAAGATAGGGAATTAACTCAGATGTGTATTGAGTGATGCCTGGATAAAGAAAATATTTTATTTACATATCATGGAATATTACTCAGGCACAACAAAAAATAAAATCTTGTCATTTGCAGCAAAATGGACACAGCTGTAAACCATTATGCTTAGTGAAACATGTTAGTCTTTGAAAGACAAATATACTATATACTCCCTGATCTGTGACAACTAGTACACAGAGCACAAGAAATAGTCTCTATAAGTGAGATTAGCATACTGGCAATTAACTGCTGTATACAGCTAGTGTCTGTACTCAGGAGTAATCACAGGCTTTCCATTTTTATCTTAGTTTTTGTTTATTATTTGTAATTTTTTGTTTCTCCTTACTCTGCTTGTTATGTCATGACACCTTTAAGTACCAAAATGTTAAGCTTGTTACTGTGAACTAAATAAATATGCTATTGTCATAATTTGGGGAAAAAATAGTGAGAGGTGGGGTTGAGGGTGGTACACTCTGGTTCATGACATTTTATGTAAACTAAAATAAGAATAATAAGATAAAAAGAGAACATTTTTATTACTTTCTAGTTTCCAAAAAGTGGATTGGTTCCTTAATATCTTAATATCCTCCAAAGATGACCAGTGAGTTTTTTTTTTTTTCTCTTGGTTTCCATGAGCCTATCCAAGTTGTCTCCTGAGTTCATTTCTTAATGTTACTAAAACAACTTAATAGCCTTCTTGATTTCCTAAATGATAAGGTACTTCACGTTCATGTCTTACCTTTCCTGACCAACTCTGGAATCAGCTAATTTTTTTTTCTAAAAGACTTGGTTCCTGCTAGAAAATGCGATGAAAATGCTGTTCATTGCTATTGAGTTGACCACTTATTTTCTTGATTTCTTCAGTAAATAGAGTCTGGTATATTTTAAATATCTAAAAGCATACAGTCATGATAGAAACCATACTATAGCCTACACATTGTTAGCAATCCTGGGTATTAAAAAAGATCTAGAAAATATTGTTACTGATCTTAAGTAAGTAAACTTACAACTCAGTTTATACATTTTACCTAAGAATAAAATGAAAATTAAAACTGATTTATATGTTTTGAATCAATCTCTGAACCTATCACCCTTTTTTCCTATTAAGGAATACCAAGGTATTTGTGAATTCTCTTTATTATTGCTGGATTTGATTGATTGTATGAAGCATGTATTGGTTTTCTAAAAATAGTTATTTATAATTAATAATATTAAATATTAATAATAATTAAATAACAGGTCTTAGCTGTTATTGTCACCTACAATCCATATGGAATTATAACAATTTCCCCCATTTATTATTCCTTTTTTTTTTGCTGAGTATGTATCTGTTTGTAAGTTGCAATTATTCAGGTGGAGAATTTGGTGATTACTAATTCTGCTTACCATTTATTTCAAACACTATGTGGAATCTCTCCCTTTTCGGAGTTCTAAACTTTTCACCCCAGTTGTTGAAATAGAAATTCAGAATTCATGGAATTTGAATGACATTTAAATTAAAACCAAAACTAAACAAACTTCTTCCTCAATCTGCTTACAAATCAATCAGTTTACAAATTTTTTGTAAAATTTTCCAAAACTTTTTACAGACATAGTTTAAATCTGGGTCTTTTCAGGATATAGTGCTGAAGTAAACCAAGGTTCCTCAAAACATGACATTTTGTTTCCTTAGATATTTGTTTATACACTTACTTAAACAAATACCGTTCCAGAACCGTTTGCTCCTCCAAAGTTGGGTTGGGGGAAATATTATCAATCAATTCAAACTGGCTTGTGAAATTTCACCTGTTTGCAAGTTTCTGATGATGGGTTTTACCTCAAACTTTAATTTATTCCAGGCTTATTTCAAAACCAGACTGACCTGGGCTTGTTTCAAATGTATTCCACTGAACTGTAGCTAGGGTTGGTCCAAAACTCCTCTCTAGAAATATAATTTTTTTTCTCTTGGGAGAGAAGTAATTGGCTGTATTTTCAGGAGTAGAATTGGTTTCAAAAGTTTTAGATTCACTAATCTGTTTTTGAATTTTTAGAAATATCTCCATCTTCCATTTAAAATTATGTTTTTCTAGCAAAAGTCAATCCAGTGCTATATTTATATATAATCCATGATAGAAATCTCATTTCCAAATCTTTCTTTTCATCTTCACCTGGTCTAGGGCTTGTTCAGCCCTGTATTGTCATCTTCACCCACCATGATTCACACCTCTTATCCATACTTTCTATGTATAACTGGAAGAGTTGTTTTTCTCTTTGTCAGTTTCCAAGATGTTTTTCAGCTATACCTCTTACAGATTAATTTCTTCCATGAAGTTTCCCAGTCAAAATTTATAAAATGTCAAAAAGGAAACCCCAAGGTAATAAACAAAATTTTCTTCAACATTGTGAGTCATTCTATGTCCTTGTTCTCATTGTTGCCTGAACAGTTGAGTTTTAAGGTTGGTGCTGTCACATAGCATGCGTGAATTCAACCCTTAACACCCATGTGCGGACTTCCTGCCTCGACCTCATCCCCAGTTCTGGAAGTCATTCAGGGACTGGACCAGCATGTAGGAAATTTATTTGTGCTTCTCAAAATAATTAAGTACAAAGGTAAATAAAGTTAAGAAAAATCTGTTCATTTAATCAAGTGATTTGTTCAATGCAGTCTATTAATATATTATTTAAATGAGCAGTTCCTTCCCCAAGAAAGTTGCACTTGTTGATGCCTGTTGTATTCCTGGGAATTCACTTCAATAAGAGAAAATAGCAATCAATGGTAACATTCTATCTTAAACAATTTCTTGAAATTGTTCTCAGGCGACCTCTTTTCAACTGCAGTGCTTGGTTCCAGAGCCCAGGCATGAACAATTTTTGTATTTTTCCAAAGTAAAAGTTGTTTTCTTCAGGTCTTTTCTTTCCACTAGGAAGTCATGTTTTCTCTGTGAATGGAACTAAAACCCCAATTGTTCAGTTCTAAATTCAAAACCCACAGAATTTAGTCTAAAGTAAACAAAACACATTCATTCTCTTGTCCCTAATTGGTTGAAATTCTATCCAGGATTTCCAAATGTTGATTGAATCTTACCAACATTTTCTATGAACCACACATGGATTTGGAATTGATGGAGAAACTCCAAACCTCTTAAAATAAGCTTCACATCAAGGAAGTTTCATTTGGTTTCAGGTTTCTCTACCAAAATTCAATACAACTTTGAAAAAAAAACCAACCCTAAGCAATGCTGGAATATGATGTTTTCTAGTGCCAAGGCAATGCCACGTGGATATGTATCACAGCACACCCATGCATTTACACCTTTATGTCTCAAGTGACACACACTCTAAGACTCACTCTGTCAGTAAGAGCACATTGTAGGTACAGCTAACATTCCATACATAATAATGACTTTTTAAAAAGGGACATAAATGAGAAGCAATGGCATGTGAAGATGAATCCATTCTGAATCCAGGTAAATGACATCAAGGAAAGCAAAGCAAATGGTATCAATGGTGATGAGGTAAATATTAAGCTGTTAATTTTGAAAAAACTTAGAGTCACAGAACTGGAAGGAAACTTTAGGGGCATTTTTTTTTAACCACGTTTCCCCTGTGATAGGAATAGATATGAATAATATACCTCTCTTATTTTATGGCTAAAGGGTTAAGTGTTATACATATTTTTTCATACTGCAAAACTGGCTATCAATTAGTTATTGTCAATGTTGATATTACTGGTTAATTTTGACATTATCTGACATGGATTTAAATTACTTTTAGATTGCACAAAATACATCAAGATATATCCATTATATCATCATTGATTACTGACTTAACCTACAAATATTGTTTTTATTTAATAATAATTTCTAATTTCAGATGCAGAGCATGACAGAATCTCAACTACTGTGTAATTTTTTTGTCTATAATGTGATAGAGATGAAATGAGCACTAAAGTACTTTGTACCTTTATCAATATGTTGTTAAAATTCCATTTCATCTAATACCTATTGTTTTGAAGTTTTAGGAATAAATGTCAATTAAAAACATATTAAAGAAGATGGAAGGGGAAAATCTAAATTGATAATTTCTGTAGCCATAAAAATATACATTATTGATTAGTGTCTATACTGATATCATTGGGAAGTATTTTCTAGCCTGTTGCTATTGGATGTTTTTATCAGTAATGTCCGATTTAGTTAACATTAAATTTTAAGTATTTGTATCACTCAGGCCATGTGGTAGTTAGGATTAGTACTTCACCAACTTTCATGTTCTGCCTAACAGAATAGAACCAGTCCTGAAAACAGACGTGGGGCTACGCACTACATTTATATCTTCTTTGTAATTAGGTGTGCTCTATGACATGTTCTTGCTAATGAAATGAAAGCAGAATAGCCTTCATATTGGAATAGACAAAAATGTCAGGGTTTATGGAAGGTAGAGGCAAAAACTGAAGGAACCATGGAATGGAAGTGTGTTGCTGAACAGGAATATTTACATTAAGCATGCTATTCAAAACTTTTTCTATGATTGGTTACTCATTACTATGTCAATTAATTCCATAATGATGTAAATTTTTGCTGATGGTATGTTGGAGCTTTTAATTGACTGGGATGATGCTCTGCTGGCTCTGTCTTCAGACCAGAAAGGGTATACCTAAGAAGCCGTTGAACTTGACTGGACAATAAGATGCTGGACTCTATGTTTGGTATACGCTTGCAATGGGGGAATCTCAACTGAACTTGAGCTGTGGTTATGCAACAAGGTGGAGGAATCCACCATGGTGGGAGGGTTTGGGGAGGGGTGGGGAGAACCCAAGTACCTATGAAACTGTGTCACATAATACAATGTAATTAATGAATTAAAAATAATAAATAATTAAAAAAAGACTATCATAAAAATAAAAAAAATTTCTTTCAAAAAAAAAAAAACTTTTTCTATGGAGGGATCATTTTGTGGGGGTATCAGGTAAAGTTATCACCTTCCTGTGACACTGGCTTCCTCATCGGCACCAGTTTGTGTCCTGACTGCTCCACTTCTAATCTGCCTCCTTTCTAATGAACTGGCAAGAGTAGCAAAGGATGATTAAGTGTTTGGGACTCTGGCACTCACATGACCTCTTAGCTCCAGGCTTCAGTCTGCCCCAGGGCTGGCTGTTGCAGTCATCTGGAGAGTGAATCAGCAGAGGAAGTTTCATTCTCTCTGCAACTCTGACTTTCAAAAGAAAATTTTTAAAACTTTTAAATTTTTAAAAAGAGAAAATCTTCGTGATTAAGACATGAACATTTGAGAATTTGCTACAGTAGTTAGCATTTCTCCTATTAATATTTGTGTACATTATTTTAATGAACATACAAATGCTATGATATACAAAATAACTAAAGTCATTGAAACAAATTCATATTTTCAGTAGTGTTTCTTAGAATTGGATCATTTAGGATAATATTCTTTTTTACATTTTATATTATTATTATTATTATTATTATTATTATTATTATTTATTTTATGATACAGTTCCATAGGCTCCTGGTATTTCCCTTATCCCGCTCCCAATTCCCTCCCCCTAGTTCCTCTATATCATTGCTGAAGTATAGCTCAGAGCAGACTCAAGATGGTGGAATAGGGTAAGGACACGTTTAAACAGATGGAGAAACATTTAATCAGCATGAAGCAGAGAGGACACATTCCAAGAAATAGGAGAGGACAGAACAACAGCAGAGTCGTCATCTTAAAGCTTCTGCTCAACAAAGAGAAGCCCAATTCAGCTTTAGGGGGCTGACTGGGCTGTGAAATCCACTTTTTCTCACATTGTCCCTCTGGGATCTGCTGCTCTGTCTCTGCTCCTGGTCAAATCAAATGGACCAGCAGGATGGACAGTTCTTTGTCTGGGTTCACCTCCCATGCTCTCAATGGAAGTCCCTTCCCACCTGGTTGCTGGTGGAGTTCTGGCTGCTGGTGGAGTTCAGATCGTTGTTAGCTGAATGCTGCTGGAGTATCTGTCAGTGCAACACCACACCATTGTGTCCACTGCTTGCCAGTGTCTGTCAGTCTCCAGGTACCCCTCTGCTGTTGTTCTGTCCTCTCCAATTTCTTGGAATGTGTCCTCTCTGCTTCATGATGATTAAATGTTTCTCCATCTGTTTAAACGTGTCCATACTCTATTCTCCTATTTAGGATAATATTCTAATAATGAGAATTACTTATGGCACACAAATTATCTTTTGATGTCCTAATTCAGCTAATTTAAATTATCTAAACAAATTTTCCTAATGCTAATATTGACAAAAGAAACAAGCAGAACATGATTTCTGACTTGGACAAAAATACAGCAAAGACTGTTTTTCCATCTCCTTTTTCTCGTTTGCAGTCACTAGCTCAAAACTCCTGGCCTGCTGCACTTCTCCTTTCATGAATGCATGAATTTGGGCTAAGCGATGCTGGGCAGAAGATGAGAATAAAAGATTTCAGAGAATTTTAGAATGAAAACTCCGACTGCAAATATTTTTTGATATGCTTGCACTATGTAAGTTTTCCTGGATCAAAATGCTTTGAACATCTTAGAAATATGATAATGGCTATTTTGAATCTTTGTGATGCAACAAAGAAAATAAAACATAAGGGACAAAATTTTAAAAGAAATTTATTTTTAATCTGACTATCCAAAAGTCTCATGTTTATCATGGGAATAATAAAACTAAGCTCCTGACAATAAAAAATCTAGACCACTGAGCATTACTATAATTGGTAGTGAAAAACTATTATAATTCTGTTGGTTAGTATGCAGGTGCTATTAAATTGAGGCCAATGTTTTAAAAATCACTCCTGTGTCTATGACACTTACATGTGTCACATAGCTCCTTAGCTTCTTACTGTGTGTCATAATCAAAACAACTTGAGAGCCACTTTAAGGAATTCTGCTGTACAACCACTAAAGTTCATTTTTGAGAATGAGTAATCTTACCTCCTGTTTACCATTGGGCTTTTTAGTTTTGGAATTTCTAAGAACAGCTTTTAAATTTTCAGAAAAATTGAAGCATATAAAAAGCCTTGACATTGATGCATGAAATTTCTAGCTTAATAGCGCCTGTTGAATCTCTTGTTATATTATCTATCAAGGGGCTGGTATTGGGTTAAGCTGAGGGTTAAGCTGAACACTTACATGCCAAATCAGAGTTTTAATTTGAGTCCTGAGAAGACATAGGAAGACGGCCCAAGTACTGCCACCCACATGGGAGACCTGGATAGAGTTCCAGGCACATTGTTTCTGCTTAGCCCACCCCTGGCCATTGCGATCTGTTGGTGAGTGAGCTCAGAGGATGAATGAAAGATCAGTCTCTAGCATTCTCTCTGTGACTGTCTTTCAAGTAAATAAGTAAATATTTTTTAAAAGTCTGAAAACTTTAAAACCGATATAATTTACACAGTTTTAATTCATGGAACAGGCATTTACAAAAAACTATGCACATGGATTTCAAATTATTTTGTACTGAAATAATCTTTTAATTGTACTTTCTTTTTAGTGTTGCATTCTTTATCCCATTAATCTCATTAACATATTGACTGCACACTTTTATTGTTCCATTGAAATAAAAATGTAAAAGGAAAACATGCAAGAGAGTATTACAAGCATTTAAAAGATAAATTCTTATTTTTCACCTCCAACAATTTCTAATATTTTTTCTATCCAGTCACAGAGGAGCATACAACATGCTCACATGTATTATGTATCCCATTATACATGAGAGATGGCTAGGATTACACAAGAACCCAGAACGGTGGAATTTTCTAAACAGGCCGGTCAAATATTTATGTTTTACATGCATAATTTTAGTTTTGCTGATGAAACATAGCTACTGAACTTGAACAGAAGTTCTAGTAAACTATATCAGCAAGATTGCACTATATTTCTTTAGTTGTAGAGTTTCAGTAACATTTATAGACTGCTCCATGGACCAGCAAAGATCAAATCTAATTATGTGAAGGATACAGCCTATATTTACACTGAGACTTGGCAGAACTTATTTTTCATCTACTCATCTAAGATTCTAAAACTCAGTATTTTAAGAGTACAAAAATGCAATATATCTGTGTAAAATTGACATTTTGAGATTTAATTATTGTTTATAACCCTTGTCTACACTCTTGAGGAACAGTGGTTTTTCTGTTTACTTCTTGTTGAGTTATTTACTTAGTGGAAGGTGAAGCTTGTGATTATAGAAAAAAATGATAACATATAATTTTAAAAGTAAAAAAAATCAGAATGTAAGGATTGTGGGTGTGAGTGAGGGAGGTCAGGGATGAGAAGTATCGTGTTTTTAAAGCTGTATATATGAAGTACATAACTCTTATTCCTTTTTTACAGACAGAAAAATTTTTTAAAAATTCAGTATTGCAACTAATATATTGCTATGTATAAGGCTTTGAAATTCTAGGATATTTGGAAAGCTACTTTAAAAAACTTACTTATTTGGATGGCAGAATGACAAAGAGAATGGGAAGAACTGGGGTGGGTGACAGAGAGAGAGACAATCTTGCATCGTCCAGTTCACTTCTGAAATGTGTTTAATAAACATCAGTTAATTATTCTTATTTAGAAGGTGTACAAATTGGGAGTCACATAGCTGCCTTATGTGAAGGCTCCAGCAAGCAACCTCTTTCTGACCACAGAGATCCATTTTGTAACCTCTGCCCTGTGTAACAGAACTCTCTAAGACTCTTGTCCTTTGAATCTCAGCTTCATTAACATTGTCAGTTGATCACCAGGGAAAACTTTTTTTTTTATTAAATTTATTCATTAATTACATTGTGTTGTCATTACATAGAATCTGGGATTCTCCCCCTCCGCCTCCCCCCATGGTGGGTTCCTCCACCCCGCTGCATAACCATAGTTCAAGTTTAGTTGAAATTCCCTCCCTGCAAGAATTTGCCAAGCATAGAGTCCAACATCCCATAGTCCAGACAAGTCCATCTACTTATTGGGAAGACCCTCTCTGGTCTGAGGGCAGAGTCAGCAGAGTATCTTCCCAGTCAAATAAAAGCACTAATATACCATCTGCAACAATTAACATCATTATGGATTGAATTAACATGATATTGAGCAGTCAACATGTTAAAAATAAATGCGATTAAAACTTTTTCTTTTGTCTATGACTTTTGCACCTGTGTTAAAGTTACTTCCCCTTCCCATTCTCTGCTCTCACCCTTTTATACTACCTTCAAGACCCTGAGAATGCAAAGCAGATATTTGTTGAACTGAAACAAATTAGAGTTCATTATGGCTCTTGTTGGGCTGGGGACCCTCCTATTAGGCTTTACTGTTGTCTTCTTCATGTCCTACTTGTAAACTAATGGAAAATTTGTTGTGGTATGTGGACATTTCTTTTTCTTGGGTTTACAAATAATACCCCCTTTTTAATGAATAAACAGATGATTTGCAACATTGCTCAACTAGTCTCACAGAGCACCAACGTGTGACACTGAGCAAGGGGGAGACTGAGGGAATAAAACATGAGGGAGTGCTTTGAAGGCAAAGTTTGGGGGAATGGAACATCACTATTTCAGTGCTAGAGGTCTGTCATTAATGTGGCATTGAGAGCATGAAGGGGAGCTTTTGGGGTACAAAATGGCATATTCTGGCCAAGAATGAGTGTCTGAGAGGACGTTCCAAGTGGTCAAAATTTCCAATGGGGCATTTTCCAAGGAGACAAAAATATATTGGCATCAGTAAATGTCAGCAGCTTGCACAGGCTTTTAATCTATTTTAATGTAGGTAGAAAACCCTTGGTATAAATAAAAGCTAACTCCTAAGCCATATCCACATGCCTTGGAACTTCTGAGATGCTCACCTGACCCTGTCTTAGTTTAAATCCTGTTTTTAGTCACTGCTTAGTTGTAATTCCTAGATGCTGAAAGGCAGATGAGGTAAAAATGTGTGGGGCACATGTCTCTTCAACAACATGGCAATACATTAGAATATTTGTGGCTCAAATGAAAGTTTAGGACTGTCTGTGCTGTTTAATGGATTCTAGGTTAGTGATAATAAATAAACATTGACTCAAAGCACTGTTTATTTTCTGAGCTTGAGACTTTACTTTGGAATCGACCCTATAAACACAAACGCACTTCTAACAGGACTGGCATTAACATAATATTCTGTGATACCAAGGAAATCTGGTCTGAAACTGTGGTTGTGCTTGAATGAACAGCTCCCTTTACTTAAATTTAAAAACACAGGCAATATTGTCCTATGGCAGCAGACCTATATTTTAATGTCTTTTTATGCTGTGTATAATTTTACAAACAACTGGTAATAAAATCTGAAATTATTACTGCTTGAGACCAATACATGGGAAATATCATGTGTTATCTCACTTCAAATTGTTCTTGTATCTAGTGATACACATAAATGTTTGCAAAATTTGCAGAAAAATTTAATAACATGTCATCATTTATTTCCATCATGGTTTATCACAGGTGATTGTGACTTTGACAAAGAATTATTCAAGGTGGTAATATTAAAGTCCTAGATACTAACTCATCTTCCAAAACTAGTATAGGAATTCCACGGAACATCAAGTAGCAGTAGGCAGTCAGATTATAAGGGAAGATGTCCTTGGAATAACAGAAAGGTGTGACTTACCTTCTTAGAATAACAAGAATATGGTTTTTGCCTGCTGTCACATTACCTCACTGCATTTAGCATACTTGGACAAAATTCTGTATCATTCATTCCTTGTGTTAAAAAATTTTAGGTTTTGATTAACAGAAAGCACTGAAGAAAAGTGTGGGTTCCATGACTCAAAGAGGAATTGTGGCTCTTGGGGAGAAAGATCATTGATTAGAGAAACTTCTGACTGCTCCCTGAGAACTGTTGGTCTTACTCTTGGGCAGAACTTTTATACTTACTCTCCTCCACTCCCTTTCTTTTTCTGTTGGCCAGCTGTCCTAGACAACCAGCAAAGTACTTAAATGTCTACATTTTCCCTTAAAATGTGAATTGATGCGCCTGGTGCAGTAGCCTACTAGCTAAAGTCCTTCCCTTCCAAGCGTCAGGATCCCATATGGGTGCCAGGATTCCATATGGGCTCCAGTTTATGTCCTGGCTGCTCCACTTCCCACCTAGCTCCCTGCTTACAGTGTGGGAAAGCAGTAGAGGATGGCCCAAGACCTTGGGACTTGCACTCATGCGGAAGATCCACAAGAAGTTCTGCTGTTGTGGTCAATTGGGGAATGAACGAGCAGGTGAGAGATCTCTCTGTCTCTCCTTCTCTCTGTAAATCTGACTTTCCAATAAAAAGAAATATTTTTAAAAAGTTAATTGATCACATAACTCAAATGTTTTACTTTCCTCTGGAACTTGAACCTTATTTCTTTCTCTACTCTGTAGAATGAAATTGACTTCTCCAAACTGAAATTCCCAAACTCTCCAAGTTAGGTATTCATTCACACAAGGAGGGTTTACAATCCTCTTACACTTCTGAGAAACCAAAGTTTCTCTGAGCTAGGCCTGTGATGTTTCAAAATGAGGGAAGAGAGGAGTGAGTAAACTGTTTCTCTTCTCTGAAGATAAGTTTAAAAATCCATGTGTCTCAAAGATATTGCTTTGTAATTTGATGATATTTTGTAAAGCAAGTCCTTTTAAATGTTTGTGCCCTGCTAGTCCACTGCCTTCTGCCCCAGAATTCTTAAATTGAAACTTAACCCCTGGGTGGGCTTTATAGCCGTGGGTTAAGCCATTGCTTAGGTGCTCATGACAACCTATGTAAGAAAGTCTGGGTTCGAGTCTGGCTGATCTGCATCCAGCTTCCTGGCAGGCAGTAGGTGATGGCTCAAATTCATGAATCCCTGAAACCCATGTGGGAAACATGGGTGGAGTTCCTGGTTCCTGGCCTCAGCCTGGACCAGCACCAACAGTTGAGGGAACTGGTAAATAGAATCTCTTTCGCTCTCTCATTCCTTCTTTCAAATCAGTTTATCCCAACCTCTGTAGTAATGATATCAGAAATGCGCTGTTTGGGAGGAAGTCAGGCCATGGTGGTAGAGTCTCATGAACTATTAGTGCCCCTACAGGAGGCCTCAGAGTTGACTTCTCTCTTTCACTATGTAAAGAAAGCATGTTGAGAAGACTCCACTGATGAACCAGGCCTTTGATCTATGATTACGCGTATCTAATAGATTGGTGGCATCCCCTGCTTTGTGTAAGTATACTCATATTGCTGTGAAGAAGAGAATAAAGAGAGATGTAACAGAAATGTCAGTCGAAGAGCTTGATATGTAAAATCCAACTGTTTCCAGAGTTTCCATTGAGTATTTTCGTACTATAGTTGACCACAGGTAATGGGTAATGGGGAATGAAACTATGGATAAGGGGGATTTACTATACATTATGTTTGATCTCTGCTTAGCTACAATGATATCTGAAATTTATTAAGTGTTTGCATCCCCACTAAGGTCTAATACTAATAATTTTGTTTAATTTTTCTAACAACCTAATTATAGGAATAAAACTATTTTATCCCTTTCACAGATGAGGTATTGAAGTATAGAGAAATAAAATGATTTTCAGAGGTTTTTCAAGTGATAGAAAATATCTATATGAATGTATAACATTGTTTACCAACATATCACATATATGTATATAAATACACAGTGGTGGAGAGGTTGACTTGTGACCCTGTGTTTTTTGTGTATATATTTTGCATATGTGTAATACATACAACTATACATATGTGTATTATGTAGATGTACAAATATTACACAAATAATCCCAAAGTTATTAGTTGGAGAACCTGGTATGGAGAAAATGAAAGAGGAACTTGTTACTAGGCCAAGAAAAATTGCCCACATACATAATAATTAAACTGCTGAAAACTAAAGACAATGAAAAACTTTTGAAAGAAAGCAGAACACTATCATGTGTGAAGTATGGGGGAAAACAATTCTAATGGTGGGTGATTTCTCATGAGAAACATTGAAGGCAGAAAAGAGTGGTACAACATTTTAACAGTGCTGAAAGAAAAGAAATCTCAAACCCAAACTCTGTATCTAGCCAAAATCAACTCTGGGAGTGAAGGAGAAATAAAAACAGTCTTACATGCAAGAAAATGAGAATTCCTTGCCAGCAGACTTGCTCCAAAAATTGCTTCAAGTGAGCTAATCAGATTAAGGAGAGTAATTCCAGGAGATATATATTATTACATATTGTATGTAACATAATATAGATTTAGTTTGTATTTACATATAAGTCATTCTTCAGCTATTGAGTGCTCTCATGTGAGTCAGGAAATGAAGGCAGAAAACTAAACTTCATTTTAAAATAATTCATTTTCGATAAATGGACAGAAATCCTTAACAACTTATTAGTAAAATGAATCTATCAAAATATAAAAAAGAATCCTCTAGCAAAGTGAGGATTTTTCTGTGGTACAAGACTAACTTAACATTTGAAAGACAATTAATGCGAAGAAATATGTTGTCAGGATAAAGAAAAACTACATAATTAAACGAATTGGTACAGACAAAAGTTTGACAAAATTCAGCATTCACTAATGATAAAAGCTGACAGCAAATTAAAGGTAACTTTCTCAGTGCTGGGCATCTATAAAACACTTATAGGTAATATAGCTGATTGTAAAAGACTGAATGCTATGCCCTTAAGGTAAGGGATAAGGCAATAACTACTCAACACTGTACTATATTTTCCCAACTGTTGTAATAAAATAAGAAAATAAAATCAAAAGGCATATCGATTGCATAATAAAATATAAAACTACCCCAATTGAGAGACGCCATGATTGTTAACAAAGAAAATCCTAAAATGAAGGAAATATTTCCTAAAACTAACAAATGAGTATACCAAGGCTAAAGAATATAAGCTAAACAGAGGGCAATGGATATTAATTCCATTTTATTTAATAGCAATAAATAACTGCAAAAATTAATATATCACCTTAAAATAGTTTAAACATACTTGAACAAGTTCACCACAGCAAGAACAAGATTTGCATCTTGAAATGAAAAACTGTTGGTGAAAGAAATATAAAAAGACCAAAAAAAATGGAAAGACAAACATTTGTATGGATTGGAACATACAACACAGTTAAGGTGAAAACCTTTTTTGAAATCAAGGACATGTATTGGGCCTTACAGTTAAGACATTACTTGGAATGTCCACTTCCCACATCAATGTACCAGGGTTCAACTCTTAGCTCCACTTGTGATTCCATCTTTCTGCTAACATGCATTGTCGCATTGTCAGATGCAGTAGGTGATGACATGCATGTTTTATGCAAATTTCAATCATGGCAGGGGTTTTTGTAGCTACTGATAAGTTTGTTCTAAAATTTGTAAGGAAGGGTAAAGAAACTAGAATAGCAAAAACAATTTTGAAAAAGAAGACAAAGTTATAGAAATTTTAAGATTTGCAAAAAGTAAGGTACTGAAGACAGTGTAGCATTGGTGAGGAGATAAGCATATGATCTAAGGAGCAAAATGGTTTAGAAATAGACCCTTACAAACATGGCCAATTAATTTTTGACAGGTGGAAAGGCAATTCATTACTGATTTTTTTTTTAGATTTATTGATTTTATTACAGCCAGATATACACAGAGGAGGAGCGACAGAGAGGAAGATCTTCCGTCCAATGATTCACTCCCCAAGTGAGCCACAACGGGCCGGTGCTGCGCCGATCCGAAGCTGGGAACCTGGAACCTCTTCCGGGTCTCCCACTAGGGTGCAGTGTCCCATTGGGCCGTCCTCGACTGCTTTCCCAGGCCACAAGCAGGGAGCTGGATGGGAAGTGGAGCTGCCGGGATTAGAACCGGCGCCCATATGGGATCCCAGGGCTTTCAAGGCGAGGACTTTAGCCACTAGGCCACGCCGCCAGGCCCAATTCATTACTGATTTTTAAATTTTTATTTTAAAAAGATTTATTAATTTTTTTTATTGGAAAGTCAGATGTACAGAGAAAAGGAGCGACAGAAAGATCTTCAGTTTGATGATTCACTCCCCAAGTGGTTGTAATTGCTGGAGCTGAGATGATCTGAAGCCAGGAGCCAGGAGCTTCTTTTGGGTCTCCCACATGGGTGCAGGGTCCTAAGGCTTTGGGCCGCCCTTGACTGCTTTCCTAGGCCACAAGCAGGCAGCTGGATGGGAATCTGAGCAGCCAGGACATAAACTGGTGCTAAGATGGGACCCCAGTACATAGAAGGTGAGGACTTTAACCACTAGGATAATGTGCTGGGCCTAATTAGAGATTTTACAGTGTGCTGGATTTTCATTTTATAAAAGAATTTAACCTCAGTTTCATGCTCTGTGAAAAATTAACTCTGTGAAGGTGTCTTTACAAAGTTCATAGAAAAAAACTGTATTATGAAAAATGTATGCATGGATTTAAAAATTGTTTTATATTCTTTTTAAAGTTTTCATGAGAGAGAGAGAGAGAGACAGACAGACAGACAGACAAAGAAACTTCTATTCACGGCTTTATTCCTCAAATGCCTGTAGCAATACCCGGAGCCAGGCACTCAGTCCAGGCCTTCCAAGTGGGTAGCGGGAGTCCAACCACTTGAAGCATCACATGTTGCCTCCAAATACACATATTAGCAGGAAGATGGGATTGGGAATGTGGCTAAGACTTGAATCCTGGCAGGTAAGAGTCCCAAGCAGGGTCTAAACCACTAGCCAAAATGCTGGCTCTTTTCCTTCAATTTCTATGTATTTGAACTTTTCACATATGTAAATAAAAATAAGAAACTACAAAAATTTTAGAAGACAACATAAAGAGTCTTTGTTATGGGATTAGAAAAAAGTAGTCCTAGTCGTGGACCCAAATGCATAGTGTATAAAATAAACACAAATCAGGAGAATCAAGATGGTGGAATAGGGTAAGCACACATTTAAACAGACAAGAATAGCCAATGTGAAGTAGAGAGGGCACATTCCAGGAAATAGGAGAGGACAGAATGACAGCAGAGGGGCATCTGGAGACTGACAGACACAGGAAAGCAGCGGACACAAAGGTGTGGTGCTGCAGTGACCAATACCCCAGCAGTATTCTGCGAGCGATGATTTGAACTGCACCAGCAGTCAGAACTGCACCAGCAACAAGGTGGGAAGGGACTTTCACCAGGAGCTCAGGAGGTGAACCCAGACAAAGAACTGCCTGCCCTGCTGGTCTGTTTGATTTGGCCAGGAGCAGAGACAGAACAGCAGATCCCAGATAGGCAGTGCGGGAACAAGGTGGAAATCACAGCCCAGTATGCCCCCTAAGGCTGAATCGGGGGCCATTTTGTCTGGAGAGACAAAGGCTATGGGAAAGGACTGAGCATGCACTGAGCTGGGAGTGAACTCATTTCTGGCTCAGAAACTGCAACGATGTGGCATCCTACAGGTTCCACCAAGATGGATCTGGGTAGTCCTCAGACCTGATGGCCAACAGATCAAGAACTCTAGTAGTGGCACAACATGTGCCATTTTATAAAGAGTTGTAGAAGCTTTAAGACTGTAGGGCCAACAGTGAACTGTGCATACACTGAGCTGGGGGTGAAGTCACTGAGGTCAGTGCATTAGACTCGTTCACAGGAAAATAATACTGACTATGGCATCGTACTAGTCAAAATAGGACCATGTGACCCTCAGACATAATGAACAACGGGTTCCGGCAGAGCAGTGATACCAACAACTTAGCTGTATAGGTTACCTGGTGTCTCCCTAATCCTGGGACCTGCTCCAGCCGGAAGTAGGAGAAAGGTTGTACAGACAATGGTGCAGCCTCAGCACAGTGTCACAGGAGGTGGAGAGTAATATTAATGTCTTCTCCAGAGGTGATAAGCCTTCTGGTTTATAAATTCTGTTTTGTTGGTTCTAGGCTTTGTTTTCTAAAATATAAGTATGTATCTCCAGGGAAATAAATCAGTTTTCTGAGTTTGCTTATGACCTACTTGGTCATTATTTATGTTTTTTTCATGTTTCAGTTAAATTTACCCAGAAATCTGTAACTGTGCAGAAATATGAAAGCATTCACTTTCTGACAACTAATTACAAATATCTGACATCATTTACACTCTTTGTTAGGTTGATAATTTACTTGCAACAAGATTTTGTTATTTAACTTTTTGTAAATGTACACAGGCAGTATTCTATCACATATTTATTTTAATAGTTTGATAATTCTATTTCAATATAATGAGTTTCTTTTGTAACTGAATGGTTTTATTTTATACATTTAGGTCTGTACTCTGAAAGGGTATCCATGGCACAGAAATGGCAATTCTCTGGTTTCCAGTTCTAAGCATAAGAAATTATGTTTGTGGATTAAACTGATCAATTTCTTCTTTTCATATACCCAACACTACCTTCAACTAACAGATACTGAGTTTTTGATTTAACACAGGTTGATTGATTACACTGGAAATCCTTAAACTTCCCTTACACACTGTTTTATAATTCTAAGATTCCTTCATGCTATATAGTGAGAGGGAGCAAATTCTGGTTTTCTGAATTATTTTTCAGCAGGAAAGCTGCAGTCCACTTGCCCAGCTGCAGTATCCCTTTGAGCAGGTCAAGTAAGCACTGCAGCCACGCATGTTTGGTTTGGGTCCACAAGAGGAATTCTGAGCTTTCAGATGACCCTGGTAATTCCCACATTAACCCCTAACACAAACTGCATGGGGCATTGCTTGCTCCAGCACTTTGTTTGCCTTGGGCTCCATCACTGAGTATTTTGAATGAGTCTGTGGATTAGTACTATTTGTAACATCTTGTACAATATTGTTCCCCTCTTATTTGTTCAGAAAATATTTATCAATTCCTTTAGCATTTTTTAGGCCAGAATGTGAAGACAGATGATGGCAACTTTGGTTTATTTATCTGAGGAATTAAAGCATAAATATTCTAGAGCAACATGTCAAAACCTATGAAAAAACCTGTGTCATTTAAAGACCAACAATTTTTGGGACAAAGTAGACAGAAGACAGGGCTCAATGTATGCACAAGAATAAAGCAATTATCTTGGAAATTTATCAGCTATAGAGACCTGGAGTAGGGATTCCAAGCAGACTTGAGTCAGACAAAAAAGTTCAGCATTTGGGTTGTATCTGAACAGAAGTGGAGATCTGTTTGAGCCTCTGAGTGAAGTCTGACATAATCAGGCATTCCCAATGTGGAAGACACTGTGCAGCTTGCAATCAACAGTTATTATTAGGCTTCTGGTTGGCCAAGTGCTAGCTAATAATTCTCACCTCTAAGGATACTGATAAATGATGCAGGAACTGTGTATAAAGGATAATGTCTACTTTGGTATGAATTCTCCTCTTTACCCTCTTCTTTAATCATCTTCATTCTGTTTCTTTCTGGTAAGTGACTCTAGTTGCCAGCCCTACCCCTTCTTGCTCCATCTCCTCTCATTCCAGTACTAAGGTCTGATTTGCATCTTACACTCTCCTTGGCTGACACCTTCCTATTCTAAACAAAGAAACAAACAAATAAAATGGATCATTAAAAAATTAAAACAATGAAATATCCTTCATGACATCCAATGGTGTGAATGCTTTTTAAATAAAGATGGATTTTATCTTTATTTGAAAGACAGTTACATAGGGAAGAGAAACAGAAAGAGATATTCCATCTGCTGGTTCACTCTGCAAATGGCTGCAATGGCTAGAGTTGGCCTGATCCAAAACCAGGAACCAAGAGCCAGGAGCTTCTTGATCTCCTGCATGGGTGCAGGGGCCCAAGATCTTAGGTCACCCTCCGTTGCTTTCTCAGGCCATAAAGCAGGGATCTCAATTGTAAGAAGAGTAGCCAGGGCACAAACCTGTGCTCATGTGGAATGTGGACAACACAGTTGGGAGCTTAGCTTATTAATATTAATGGATTTAAAGCAGGAAACAGACTCTAATACAATAATAATGGAGGACCTTAACATTCCATTAACTAATGGAGGACCTTAACATTCCACTAACTTCAGGAGGTGGATGCATCTGGATGTGGAGGGGTCACGGAATCGGGGTCTACTGTCCGGGCATGAGCTGAGGGCACCTCGTCGAGGCCACGAGAGATTTGATGGAAGCGGAAACGAAATCTTTTTCCCTGGAGAATGCATCTATCCTCTCAGAGGGCTCATAGCACGAAGGCCGGCGGTTATGGATTGGCAGCCTGGACCCCAAGATCACAGAATACCGTCTACTCAAGCTCCTCCAGAAGTTTGGCAAAGTGAAGCAGTTTGACTTCCTCTTCCACAAATCAAGTGCCCTGGAGGGATAGCCACGAGGATACTGTTTTGTTAACTTTGAAACTAAACAGAAGGCAGAAGAAGCCATCCAATGTCTCAATGGCAAGCTGGCTCTGTCGAAGAAGCTGGTAGTGCGATGGGCATATGCACAGGTAAAGAGATATGATCATAACGAGAATGATAAGATCCTTCCAATTAGTCTAGAGCCACCCACTAGCACAGAGCCCGCTCAGTCTAACCTAAGTGTCACTGTGAGGATCAAAGCCATTGAAGCAAAGCTGAAAATGATGGCAGAAAATCGTGATGCAGAGTACCCAGCAGCACCTCTTTATTCCTACTTAAAACCACCAGATAAAAAAGGACTACTCCTTATTCCAGAACAGCTTGGAAATCCTGAAGATGATGGCTATGAATTACTACAGCAGCAAAAGCGCATTGGTCTCCACATATAAAGTCCTCTGCCTCTGTACTTTGTAGATGTGATTGGTACTATTTGACAGAGCACAATCATCTATTAGTTTGGTAACATAGCATTTTTGGATGTTCTTATGAATGTGTCGTCCCTGAAGTATGTGTCGAATTGAGCATCACCCAGAATAAATAGGATTGTCTCCAAAACTTGTGATTTGAAACACTGGGATGCTCTAGTTGGCTGATCTGTTTGGATTTGTAACTCCAGAAACTTTACATAGTATGCCAGAGAGAAAGGCAAACATGAACAATGTTATTATTCAAATCAGGAAATTAAACTTATTAACATCCCTCAAGAAAA